>NC_086453.1:288850781-289199531 GCF_028390025.1 Pseudophryne corroboree | reverse complement strand
TCTGACTCATTATACTGCTGCCGGCTATGGGCCCCTTCACAGCGCTGGGCCCCAGTGCACTGCACCGCTTGCACTGCCGCAAGTTCCGCCTCTGGGTGGGACTGGTTCTATGAGCACGCTCCACCACAAGGTTCAAGCAGACATCTTGTACATCTGGGAGATCAGGCAAGGTATGGCGAAGGAAATGATAGAGAGACGGACCCTTGATAGACTCAGGTAACCCAATGTGCCTGAGTTTATTGTGAAAGACCTGTTCTCCAGGTCGTCAAGCTTTGACCACACCATGATTTCAGATTTCTGCAGTTTAGCAGAGATGTCAGAGAGGTCAGCAATTTTCTGGAAATTTTCACCAGCGGTGTGCTCCACATGCAAGACTCGTTTAGCCAGTTGCTTGTATTGACTCTTAATGTCTAGGACAGCCTGCTGCAAGGCTGCAGCATGTGATTGTGCTTGTTCCAGGAACATAGGCTGTACAGTCTACTTTACAGCCCTGACAATGTCCTCATAAGACAGGGTGTGAGAGGGGGTATTGCGCTCCCTGTAGCTTTAGCTCCAGTGGATACATCAGAGGCGAGAGGTAGGGGAGCCTGGCTGCCAGCCGGGGCGTCCGCCACCGGAGCTCCAGAGACCAGAGATGCTGCGGCGGCCATCTTGGGAGCAGAGCTGAGAGCAGCTTCATGTTTGTTGCTGGAGGTTTTGCCCAGCATGCCTGGGGCCAGGAGATTGTCCATATAGGAGAGTCGGACACCAGGAGGGTAGATGCTGGTAGCGGGCCGCTCAGTAGACGCCCTGAAAGGGCGATAAGCAGGTTTAGTGTCGGTAGGCATCGGAGCTACAGGAGGGAGCGTCTACTCCATGCAGTGCCGGAACCGGAAGTCCCAACAGGAAGCTCTTACTAATGTTGGGGCCCATTTACATTTGGATGTAAGTCATTTTCATGATACACCTCTCAGGTGTAGAAGTATATACGTCCGCGCTGATAGGTGTTACTGTCACAATCTCCCTGAAATGCTTTTTTTAAAAGTAGGCAAGTATTGCAATGTCTCCTCTGACTCTATGCCACGTTGCCCATGGCAGACTACTGGGTAATGTATAAGCAGAGGCGGAACTAAAGCCAGTGAAACCAGTGCGTTGCACTGGGGCCCGCCTCTGTCCAGGGGCCCAAAGCATGTAATGAGTCAAACTGACTTATTACATGCCGCTGTGCGCTGCGGGCAACCGCTGCCCACAGCGCACAGCCGCCCGGAGAGAGGAGCAGCGGTACGGGGGAAGGAGGAGGAGGGAGGTGGAGGAAGGAGCCGCAGCAGCGCTTTGTTACTGGTGGAGGCGCTGCTGCTGCTGCTCCTCTGGTTCACTATAGGCTGTCTTCCGAGAACAGCCTATAGTGAAGCAGAGGGGCAGCAGCAGCAGCGCCTCCACCAATAACACAGCGCTGCTGCGGCTCCCTCCTCCACCTCCCTCCTCCTCCTTCTCTCCTGCCCGGGAATCGTCAAGCTGCACCGAGGAGCCTGAGCCTGCGGAGAGGGTAAGTATAATTCTTCTTTCTTTCTGTTTTTTTCTTTCTTTTTCTTTCTTTCTTGGGACTGTCTGCCGCAATGTGTAAAAATGGGGGACTGCCTGCCGCAATGTGTAAAAAGGGGGAATCTGCTTGCTGCTATGTGTAAAAATGGGGGACTGCCTGCCGCTATGTGTAAACAGGGGGAATCTGCCTGCCGCAATGTGTAAAAATGGGGGACTGCCTGCCGCTATGTGTAAACAGGGGAAATCTGCCTGCTGCAATGTGTAAAAAGAGGAAATCTGCCTGCCGCAATGTGTAAAAAGGGGGAATCTGCTTGCTGCTATGTGTAAAAAGGGGGACTGCCTGCCGCTATGTGTAAAAAGGGGGAATCTGCCTGCCGCTATGTGTAAAAAGGGGGAATCTGCCTGCCGCAATGTGTAAAAAGGGGGAATCTGCCTGCCGCAATGTGTAAAAATGGGGGACTGCCTGCCGCTATGTGTAAAAAGGGGGAATCTGCCTGCCGTAATGTGTAAAAAGGGGGACGCTGTCTGCCATAATGTGTAACAAGGGCACGCTGTCTGCCGTAATGTGTAAAAAGGGGACGCTCTCTGCCGTTATGTGTAAAAAGTGTACGCTGTTTGCCGTAATGTGTAAAAAGGGGACGCTGTCTGCCGTAATGTGTAAAAAGGGGACGCTGTCTGCCGTAATGTGTAAAAAGGGGGACGCTGTCTGCCGTTATGTGTAAAAAGTGTACGCTGTCTGCCACTATGTTTAACAAGGGCACGCTGTCTGCCATTATGTGTAAAAAGTGTACGCTGTCTGCCGCTATGTGTAACAAGGGCACGCTGTCTGCCGTTATGTGTAAAAAGGGGACGCTGTCTGCCGTTATGTGTAAAAAGTGCACGCTGTCTGCCGTAATGTGTAAAAAGGGGGACGCTGTCTGCCGTAATGTGTAAAAAGGGGACGCTGCCTGCCGTAATGTGTAAAAATTGGAATCTGTCCGCTGTAAGGTGTAAAAGGGTCTCTACCTGGTGTAGTGGTGCTACTGTGCGGCGTAATTTGAATAATGGAGACTACTGTGCACCGTTTTATGAATTGGTATTATTTTGTGGCCACACCCCTTCCCCACGAAGCCACGCCACTATGTATTTTTGGGCGCGCCTACGGCGCGCACTGCCCCTGTTTTGTATGCAGGGGTGGGGCTCCGATGCCGTTTCTTGCACACAGTGCTAAAATGTCTAGTTGGTCACTTAATGCTAATCTGCCCAGATGGCAATGTCCATAGTTGCCTACCCTCCCTCATTCTGCAGGAGACTCCCTGAAATAGTAGAAATCTCCCTGACTCCCTGAATAGACCAGCAATCTCCCTGATTGCACCTTACCCCATTATATAGCTGCTACATTCTTGGGGGGAAAAATATATCAGAGATATAAACATTCAAATGGGATCATCTGTGCCATTTCCCTGCATTGGTTATAAGGCACAATGGTCCCTATGGCTATGTGCATTTTAAATAAGGTTTTTGGTGGCCACTTACAGTATATGGAACCTCTTGTAAAACACAACACACAAACAGAACCTGCAAATAAATATTAGTGTCTTTTCTTCAACAGGTTGCTCTTTCTTTTTTTTTAAATATCTTTATTGGCTTTTTTTTCATAAGAAAGAGCAAAAAAGAAAAAAAGGTAAAGAGTAATTGTATACAAAATACAAAATAAATCAATACGGGTCAGGCATAAAAAAAAATTCCAGCACTAAGATAGGCTATAATAATACTGAAGGTGGAATCCATAAATGCTCCAGGAAAGTGCTACAGAATATTGTAACCACCAGGCCCGGAGTAAAACACAAAATAAATATGCACACAATCACTCAGTAAAACACATCACAATATTAAACAAAGAAGAAAGAGGGACAAAGACAAGGAGAAGAGTTAGAAAGGGAGGGAGGCTGTGGTTGTCAGTGAGAGAATCACCCAAAAGGAGAACAGAGGCACAGAAAATATACAAAGATTATAGAAGAACAATATTGGTACATAATAAGAAAAGACGCAAAAAACACATGGAGCCTAAAGGGAAACCATAGGCTAACTGGGAATACAGAGTCTGCGGTAGGATTCCCAACTAAGGGAGTCAAATAACTGCAATATGTGCCGTTGTTGTGAAGGGGGGAGAGATTCAATGTAGGGGCTCCATTTCCTATAGAAACGGAGAGCGTTGCGGTCCAAATAAGGGAGAGTGGACTGGCGTTCAAGGTACAGTGTAGTAGTGAGAAGGGATTTTAGGTTCTCAAGGGAAGGGGAGGTTTCGGAATATCCAATGGTTTAAGATCAGTTTTTTTCCCCAGGGTCAATAATACATACAAAAAGGGAGTATAATGGACTTGGGAAGGGCGAAGGTGCCAAGCGGTAGTGTTCAGGCCAAGGATTGTTGTTGGATCCATAGGGAGAGAAATCCGAAAAGTAGATTTAAGAAACCACAACACCTTATGCTAAAACTGTTTCACTTTCGGACAATGCCAAAAATTATGCATCAGGAGAGCATTAGGCGCTTTACATTTAGGGCACTGTCCGGTTTCAGAAGAAATCATGTATTTACGCTGCCCAGGGGCAATATAAGCTCGATGGAGAAACCTCTGGACAGAAGGAAGAGGGGAGAGGAAGCAATCCGTGGTTGGGGTCCAAGACCAATCAAGGGACCATCTAGAAATCATAGGGGGCCAGAAAACATCAGGTTTATGCGGGAGTAGGTCCGGGTATAACCAGCAAGTTTTATTGGAGAAATGTTTTAATTTTAGTAAAAGAGGGGACAAAGGGTCACTCCTCCGCTTATGCACTGGAGGAATAGGTAAAGATTGCACATAATGGCGAACTTGGAGAAACATATAAAAATCAGACGGGTGCAAAGCATGTCGCTCAGCTAAGTCTCCAAAAGACACAACATCCCCACCAGGATCAAACACATCCCTAATAATATCAATATCCTTAGACTTCCAGGCAAGAAATCTGCTATTGTCCAGAAATGGGGTAAAACATGGGTTCCCACACAAAGAGATGAAGGGGGAATATATAGAGTTCCTATGTAACGCTTTATTGATAGCCCACCACGAGAGGTAGGTGTCCCAGAAAAGCATGTTTGTACATGCAACAGGTGAAAGCAGGGCCTTGGGAGTGTGGAGAAGGGCCCGAAGATCATAAGGATGCATAAGGGCTTGTTCAAAAGCACAGTTGACACAGGAGGAAGTGCCCAATAACCAGTCAGATATGTAACGAAAATGTACGGCCCGAAAGAAGGCTAAGAGGTCAGGGACAGCAAGACCACCATCCTTGCGGGGGAGTTTAAGTTTGGTAAGGGAAATTCTCGACTTCTTATGGTTCCATAAAAATTTAGAGAATAGACGGTCACACAAACACAATGCTAAGTCATGTCGGGGAGATTGGACAGGTAATATCTGAAGAAGATAAGAGATTTTAGGAAAAACGATACTCTTTAAAATAGCAACTCTCCCCAGTGAAGATATAGGAAGGGAGGACCAATTAGTGAGAAGTTGGGACACTTTCATGAAGACTGAGGCATAATTAACCGAGTACAAATCCAGTATATTGACTGTTATATAAACCCCTAAATACTTCAATTTGGAGGTGTTCAGCTGGAATTGGGTAAGAGTGGGAGAGGAAGAAGGGACATGTGCACCCGGGGTGAGTGGAAAGAGTACAGACTTTGAAGCATATATCCGATAACCAGCAAAAGAGCCAAAATGAGAGATTACCTGCATAATTAGGGGAATAGAGGTCTCAGGATTTGAGATGAAAAGGAGCATGTCATCTGCGAACAGACTAACATGCAGCTCAAAGTCTCGGGCCATAACCCCAGAGTGGTGAAGCATGATGGCGTGGGGTTCTATGGCGATGGCAAACAATAACGGCGAAAGGGGGCAGCCTTGCCTAGTGCCCCTATGATGGGTAGTGATGAGCGGGTTCGGTTCCTCGGAAACCGAACCCCCCCGAACTTCACCCATTTTACATGGGTCCGAGGCATACTCGGATTCTCCCGTATGGCTCGGTTAACCCAAGCGCGTCCGAACGCCATCATCCCGCTGTCGGATTCTCGCGAGATTCGGATTCTATATAAGCAGCCGCGCGTCGCCGCCATTTTCACTCGTGCATTGGAAATGTTAGGGAGAGGACGTGGCTGGCGTCCTCTCCGTTTATTAATCTTGATGCAAAAATATTTGTGCTTATTCCTTAATTGTGGGGACTGGGAAGCAGCTGTATTATATAGGAGGAGTACAGTGCAGAGTTTTGCTGACAGTGACCACCAGCATACGTTGTCTGCCTGAAAAACACTCCATATCTGTGCTCAGTGTGCTGCATATATCTGTGCTCACACTGCTTAATTGTGGGGACTGGGGAGCAGCTGTATTTATATAGGAGGAGTACAGTGCAGAGTTTTGCTGACAGTGACCACCAGTATACGTTGTCTGCCTGAAAAACACTCTATATCTGTGCTCAGTGTGCTGCATATAACTGTGCTCACACTGCTTTATTGTGGGCACTGGGGACCACCAGTATATTATATAGGAGGAGTACAGTGCAGAGTTTTGCTGACCAGTGACCACCAGTATACGTTGTCTGCCTGAAAAACACTCCATATCTGTGCTCAGTGTGCTGCATATATCTGTGCTCACACTGCTTTATTGTGGGCACTGGGGACCACCAGTATATTATATAGGAGGAGTACAGTGCAGAGTTTTGCTGACCAGTGACCACCAGTATACGTTGTCTGCCTGAAAAACACTCCATATCTGTGCTCAGTGTGCTGCATATATCTGTGCTCACACTGCTTAATTGTGGGGACTGGGGAGCAGCTGTATTATATAGGAGGAGTACAGTGCAGAGTTTTGCTGACAGTGACCACCAGTATATATAGCAGCACGGTACGGAAGGCCACTGCTCTACCTACCTCTGTGTCGTCAAGTATACTATCCATCCATACCTGTGGTGCATTTCAGTTGTGCGCAGTATATATAGTAGTAGGCCATTGCTATTGATATTGGCATATAATTCCACACATTAAAAAATGGAGAACAAAAATGTGGAGGTTAAAATAGGGAAAGATCAAGATCCACTTCCACCTCGTGCTGAAGCTGTTGCCACTAGTCATGGCCGAGACGATGAAATGCCATCAACGTCGTCTGCCAAGGCCGATGCCCAATGTCATAGTAGAGAGTATGTAAAATCCAAAAAACAAAAGTTCAGTAAAATGACCCAAAAATCAAAATTGAAAGCGTCTGATGAGAAGCGTAAACTTGCCAATATGCCATTTACGGCACGGAGTGGCAAGGAACGGCTGAGGCCCTGGCCTATGTTCATGGCTAGTGGTTCAGATTCACATGAGGATGGAAGCACTCATCCTCTCGCTAGAAAACTGCAGTGCCACTCCTAGATGGGCCAGGTGTTTGTGTCGGCCACTTGGGTCGCTTAGCTTAGTCACACAGCTACCTCATTGCGCCTCTTTTTTTCTTTGCATCATGTGCTGTTTGGGGACAATTTTTTTGAAGTGACATCCTGCCTGACACTGCAGTGCCACTCCTAGATGGGCCAGGTGTTTGTGTCGGCCACTTGTGTCGCTTAGCTTAGTCACACAGCGACCTTGGTGCGCCTCTTTTTTTCTTTGCATCATGTGTTGTTTGGGGACAATTTTTTTGAAGTGCCATCCTGCCTGATACTGCAGTGCCACTCCTAGATGGGCCAGGTGTTTGTGTCGGCCACTTGTGTCGCTTAGCTTAGTCACACAGCGACCTTTGTGCGCCTCTTTTTTTCTTTGCATCATGTGCTGTTTGGGGACAATTTTTTTGAAGTGCCATCCTGCCTGACACTGCAGTGCCACTCCTAGATGGGCCAGGTGTTTGTGTCGGCCACTTGTGTCGCTTAGCTTAGTCACACAGCGACCTTGGTGCGCCTCTTTTTTTCTTTGCATCATATGCTGTTTGGGGACAATTTTTTTGAAGTGCCATCCTGCCTGACACTGCAGTGCCACTCCTAGATGGGCCAGGTGTTTGTGTCAGCCACTTGTGTCGCTTAGCTTAGCCATCCAGCGACCTCGGTGCAAATTTTAGGACTAAAAATAATATTGTGAGGTGTTCAGTGTTCAGAATAGACTGAAAATGAGTGTAAATTATGGTTATTGAGGTTAATAATACCATGGGATCAAAATGACCCCCAAATTCTATGATTTAAGCTGTTTTTGAGGGTTTTTTGTAAAAAAACACCCGAATCCAAAACACACCCGAATCCGACAAAAAACTTTCAGGGAGGTTTTGCCAAAATGCGTCCGAATCCAAAACACGGCCGCGGACCCGAATCCAAAACCAAAACACAAAACCCGAAAAATTTCCGGTGCACATCACTAATGATGGGTGATGGGATTCAATAAGTAGCCATTAAACATGATGCGGGATGCTGTTGGGGAGTAACCCAAACCTAGCTAAAGCGGTGTATAAGTGATCCCAGCTAACAAGATCAAAAGCCTTCTCAGCATCTAAGGAAAGCACATATTGTGGGTCAGGGTGGTCTGGGTAGATAATAGAAGGAAGAAGCCCGTTCATTCTATCCGCAATAATTTTAGTAAATAATTTATAGTCAACATTTAAAAGAGAAATGGGGCAATAAAAGCCAGGGAGATGAGGGTCTTTGACAGGTTTGGGAAGAAGACGGACCAGCGCATCATTGAAATACAGGGGGATAGAGTGGGAAGTTAAAATTTTATTAAATACCAAAGTCAGAGGTTCCACCAATTTGGGCAGTAGCATTTTATAGTACTCTCCAGAGAAGCCATCAAGCCCCGGAGCCTTCAACGGTTTAAGACCTTTAATATCTCTCTCCACCTCTTGCGTATTAATTGGGGAGCATAAACCATTGGCTAGGGATGGAGATATCTGAGGGAGGGGGAAGAGAGCCCCAAAAGGATTCTTTGGCTTGTTCATCAATGGTAGTTTGGAAATATATATCAACGTAAAAATCCGAAAGGAGTTGTGCCATATCACTAGATTTTGCAGCCAACGAGCCATCAGCATGTTTAAGCGTCTGTATTATAGAGGAAGGCACAGAACCTTTCAGGAGTTTGGAAAGGAGATGGTCCATCTTATTGCCAAACCTATAAAACCAATGGTTTTTGTGAAAAGTATGACGGTCACCCATGGCTGCCAGAGTGGCATTAAACTGGGACTTAGATTCCAGGTATTATTTCTTAGAGGAGGGGGAGGAGTGTTGTTTGAAATTCTAGTAGGCCACAGTTAAACTAGGATGAGAATGCTTAAATTCAGAGAGGATATGTTTTTTTCCTCGAGGTGACGTACGCTATAAGTTTGCCACGGATAACGGCCTTTGAAGCCAGCCAGAATGTCAAAGGATCATTGGAGCAAGCATGTGCATTGTCCAGTCTGAACTCTTCACAGAACACATCCAATTTATTACAAAATTGTAGTGAGGAGGTAAAAGCAGTCGGAAAGCGCCAGCATTTAAAGAAGCCACAATCTAGGGAAGTAGTGAGGGACGTCCAGACTAAGGAATGGTCAGAGAGAGATATAGTGTCCATTTGCAACTCGGAAGTCGTAGGGACCTATGAGTCTGACAATAGAAGGAAATCAATCCTGAATAAGGTATTATGAGCAGCTGAGAGACATGAGTACTCCCTGTCTGTGGGGTGGAAAAATCTCCACACATCAGTCGATTGCAGTTGCTGTGCAAA
The DNA here is from genome assembly GCF_028390025.1 of Pseudophryne corroboree. Taxonomy (NCBI): domain Eukaryota; kingdom Metazoa; phylum Chordata; class Amphibia; order Anura; family Myobatrachidae; genus Pseudophryne; species Pseudophryne corroboree. Next base: position 289,190,284 of record NC_086453.1, on the reverse strand, counting down.
AAAAGGAACACCAAGGGCAGGGGGAGAGCGTGCACGGGCAGAGGAGTTAGAGTCCAAAAAATTAGAAACAACGATATTAAAGTCTCCGCCCACAATCATAGGGAGGGAGGCAAACCGGTATAATTTAGCCAAAAGGGTTTTAAAAAATAACTTAGAATATGAGTTTGGGGCATATACAGTGCACAAAACATATTTGGTATCATGCAAGTTAACCTCTACAATAAGAAATCTGCCATCAGGGATACAGACAGAGTTGAGAACCTCAATTTGCAAGTTACGTTTAGCAAGGATTAAGACACCCCTAGCTTTAGAAGTGTAAGGGGCATCAGAGAGCACCTTCCGTCCCAGAACACTCAATTTTTGGGCCTTCGGGGAGAGGAGGTGGGTCTCCAGCAGAAACACCAAGTCCATGTGTAATCTATTTAAATAGAGCAGAATCTCCTTCCGCTTAACAAGGGAATGAATTCCTCCAACATTCCATGTACCCACTTTAATTAATGACATATAAAAACAGATATATAACGTTTAAAATTGCAAACAACCTACACGCCTAGGAACCCCGGGGGAAGGAGGTAGACACATGAGGAGGGGAAGGGGAAGGGGGGTGGAAGTAGTGAAAGAAGCATAGAAAAAAAAGAAGAGAGAGAAAAAGAGACCCTTGATGGGGCCCCACAATAACAATTCCAGAAAGACTTCACGGGAAGTAGAGAGAATAACTAACAAATAGCATGTGCCAGGGAGTATACTACTCCTACCCAGCCACCACTATGACGAACAGCGCAACTGCAGGCGGGGGGTGGGAGGGGGAATAGTAGAGCGGCCAATCAATGGGACTCCCTGCCCAACTGAGCAGAAAAAGCATGGAAGCCATGGAGGCCTGAACAATAACATCAGCTAACAAGGTGCAGGGAGTCATGAGTATAACAGAAAGCAAAGTCACAAGCTGGTAGGAGTATACATCACCCAGAGGACCAGTAGAAGCGTCTAGGGATAGTCCTTGTAAATACACAGAATGGGTTCCGGTCCAAGGGGTGGAAAGGAGAAAATAGAGGAAGTACAATGGTAATGCAAATGTAGCAATGGGGGACTAGAAGAGTCTCAAAGCAGGGTCAAATTACACAGTCATTCCGACACAGAGTCCGGGGCGAGTAATTCAGAAAGAAAGGCAGCGGCATCCTCAGGGTCGGTAAAGTCCTTGAAAGATGAGCCCTCAAAGATCCTCAGGCGTGCGGGATACAGTAGAGCGAACTTGCGGCCCTCTTGAACCAACTTGAAGCAGGTAGGGGAAAACGCCCTCCTGAGCCTGGTAGTTCCTGGGAGAAATCCTGAAAACATAGTAGCTTATTCTCCTCCCAAGATAGGTCTCGCTTACGATGAGAGGCAGACCACAATGCTTCTTTATGGAGGAAGTTGAGGCAGCGGAACAACACAGCCCGCGGCCGAGGAGACGAAGAGGAGGGGCAGGTGGGACCAGTGGCGGAACTAGAGAATGGTGGGCCCAGGTGCAACAATATGCATTGGGCCCCCTCCCATATTAAAAACGGTGTTTTATCTCACTAACAAGGGGTGTCGCCACTCAGTAGTACTCCCAATTCACAGTAGAGAGCCTTATACACAGTACGCCACACAGTAGAGAAGCTTATACACAGTACACCACACAGCAGAGAGCCTTATACACGTTGCGCCACACAGTAGAGCGCCTTATACACGTTGCGCCACACAGTAGAGCGCCTTATACACGTTGCGCCACACAGTAGAGAAGCTTATACACGGTACGTCACACAGTAGAGAGCCTTATACAGGGTTCGCCACACAGTAGAGAGCCTTACACAGGGTGCGCCACACAGTAGAGATCCTTATACAGGGTGCGCCACACAGTAGAGAAGCTTATACATGTTACAACACATAGGGGTCAATTCTATTTGGCAACTAAAGAATAGCGCCGGGAATTAGCTCCCGACGCTATTCAATTCTGCTACTAGTTGCCCGCAATTGTCGGGAATTCTTCTCTCATCCCCGGGGGATGAGAGAATAAACCCGACAAAAGTGCTGCCTCGCGGCCGGCGCGAGGCTGATTCTGTCGGGAATCAGCCTCGCGCCGGGTAGTTAAGTCGGAGAATGCCCGTTCTCCCGACAAAACTACCTGTTAAGTCGGCGAGAACGGGACATCGCCTACTTAACTTTAGCTGAATTGAATAGCGTCGGGAGCTAATTCCCGGCGCTATTCTTTAGTTGCCGAATAGAATTGACCCCATAGGGGGGTATTCAGTTATTGCCGGATTTTTCATCCAGTCTAAAAATCGTCAATTATTGGTCATTTTTAGGGCGAATGACATTTCCCCTATTCAATGCATGTGCAGGATTTTTCAACTGGTCAAAAAATCCAGCACTAACGAAAAACACGTGGATCTGTGAATTTCCTGGTGAGCCATGTGTTTTGACGAATTTGCAGGCATTTTAGTCTGTTTTTTGGGTCTGTTTTCTCCCATGCCAATTCGACAAAAAAAGTGAAACGTCGTGGGCGAAAAGGGATTCAAAAATGGGCGAAAAACCCGCAATTAAATACCCATGGTCGAATTATACCGTTTTTTCGGCTAGCCGAAATTGAATACCCCACATAATAGAGAAGCTTATACACGTTATGCCACACAGTAGAGAGGCTTATACATGGTACACCACACAGTAGAGAGGCTTATACATGGTACGCTACACAGTAGAGAGGCTTATACACGTTGCGCCACACAGTAGAGAGGCTTATACATGGTACGCTACACAGTAGAGAGGCTTATACATGGTACACCACACAGTAGAGAGGCTTATACATGGTACACCACACAGTAGAGAGGCTTATACATGGTACGCTACACAGTAGAGAGGCTTATACACGTTGCGCCACACAGTAGAGAGGCTCATATAAACGGTGCACCACACAGTAGAGAGCCTTATACACGGTACGCCACACAGTAGAGAGCCTTATACATGGTACGCCACACAGTAGAGAACCGTATACACGGTACGCCACCCAGTAGAGAGCCTTATACATGGTACACCACACAGTAGACAGCCGTATACACGGTACGCCACACAGTAGAGAGGCTTATACATGGTACACCACACAGTAGAGAGGCTTATACACGTTGCGCCACACAGTAGAGAGGCTTATACATGGTACACCACACAGTAGAGAGGCTTTTACACGGTACGCCACACAGTAGAGAGCCTTATACATGGTACGCCACACAGTAGAGAGGCTTATACACGGTACGACACACAGTAGAGAGGCTTATACACGGTACGCCACACAGTAGAGAGCCTTATACATGGTACGCCACACAGTAGAGAGGCTTATACATGGTACGCCACACAGTAGAGAGGCTTATACATGGTACGCCACACAGTAGAGAGGCTTATACACGGTACGCCACACAGTAGAGAGGCTTATACACGGTACGCCACACAGTAGAGAGCCTTATACATGGTACGCCACACAGTAGAGAGGCTTATACACGGTACGCCACACAGTAGAGAGCCTTAGACATGGTACGCCACACAGTAGAGAGGCTTATACACGGTACGCCACACAGTAGAGAGCCTTATACATGGTACGCCACACAGTAGAGAGGCTTATACATGGTACGCCACACAGTAGAGAGCCTTATACAGGGTACGCCACACAGTAGAGAGGCTTATACACGGTACGCCACACAGTAGAGAGCCTTATACATGGTACGCCACACAGTAGAGCGACACACACGTCAACATTTACAACCAGGAATGTGAGACATATACAGTATATACACAGAAAAACACACACCCATAGCTCAACACACACACACACACACACACACACACACACACACACACACAGCTAAACAGACATAGCAAAATACACATACAGTATATACAGACACACACACACACACACACACACACACACACACACCCATAGCTAAACACACACACACACACACACAGCCTTATCGTTGCCGCGATGTGTTGGAACTGGCGTACGCATCACAGCAAGCTGCAGTGAAAGCCGTACTGTGGCTAGTCGCTGCCTCCGTTCACTCCATAGATGTCTATGGCTTGCATGCGTACACACACACGCGCTTCATAGACATGGGCACACTAGTCGCGCCATCCATGCCGTGATGCGAACTCATCGCGGGTTGGATGAGTGTGGCTACATCTATAGATATGGATATACACACACACACATAGTAAAACATACGCAAAGCAAGACACATATACACCGACACATCCACAGAAAACACACACACACACACACACACACACACACACACACACACACACACACACACACCACATAAATACAGCTAAACACACATAGCAAAATACATATACAGTATATACACAGAAAAACACACACCCATAGCTCAACACACACACACACACACACACACACACACACACACACACACACACACACAGCTAAACAGACATAGCAAAATACACATACAGTATATACAGACACACACACACACACACACACACACACACACACACACACACACACACACACACATAGCTAAACACACACACACACACACACACACACACACACACACACACACACACACACACAGCTACACAGACATAGCAAAATACATATAGAGTATACACTGAAACAAACACACACCCATAGCTAAACACACACACACACACACACACACACACACACACACACACACACACAACACATAAATACAGCTAAACACACATAGCAAAATTCATATACAGTATATACACAGAAACACACACACCCATAGCTAATCACACACACAGCTAAACAGACATAGCAAAATACACATACAGTATATACACACACACACACACACACACACACACACACACACACACACAGCTACACAGACATAGCAAAATACATATACAGTATATACAGAAACACACACGCACACAGCAAAACAGACATAGGAAAATACATATAGAGTATACACTGAAACACACACATACCCATAGCTAAACACACACATTGCCAGCAAAACACAAACTCTTTACTTTACATATGTTTTCATTTTCCACAAGTTGCACACTTTCCACCTCCTAGGCTAGCTCTGGCTCCGGCAAGGCTCCTCGCTGTGCAGGGGCTGAGTGCACTGACGTGACGTCTCCTCAGTCCTCACTCTTCTGTACACACACACTGCTGCCGTGACTCCCCTCTCCCTCCCCCCCCCCTCCCTCTCCCCCCCTGTCCAGTATGCAGTGACTCAGTCCAGGAAGCTGAGAGCTGCAGCCGAGATGAAGGGTGATGTGATCACCCTTCTCACATCACTGGTGCCGGGGACCGCAAACAGGCTTCCTCAGTTAGGAGTCTAGGACCCGCAGCAGTAGCTCAGCGGTAGCAGCGTGTAATGAGTCAGTCTGACTCATTATACTGCTGCCGGCTATGGGCCCCTTCACAGCGCTGGGCCCCAGTGCACTGCACCGCTTGCACTGCCGCAAGTTCCGCCTCTGGGTGGGACTGGTTCTATGAGCACGCTCCACCACAAGGTTCAAGCAGACATCTTGTACATCTCGGAGATCAGGCAAGGTATGGCGAAGGAAATGATAGAGAGACGGACCCTTGATAGACTCAGGTAACCCAATGTGCCTGAGTTTATTGTGAAAGACCTGTTCTCCAGGTCGTCAAGCTTTGACCACACCATGATTTCAGATTTCTGCAGTTTAGCAGAGATGTCAGAGAGGTCAGCAATTTTCTGGAAATTTTCACCAGCGGTGTGCTCCACATGCAAGACTCGTTTAGCCAGTTGCTTGTATTGACTCTTAATGTCTAGGACAGCCTGCTGCAAGGCTGCAGCATGTGATTGTGCTTGTTCCAGGAACATAGGCTGTACAGTCTACTTTACAGCCCTGACAATGTCCTCATAAGACAGGGTGTGAGAGGGGGTATTGCGCTCCCTGTAGCTTTAGCTCCAGTGGATACATCAGAGGCGAGAGGTAGGGGAGCCTGGCTGCCAGCCGGGGCGTCCGCCACCGGAGCTCCAGAGACCAGAGATGCTGCGGCGGCCATCTTGGGAGCAGAGCTGAGAGCAGCTTCATGTTTGTTGCTGGAGGTTTTGCCCAGCATGCCTGGGGCCAGGAGATTGTCCATATAGGAGAGTCGGACACCAGGAGGGTAGATGCTGGTAGCGGGCCGCTCAGTAGACGCCCTGAAAGGGCGATAAGCAGGTTTAGTGTCGGTAGGCATCGGAGCTACAGGAGGGAGCGTCTACTCCATGCTGTGCCGGAACCGGAAGTCCCAACAGGAAGCTCTTACTAATGTTGGGGCCCATTTACATTTGGATGTAAGTCATTTTCATGATACACCTCTCAGGTGTAGAAGTATATACGTCCGCGCTGATAGGTGTTACTGTCACAATCTCCCTGAAATGCTTTTTTAAAAGTAGGCAAGTATTGCAATGTCTCCTCTGACTCTATGCCACGTTGCCCATGGCAGACTACTGGGTAATGTATAAGCAGAGGCGGAACTAAAGCCAGTGAAACCAGTGCGTTGCACTGGGGCCCGCCTCTGTCCAGGGGCCCAAAGCATGTAATGAGTCAAACTGACTTATTACATGCCGCTGTGCGCTGCGGGCAACCGCTGCCCACAGCGCACAGCCGCCCGGAGAGAGGAGCAGCGGTACGGGGGAAGGAGGAGGAGGGAGGTGGAGGAAGGAGCCGCAGCAGCGCTTTGTTACTGGTGGAGGCGCTGCTGCTGCTGCTCCTCTGGTTCACTATAGGCTGTCTTCCGAGAACAGCCTATAGTGAAGCAGAGGGGCAGCAGCAGCAGCGCCTCCACCAATAACACAGCGCTGCTGCGGCTCCCTCCTCCACCTCCCTCCTCCTCCTTCTCTTCTGCCCGGGAATCGTCAAGCTGCACCGAGGAGCCTGAGCCTGCGGAGAGGGTAAGTATAATTCTTCTTTCTTTCTGTTTCTTTCTTTCTTTTTCTTTCTTTCTTGGGACTGTCTGCCGCAATGTGTAAAAATGGGGGACTGCCTGCCGCAATGTGTAAAAAGGGGGAATCTGCTTGCTGCTATGTGTAAAAATGGGGGACTGCCTGCCGCTATGTGTAAACAGGGGGAATCTGCCTGCCGCAATGTGTAAAAATGGGGGACTGCCTGCCGCTATGTGTAAACGGGAAATCTGCCTGCTGCAATGTGTAAAAAGAGGAAATCTGCCTGCCGCAATGTGTAAAAAGGGGGAATCTGCTTGCTGCTATGTGTAAAAAGGGGGACTGCCTGCCGCTATGTGTAAAAAGGGGGAATCTGCCTGCCGCTATGTGTAAAAAGGGGGAATCTGCCTGCCGCAATGTGTAAAAAGGGGGAATCTGCCTGCCGCAATGTGTAAAAATGGGGGACTGCCTGCCGCTATATGTAAAAAGGGGGAATCTGCCTGCCGTAATGTGTAAAAAGGGGGACGCTGTCTGCCATAATGTGTAACAAGGGCACGCTGTCTGCCGTAATGTGTAAAAAGGGGACGCTCTCTGCCGTTATGTGTAAAAAGTGTACGCTGTTTGCCGTAATGTGTAAAAAGGGGACGCTGTCTACCGTAATGTGTAAAAAGGGGACGCTGTCTGCCGTAATGTGTAAAAAGGGGGACGCTGTCTGCCGTTATGTGTAAAAAGTGTACGCTGTCTGCCACTATGTTTAACAAGGGCACGCTGTCTGCCATTATGTGTAAAAAGTGTACGCTGTCTGCCGCTATGTGTAACAAGGGCACGCTGTCTGCCGTTATGTGTAAAAAGGGGACGCTGTCTGCCGTTATGTGTAAAAAGTGCACGCTGTCTGCCGTAATGTGTAAAAAGGGGGACGCTGTCTGCCGTAATGTGTAAAAAGGGGACGCTGCCTGCCGTAATGTGTAAAAATTGGAATCTGTCCGCTGTAAGGTGTAAAAGGGTCTCTACCTGGTGTAGTGGTGCTACTGTGCGGCGTAATTTGAATAATGGAGACTACTGTGCACCGTTTTATGAATTGGTATTATTTTGTGGCCACACCCCTTCCCCACGAAGCCACGCCACTATGTATTTTTGGGCGCGCCTACGGCGCGCACTGCCCCTGTTTTGTATGCAGGGGTGGGGCTCCGATGCCGTTTCTTGCACACAGTGCTAAAATGTCTAGTTACGGCACTGTTGCTAGGTATCCATTTCTCTGGCCCTGAGCAGGTCCCCCTCACCAGATCCTCTCCAGGGGTGAGGGGGTGGACTTGGATGGGGTGTGGGGGGGAGGGGGCAAAGCATTTTGTCGCACCTGGGCCCACCGCTCGCTAGTTCCGCCACTGTGTATAAGGGAAAAATTCAACCTTAAGTTAAGCTGAATTGAGAAATCCTGTAAAGATTTTGCAATTCTTTAAAACATTTTATTTTTCGTTCCCAAGGATCGGAGTGAAGAAAAAGCTGGATAGAGTTTACTTATGTGAATGCTAAAATCTAAGCAGCTATCTCTTCCAAGCATATTGGTCTTTGCAGCTGGAAAAATAGTGCAGAGTGATGGGAGTGTGACACAAAGGCCATCCTCTGTTCCTGAAGGTGATTTGTTGTTGGATTTCCATGCACAAATAGTAATACGGATTTTCTGGAATGAGGCTGTAAATGTTTCAGGGAATCACATAGTGTGAGGACATTTTTTTATAGGCTTACATGAACCAAACAGCAATTGGACTGTGAGCAATGAATGCACAAATGAGCCAAACCTAGAATAGATTTTACTAGTGAGGTTATTATTACTAAGACGCATTAAAGGGCCAATATGGGTTTTTTGGTTTTTTTTGTTTGCTAAAACCTTTAATATTTCCAAAGCCGGCACAGCCATACACCTTTTCCATGCTCCTTTCAGAAAGTGTAACTCAGGAGCAAGGAAAATGTTGGAAGCACTTGCAATAATGTTTTCTTTTTTAAAAGTATGCTCTTTGCTCTGAACAGATATAAGTCTTAAAATAGTCTAACTTGACTTTTCCAGTTCCTGCCCTCTCTCTGACTCATGTACAACAAAGAGGGTCGGACTTGGGTGAACCAGAGGGACTGAAAGGGATCCTGCCAGGGTTAGGGCCCTGAGTACCCAGGGCAGGAGGGAAGCAAGCTCCTGCCTTCATGTAGGTGAGTGGGGACCATAGAAATACAGGGGCGATTTCAAGGGGGGTGGGATTGAAGGGGAATTAGGGGCATACTTGTTAACTAGTGGGCATATCGCAGCAGTAAGAAATGAAGGCCCATCCGGTTGTGCAGCGACAGGGGTTCTTGGTAATTGTGCGCTATGTAGTTCCTAGGCTACAATAACTAATGCTAACTGCAGATTCGCATTCCAGAGCTTGGTAAATTTAAATAAAGCAGTAAAGCAACAAAAAAAGGAACCTATGGGGTCAACTTTTGTAGGTGAAAATGAGGGACAGCAGCAGGTCCCCTATACTGTACGTACATCCCGGGGATACATAAAAGTTGCAGGTACCACAAATATTCACTAACAAAGTGGGCCCATAGTATTTATTACCAGTTATTTATGTAGCACACACATATTCTGTATATTTACAGAGAATATTTGCCCATTCACCTCAGTCCCTGCCCCAGTGGAGCTTACAATCTCCATTCCCTACCACATGTACACGCACACACATTCATGCTAGGGTTAATTTTGTTGTGAGCCAATTAACCTACCAGTATATTTTTGGAATGTGGGAAGAAACCAGAGTACCTGGAAGAAACCTATGCAACTACGGGGAGAATATACAAACTCCACACAGGGCCATGGTGGAAATCGAACCCATAACCTCAGGGCTGTGAGGCAGTAATGCTAACCATTACACCAGCCGTACTGCCCTTCAGAAGGGTGAGGTAGACCTCTGGTTGATTTTTATTTTAAATAGTAAGCAAAGCAACTATCTGTGGGGGTCGTTCCGAGTTGATCGCTCGCTGGCTAGTTTTAGCAGCCGGTCAAACGCTATGCCGCCGCCCACTGGGGAGTGTATTTTAGCTTAGCAGAAGTGCGAACGCATGTGCAGCCGAGATCTGCAAAAACAGTTTGTGCAGTTTCTGAGTATCTCTGAACCTACTCAGCGCTTGCGATCACTTAAGCCTATTCGTGTCCGGATTTGACGTCATACACCCGCCCAGTGAACGCCCAGCCACGCATGCGTTTTTGAAAACCCTCCCTGAAAATGGTCAGTTGACACCCAGAAACGCCCCCTTTCTGTCAATCTTCTTGCGGCCGTCAGTACGACTGAAAACTTTGGTAGAAACTGTGCACAACCACAACGGGCTTTGTACCCGTATGCCGCGCGTGCACATTGCGGGGCATGTGCAGAAATGCTGTTTTTTAGCCTGATCGCTGCGCTGCGAACAACGGCACTAGCGATCAACTCGGAATGACCCCCTATATCTGATAATCACTTTCCTTAGCTATTCTCCTACAAAAATTATCTTCTTTTCCAAACCTCTCTGTAGGGCACACAAATATGGCCACCACTGGATCAAAGCTCACACTGGGCCTGATTCTGAGTCCCACGCAATGCCGATGTACATGTAGATGAATGATTTTTAGCAATTGCGCATGTGCGAACATTTTTGAAAACCCAACCGCACCTACGTTATAGAGAGTGTGTGTACAAAAGCGCTGTTGCTGTCTGGTCAGATCAGATGGTATCAGAAATGGGGTGGAAAAATGATGGGCGTTCCAGCGCAGTGACTTGTATTTGGCTAGAAGTGAACAAAAAATAAACCTGTCTAACGGGTGTGTTATGTGGGCGTCGCAGGCATCAGTGAAAGGGACTGCATTCCCAGACACACAGCTGCAGCCAGAAGAAGCAAGAGACACACAGTGAAACTGCACCTGCCATAGGCCTACTGCAGGTGTTGATGGTGCCAGTATTGGTGCACCTTTAGCCACTCCCCCTTCACACAGCTGCCGAGATTTTAGGGATTTTATCCCCAGCCTGCCCACTTCACCAGGAAGTGAGTGGGATAGTCACCTACCCTTCAAGGGCTGCGGAGGACTATCCCAAAAATTGTGAGGCTCCCGCAGCTTCCGGGATGGTATGCATGTCATACTTGCCTACTCTCCCTGAATAGGAGGGAGGATGTAACAGTGTACAGAGTAGAAACAAAACTCACTGTTTGGCTGACACACATAAGCTGTGTACACACTGGAGTGACCCACCATCGCACTGTCTGAGCAGCCGATTAGGAAAGCTACTGTATATACACTTACCCAGTGGTGTTTTTTTCTGCTGGCTAGCAGGACAGGTGCCTGGGGTGCTGTGGCCTGAGGGCACAACTGCAGTCACCCCGCCAGCTCCATCAACACCCGCCTGCTGCCTGCACCCCACAGCGTGCTGGCCAGCACCCTCCCATGTCCATCTTCCACTGCCTGCACCCCACACCGTGGTGGCCGGCACACTCCCCTGTCCGTCTCCTGCTGGCCACACCAATGTGTATAAGAGACTACCTGGCACAATGTGTTTAAGGAGCTGTACCTGGCGACTGACGGACACTACTGTGCGGTGTAATGTGAATTGGTACTATTCTGTGGCCACTCCCCTTCCCTATGAAGCCACACCCCTATATATTTTTATATGCGCCTTTAGCGCACACTGTCCTTGGTTTCAATGGTGATGGGGGTAGGCACCAAAGGAAACATTCGCTCTGGGTGCCACAAGGTCTAGAACCGGACCTGCACTTACCAATCGGCTGCTCGATATGTCGGCCCTCACATTACAGCTGGGCAGACATTTGAATTTGCCCATCCAACTGTTACATCAGTCCCTGAAGCAAGTGTATATGTGAACATTGACCTTAGAGTACCCAAAATGTTTTTGCGAGTTTACCCCTCTCACACAGATAGTTTGTTTCCACACTGTATTCAAAGAAGTTATATTTTTCCAGTGCATTGTAAAAATGCTTAGTTCAAAAGTCAAGAAACATGTTCACTTAAAAATTTTTGTTAAATTGAACAAAACATATACCAAATCTTTTTGTATGTTAACTGAGGCTTATGGGCAGATTGTACGTCACGTGCACCAGTGTTTGTGCAGCACAAAAGATTTAATGACGGTCATGAGGATGTCGAAGTTGAATGTCCTGGAAGGCCAAAAACAAATGAAAATGTTTGAGATCAATTGCCTGCATAACACTCCACGAGATGGTTTACCCATTGCACATTGTTATTGTCATACCGCACCAGTACTTTCATTTCTGTCACAAATCAACAACTGCAACAGCAAGTACAGTACATACACAAGTACAAACAGTAATTATCCCGAAGCGGCTGTCTAACAAAAGAAGTTATTACTGTACAGCACATCGTCCCTCACATCTTGTCCCGGGTCAAGCTGTCTGAATGCGTACTCCTTGTGGATATGATAGACCTGCTAACGTCCACTAAGATGATGCCCGTCCGAACAGTTACGTTATACATGCTGACGGTGCCACCTATGAGCATAACCGTCACCTGCTGAGTGTGCCTGAAGAAGTTCCTCCTGCAACCAACCCCACGTAGTTGACCCAGAATTCATTTACACCTCACATGAGTCAAGATCTGAAGGGCCCGCGACCACACCTTCAGCCTCAAGACCAACATTTAGCAGGTGCACCTGTTGGAACTCAACAATCTGACGCTTCCTATTGTCACGAGGTATCCAGGCTTAACCCTAAATTCTAGGACTATGTAACTTAGTGGTAATTATTCCATGACTCTCTCTCTCTCTTTTCTCTCTGCCATGCATTAACCTGCTGCCCCTTTCCACCATTCTACCTCCTTAAGCATTATCTATTTCTTGAAAGGAAGGATGTAAATGTATGACCCACCAGGACCTGACAGGAAGTGGGTTTTTTTTTGCTATGCATGCTGGGAGGTTCCTGCTTTCCTGAAGTCAGTCTAGTTATGTATGTGATGCTGAGTAAACACGTTCTGTTTCACTCCCGAAGTCGCAGCTCCAGCCCTTCTACACCTAAATTTTTAGAACCCATGAACTTTCCATACCTTAATTGATGTAGGGTAGAACTTATTCATTTATGACACATTGCAGAAACACAGATGACCATCATCTGTAGCATATAGTGAACCCACTGGAACGTATCTCCAGAGTGCAAATGGGAGGGTTGTCCAACTGTCCTGATTATGCTACCAATATCTTTGTTTGCCCTTCATGAAGGAAAAAGGGAGAGAGAGGGAGAGAGAGAGAGAGAAACAATCAACTGTTAAAACCTACTGTATATTCATTATATACAGTACAATATATATATACATGTCTAGAAGCATTGTACCTCTTTAATGATGGTAATCAGGGCTCTACAGAGTTCTAGGTGTGAGTATATAAGTATCCAAAAATGGGCCAAAGAGGTGATGTCTACAGGGATTCATTATGCGATCCCGACAGTCGTAAGACTGATGCCTGAATCCCAACGGCGAGCGCAGTGTGTCTCCTTGCGGGCTCACTGCGCTCGCCACGCTTTGTGCTCACTTCACTCGCCACACTCTTGGGGTGTGGCATGGATTCTGGAAATTAACTGCTTCCCGTCTTCAGATGTATCTGGTAATACTAAAACTACAATTTAGAAAATATGTGAATAAATTCCCAGCGCTCCTTCACCTGCACCAGAAGTATCCGTCAAAGGCCGAGCAGGCCGTATAGGAACCCTGCGAAAATGCAATTTACAGCAGTCATACCTTCTGCTACCTATATAGCGCTCACTCAAAGTGCTGTAGCAAAAATGCCTACTCACATACATGCCTCCAGGACACTTCACATAAACATAGTCATATGGTTCCATGACAGCTAGCTGCAGAGCTTACACTTCATCCATGGGTTGTCTTCTGATAGACAATTCATCTAACATGCCATAGAGCAGCAATAAAACTCTTCTTGCTTATGATGGGCTGGTTCAGAAACCTCATTGAACTGAAGACATACTGTAGTGCCTGTTTCTGCATTGCATGCCGCTTAATTTGCTTCTGCATCTTGTGATTTCCCGCTTACTACGCATGCGTTCTGGGCTGTGTACGCATGTTTGCAAATATACGCCCATATTCAGAGTCGCATAAACCTTTCTATGTGGATGGTAAATGGGTGTTTCTGGGTGATAAATGGGTGGCAATAGGAGAAGAACCATCACTATTCTGCGTCTTGCGTATGCATTCTGGATGCCAAATTCAGACAGATCTCCTTTACCAAACATGGTGTAGCTGTAAGTGGCAATGATGAAGATGGTGGCTGCTTTCGTCTATGGAACATTGGTGCGTATGCAACAGGATGTGCTTTTATTTGCTTTAGCGTTTCTGCTTGTAATCCATCTGCATTCATAACGTGGAGCATCTGGACCTGCATATGACCTAGAATGAGGCCCGTAGTACTCATGCGTAAACCTAGAAGGTGGACAAGTAATCACAAAGCAGGACTTGGCCCCCTAAGCCTAGAGGAACCCAAGCAGCTACCTCTTCTACTGGTTCCTTTGTACAAGCATCCTATCGATCCTTGTAATCCAGGTATGAAATATGTACACAAATTTTCACCTACCGTCTCTGTTTTCTATTAATCCAATTAGACTGTAAGCTCCTTGGGACAGTAATAGTTGGCTGACAATACCTGCCTTTATCTCTCTACATTTTATTTGCTGCAATTAATTAAGATTATATCAATATAAGAAGTTTGTAGAACAGAATCATGAACCTGTCTCTGACTTGCAGTTGTAAGATCGCAGACGTATTACATTTGTTCAAGGAAAGAGTCGAATCCATCATAATATTGATATATGGAATGACAGGTTGGCCTTAACGCTGTTGTGCTGGGAGAGCGTTGCTGTATTGCTGTGTACGATATAATGACACCATCAGTGTACTTTACCTTTTCTCTCTCTGTCCACTCTTTACACTCAGCCATTACCATACAATGTATATTATCTTACTGACACGTTTACCCCGAATACCGATACGCGGGGCGACAATGGTGCCTGATGTGCCGGCCAGTGCGTATCGTGGTTACATTTTACATCTGTGATAGCATTTTGCATGACAGGATGATTGATGTTGCTTTCAGAGGGGTTTAAGCTGCGTCTTTATAATTCATCAAGGCTTTGAAGGAAAACAAGTTTTCAGGACTTTTTCTCCTGGAACTGTCTCCTCAGCACTGAGATATTCAATATCTGAAGTCTCGTATAGCTACAGAATAAATGTATCCACATCTGTGTTTCTCAGTTACACTGATTTACTGTTTTTGCTAATAATACTGCAATCAGATACAGAGAAACATTTTATTCTTTACATTTTTTTTTTAATGTACTGTATGTAGAGTATAGGCAGCAAGTATAGAGCCTATAACGCTGGGAACATAATAATATTGGTTGTGATGCAAATTGGCCATATGTGTATTTTCCACCTGTATGCAGACTTGTCCGCATCTTCCAGGGCACCCACACCCTATTTGTACGCTCGATGTCTAGTGCAGACATGTAACGCCTATACTTGCTGCAAAGGATAAGTCTGAAAACATGTGGAACTAAGGGGGACATGTACTAACTAAGCAGTGATAAAAGTGGAGAAGTGAGCCAATGGAGAAGTTTCCTATGGCAACCAATCAGCTGCTCTGTATACTTTTATAGTATGCAAATTATAAATGTTACGTCAATGCTGATTGGTTGCCATGGGCAACTTCTCCACTGGCTCACTTCTCCACTTTTATCACTTCTTAGTACGTCTCCCCCTAGGTGTATGTCGAATGGGAAAATGCAGGACTGCAACAAGGGGTGTGCATTTGGCCTGCATCAGAGGAGGAGTCACAAGGGTGTGCGAGGTGTCACCCTTCCAGAGGGTGACACCAAAATTCTAACTCCTCCTCAGTGACTGGAATTCGGGTGCTGCAGTGTGAGATTATCACTGTGTAGGGGCCAGCAGTGCAGGCGGAGTCTCTGGGGCAGCCCAGCATGCAACATACGACATACCCAGAGAGATGTAAATGGGGGTTTACAGGGAGGCCACGCCCATTCCCATAAGATCACGCCCCTTTTTGTACCCACACACTTTTGTGTGGGGGGGGTTATTTGGCACACCGAGTGTCACCGACCCCAGTACCGCTACTGCATGGAATGCCACACGCTACTTCCTGGTCTTGGCAGCCCCTCGACATGACATCATGATATCACAGGCTCAGGGGGCGGGGCTGGCTCAGAGTGGATTATAACCTTGATACGGCCCTATAAGGATGCCTCAGTCATTACAGCCCAGTTAAATCTCTCCAGGTGTGTGTATGTATGCATTTGTTCACTTCAGGGAACAAATGCATGCACGCAAGATATGTTCCACATTCCGGCATACGTTCAACTATGCATCAGCCCCATTATACTGTATCTTGTGTCTTGCCAAAGGAAGATTGCCAAAGTGTGAGGCCAAATTACTGTATCCTCTACTGCCGGTGGGTGCATGATTGACATGCTGCGGCCATTTGAGGGGATGGAAGGGGGACAGCGATGAGGACCGTTCTACTAAATAGGGTTGGTTTGCCCCTTTTCTGTATGCATCCTGAAGCCAGGGTTGCAATGGCGATCCAATGCTTTGTCTTCAGACGCAACACTCAACTCTGCAATGCTGGCAGGAAGCGTCTTTTGTCCTCAGATGCCTCCTACGGCATTTTACCTTTTTTTTCTGCATAGCTGCTGATTCCAAAGATGAAACATCAATACAAATAGCGTCCTCCTCTGAATTAGGCCCTGGGTTATATGTTGCCATTCCATGCTAGCATTGGGGCAGCACACACAGTGGCTGTAATTGCTGGCAACCACGGAAGCCAGATTTATTACATTATGATAATGTGAGAATATGTGGGGCTAATGCGGTGGTTCGTGTGTCTGCAACCAGGAAGCCGGCCGCCCACTGATTTTACACTGGCCGCCGCATCCACCATCATTAGTATTGACGCTTGCACCAGCCCCTCCTAGGTGTAAGAGATATGATAGATACAGGCTTCCCTTCCCCATGTGCATGACCCACACAGAGATTCTGACACATGCCCACGACACTCCCATGACACGCCCACAAATCAGGGCGGCTCCCAGGACTCGCATTGTCACCAGATTCACTGAAAGACAGACCCGGGCAAGCTCTGTCAGAGTAAAAACAGAAATGTGCACATGTGCTATATGCAAAAACTCGCTGTTTGCATGCATACAGAGCGATCCATTCAACTCAGAATCAGACCAATTGTTTTCTAGAGTTTTTTTGGAGGGAAGTTGCAGCAGTAAGGGAGTTTTAGACCTGCAAGACATTCTCAGATCACATTTTTTGAATAGGGGCTTTTGGGTAGAGGTAATGTTTTGCAGACATCAGCGGCGGGATGTAATGGCGTCCAGGATCGCCGGAGGCGCGGGATGCTGGCCGATCTTGGACATTTCTTTAAAGGGGCAATCACTTACAAGGCATGGTTTTGCCTTGTAAGTGATTGCCCCTTTAAAAAAGTCTCAGATAGGCTGGCATCCCGCACCTCCAGCAATCTCAGACACCATTACATCCCGCCCCTGGAATCATTAATAGGTGAGCTACTACTAACAATCTAAGTAAAAGTGGGCACAGAAGAAGATTCTGAGGAAACTGACATTTTTTACTGCACAGTTTCTGTACTGTCCCTTTAAATCGTTTTAAACGTCTACTTTTTGTTCCTTAACCTGCCCAAAGCTATACTTGCATGATCGCAGTTATGTAAAACACATACTCATGACCGTTAGTGAGGTGATATCAGATACCCAATTTTACGTTCTTACTTTTTTAAATACATTGGTATATGCACTAAAGGGTTTTCTTTTCTATAAAAGTAAAATACACCCCATTGAAAGTAGTACTCAAGTTGTAGTTATGCTAACGATTACACATACAGAGCAACGGATTATGCTCGTGCTATATACAGGACCATTTTAATGTATAAGTACACTGGACAGCTGCCCAGGGCCCTATAACTGTAGGGGCCTCCGAGCTGGGGTGGGTGGTGGTCACACAATCAGAGCAGAGAGGTAGCATGCTCTACCTGCCTCCCAGCCTGCAGCCAGACTGTCAATGGCTGTCAGCATGCTGAATGGTGGATGGCTGGAGCTATCCACCAATCAGAGTGCTGACAAGGGCAGTACTGCAGGAGGAGGATGTTATGTTTTATTTTAAATTGGTTCCAATGAATGGGTGTAGGGGCCGCAGTGCATTATTTTTCCCATGGACTGCAATGCTGTTAAGACGGCCCTGGCTATATAAGTAATTGTTAAGAAATAAATCATTACTTTTTTATTTCACCTTAAATTAATATTCAATCCCATACATTAATTTTTCTGTTTACATATATGCATATTTCCCCTATCATGCCTCAACATCCACTCTAGTTCAGAGCAAATATTTGTTCTGCAGAATATACCTTGTCCAAGCTCAAATTCGGGATGCGGTCATGTGACCGCCACTCGGGATCCTGGTGGTCACCATGCTGATGCCGGAATCCCGAGAGCACAAAATGCCGGCAGTCAGAATGCCGATCCACAGGCTCTATTCCCACTCGTGGGTGTCCACAACAAACATAGGGGGTCATTCTGACCTGATCGCAGGCTGCTGTTTTTCGCAGCGCAGCGATCAGGACAACTGCGCATGCGTATACACCACAATGCGCAGGGGCGTCGTACGGGTACAAAGCGGATCGTTGCTGAGCGATAGATTTAATGAAGAATCCATTGGCACAGCCGATCGCAAGGAGATTGACAGGAAGAGGGCGTTTGTGGGTGTCAACTGACTGTTTTCTGAGAGTGTTTGGAAAAACGCAGGCGTGTCCAAGCGTTTGCAGGGCGGGTGCCTGACATCAATTCCGGACAAGAACAGGGTGAAGTGATCGCAGTGGCTGAGTAAGTCCTGGGCAACTCAGAAACTGCACAAAATGTTTTTGTACCGCTCGGCTGCACATGCGATCGCACACTTGCAAAGCTAATATACATTCCCCCATAGGCGGCGACTATCTGATCGCAGCGCTGCAAAAAGTAGCTAGCAAGCGATCAACTCGGAATGACCCCCATAGAGTGGGAATAGAACCCGTGGCGAGTGCAGTGAGCCTGCAAGGGGCTTCATTGCGCTCGCCCTCCCTGCCGACATTCTGCTGGGATCCCGGGGTCAGTATGCTGACCTACGGGATCCCAAACGGCAGTTTCCCAGCCCCAACCCCTCAAATTCATGTGCAATCTATAAAATCTGGAGCAAATGCAGGAAAATAGGCACAAACAACTTCTGTGTCTGCAGTTTTATTTGTTCCTGTCCCCGGAGAATTTACCATAAAGCCCCATGCAAAATCATATACTGTGTAACCCATGTGAATTGTGAATCCACTTCTGCATGTACAGAAACACCAAACAGCAAGGACAGGTGTTGAAAAGATATTTTATCTAAATGCCTGCTCATGTTCTGAGTTGTAAGCTGAAATAATTTGTACTGCGAGTATATTTGGAAAATGACTTTGGCTCCCCTCACATAAATGTATCACTAGAGACCAATTAATCTTGTGCATCACACTAGCTCTCCGCAGTTATGTCTTCAGAACTACAAGGCAGGTAAATATTTTCTCAGCTGGAAATGCAATGACTCTGGGAAGGATCGTGCTGTAAGATGCTGGATTGGTGATGTCACTCGGAAGTAAGAGAAGGGTTAATGCAACCAGTGGCTGACACATAGCTGATCACTTTCCATTACTTCTACCGTCTGGAGAGCCTCTGGTTTATCAAAGGCAATGAAAATGAGTATTTCAGCCGGTAATGGGACTTATTTTTTTCTTTGCCCAATACAAGACAGGGGAAAGAGTTTGCGATACCCCAACCACGTTGTCACCTGTGGAGGATTATTCTGCAAAGTTTATTTGCCAAATATGGTGGTACACAATGATTGCAATCATGTTATAACCACTGTAGTGATTATCGTTAAAAAAAAAAAAAGCTTTGTTTTCAGAAAATAGTATTTGTGATGAATCAATGTTTAAAAATGTTTTTTTTCTGGAACTGATAACCCAGTGCATTCATTACTCAGAGGGGCAAAATCAGGAATCCATGAGGTTGTAACAGATCTGTCACAGATAGACCTGGTTTAGTGTTGCTGACTTCAGAGGTGCAACCATTTCTCCCTGCATGCAGGGTTGGACTGGCCCACAGGGGTACAGGGGAAACCACCGGTGGGCCCTACTGCCTGGGGGCCCACCCCCTCCTCTAGGGATAAGTTCCAGACTGTGCCGTTACTAATCTAGTACATTATTTTGCATGCACTACAGTATTTACTGTATAATACTTATCTGTGGTGGCTGGGCACACCCCCTCTAGAGACTGACCACACCCCTAAACATGGGCCCTACCACTGTATACCTCCGGTGGGCCCTACATGCCCCAGTCCGACACTGCCTGCGTGTACTCTTCCTTTGATTACCTATGCCATCATCTCCTCCCCATGTTGTCATCAGTGGCTCTGAACTGGTCAGCTGTGTTCATCAACTGTGATACTTAAGCTGGCCATACACCTAAAGATTTATTGTCCAATCTGGCTGGTTGGAATGAAAATCTGGTAATGGATTGGAGCAAACGGCAACTGACCATTTGCTCCATAATGCCGGAAAACTGATAAAAATGGTCATTCAGAGAAAATAGGAATTTAATACCGGTAATTTCTTTTCTCGTAGTCCGTAGAGGATACTGGGATGGTATTAGTACCATGGGGTATAGATTGGGTCCATTGGAGCCTGCCACTTTAAAAATCTTCAGTGTGTGCTGGCTCTTTCCCTCTATGCCCCTCCTGCAGTCTCAGTCTAGGAAAACTGTGCCAGAGGAGACGGACATACTTTGAGAGGAGGAAAATAGATAAGAACAGCAGTGAGTCAACGAACCAACACACAGCAGTAACAAAGGATAGCAACGCTAACCAGAACAGAACAGCAACAGCAGACCCAACCAAGAAACTTACAACAAGGTAAGCAGGAACACGAAGCACCGAGGCGGACGCCCAGTATCCCCTGTGGACTACGAGAAAAGGAATTACTGGTAGGTATTAAATTCCTATTTTCTCTAACATCCTAGGGGATACTGGGATGGTATTAGTCCCAAAGCTCCCAGAATGGGTGGGAGAGTGCTGAGACCCCTGCAAAACCAAACTGAAGTTCCTTACCGGCCAAGGTATTGAACTTATAGAACTTAACAAACATGTTCAAACCAGACTAAGTAGCTGCTCGGCACAACTGTAAGGCTGAGACACCACGGGCAGCTGCCCAGGAAGAACCCACCAACCTAGTGGAGTGGACCTGAATAGAACTCGGCAGTGGCAATGCTGCTGAAGAATAAACCTGTTGGATAGTCATCCTGATCCAACGAGCAATGGACTGATTGGAAGCAGGACATCCAATCTTGGTAGCGTCGTAAAGGACAAAAAGTGAGTCAGTCTTTCTGTGATGAGCTGTCCTCTTGACGTAAATCTTCAAAGCTCGAACCACGTCCAGGGACTTTGGAGAAACCAATGTGTCAGACACTACCGGACCCACTATCAGTTGATTTATGTGAAAAGCTGACACCACTTTTGGCAAAAAGTGCGGGCGAGTCCTGAGCTCCGCCCTATCCTCATGGAATATCAAATAAGGACTCTTACAGGATAAGGCCCCCAATTCCGACACATGCCTCGCAGAGGCCAATGCCAGCAACATGACAGCCTTCCAAGATAAATATTTCAAGTCCACCCTGTGTAAAGGTTCAAACCAGTCCGATTGGAGAAAGGTCAGGACCACACTGAGATCCCATGGAGCCATGGGAGGGACAAAGGGCAGTTGAATGTGAAGGACACCTTTTAAGAATGTCTGTACCTCTGGAATCACAGACAACTGCCTCTGGAAGAATATGGATTAAAGCCGATATCCGAACCTTGATGGAGCCTAACCGTAGGCCCATATCCATGCCTGCCTGCAGAAAGAGCAGGAAACGGACAAGTTGAAAGTCCACAGTAGAATATTTTCTACCCTCACACCAAGAAACATATTTCTTTGAGAAACGGTGGTAATACCTTGACGTGACCACCTTTCGGGCTTGGAGCATAGATGAGACAATCCTGGAGGGAAGACCTTTTCTGGCTAGAATCTCGCTTTCAACTTCCATGCCGTCAAACGCAGCCACAGTAAGTCTGGATAGATGAATGGCCCCTGTTGAAGAAGATGTTCGAGAAGCAGTAGAACCCAGAGCTCATCGAGAGACATGGTTAGGAGGTACGCATAGCAGGCCCAGTGAGGCCAATCCGGGGCAATCAGAATTGCTTGAACGCATTCCCGTTTGAGTCATTTTAGAACTCTGGGAATGAGAGGAATTGGAGGGAATAGATGAACTGGTGAGTCCACAACGCCGTCAGAGCGTCCACCGCTGCAGCCTGCAGATCACTCATCCTGGAACAGTAGCGACGCAGCTTCTTGTTGAATCGAGAAGCCATCATGTCTATCAGTGGGCATCCCCTGAAACAGCTGTTGAAACACCTGAGGGTGAAGGCCCCATTCCCCTGGATGTAGATCGTGTCTGCTGAGGAAGTCTGCTTTCCGGCTGTCCACTGCCGGAATGAATATGGCCGACATGGCCCTTGCATTGGCTTTCGGCCAGAGGTGTATCCTTTACACATCTCGCATTGCAGCCCTGCTTTTTGTTCCTCCATGTCGGTTTATGTACGCCACCGCCATGGCGTTGTCCAACTGGACCTGTATGGCCTGATGTTGGAGGAGAGAGGAGGCTTGTAGAAGGGCATTGTAAATCGCCCTGAGTTCCAGACTGTTTATCAGAAGAGAAGACTCCTGACGCGACCACCATCCTTGGAACTGAGCCCCTTGGGTCACAGCACCCCAACAGCGGAGACTCGCATCCGTTGTCAACAGAATCCATGACTGGATTCCGAACCGTCAACCCTCCACTAGGTGAGAGATCCACAACCACCATAACAGGGAAATCCTCACTTTTGGCAAAAAAAATACGCTCTGGTGCATGTGTAGGTGCGACCCCGACCACTTGTCCAGCAGATCCAGTTGGAAAGGACGGGCATGGAACCTTCCATACTGAATTGCCTCATAGGAGGCCACCATCTTGCCTAGTAGCTGGATGCAAAGGTGCACCGAGATCTTGCGGGGCTTGAGCATGGAGCGGACCATAGCCTGAATTGTCAAGGCTTTGTCCATAGGGACAAATACTTTCTGAGACAGTGTCCAGTATCATCCCCAGGAACTGAAGTCTCTGCGACGGTTCCAGGTTTGATTTTTGTAAATTTAGGATCCACCTGTGGTCCATAAGAAGATGCATAGTCAGGTTGATGCTTTGCAACAGACACTCCCTAGACACTGCCTATATGAGGAGTTTTTGAATGGAGTCTTGCAAGGTAACTCTTGCTACAGGTGAAGCTGGTAAGCCCGACCTGAAGAATCTGTGAGGAGGGAGTGCTTGAAATTCCAACTGGTAACCTTCGGATATTAGGTCTCTTACCCAAGGGTCCCGGCAGGACTCCGCCCAAACCTGGGCAAAATACTGCAGTTGAGTACCCACCTGAAAGTCCCCCTGCAGCCGGGGGCCAACCGACATGCGGAGGGTTTAGTGGTAGAGGAGCCAGAATTCTGGTCCATTGATCCAGCGGCCACTGGTCTGTGAGATTTACCTCGAGTTCCTCTAGCTGCATTTGAGGCACCCTTAGCCCTACCTCTAAATCTGGCCACACAAAAGGACTGTAAAGAGGGGCCAGGGTAAGGTCTTCTAGCCGGAGGGGCTGCAGACGGCAGATAGGTGGACTTATCTGCCGTTGCTTGTGAAATCCACTTGTTTTGTTCTTCACCGAACAAGGCACTCCCCATGAAAGGAAGATTCTCAACTCCTTTCTTGGAATCAGCATTCACTGTCCATTGTAGCAGCCATAATGCACTGTGAGCTGACACTGCCATTGCTGTGGACTGGGCATTAATGGGGCCTATCTCCTTGATTGCCTCACTCATGAAGTTAGCAGCATCCTGGATATGTTGCAGTAGAGTTAGGATCTCATCCTGAGGCATAGTGTCAGACCCCTCAATTATTTTACCAGACAATTTAACCATGGCCCTTATGATCCAACCGCAAGCAATGGTGGGCCTCTGTGCGACTCCCACTGCAGTGTAAATGGATTTGAGTGTAGTCTCAATTTTACGGTCAGCAGGGTCTTTTAAGGAGATAGCACTAGTACAGGCAGCACAATCCTACGTGACAGCCTGGACACTGATGTATCCACAATTGGAGGATTCTCCCACACCTTCCTATCCTCATGGGGGTAAGGTAAGGAACTTAGCAACCACTTAGGGGTTTTTAAAAATACATTCAGGATTAACCCACGCCTCTTTAAAAAGTGTGTTTCATTTCTTGGAGACAGGAAATGTGGCAGTAGATTTTGGTTTCACATTAAAAATGACTCTTCATCAGGTTCTGCCTCTTTATCTGGGATATTGAGAGCTTTCCTAATAGAATATATTAGAGCTTCCACACCCTGAGACAGAGTATTGTCACCTGTGTCCACATCTACCTCTCCCTCTTCCAAATTTGGCATGTCATTTTCAGAGTCAGATTGGAGTACATGTGGGAGTGTGCGTTTCTGTGAGACAAGCAGGGGGGGCTGATGAGCCAGTCTGTGGTCAGAAGTATGTACTAAAAAATCATCCACAGATGTTTTAAGCATTTGTCTGAGGAAGCCGCCGAGGAAATAGGCGGAGAAACGCGTAACACGAGAGCTCAACGGAGTGCCGCTGTGCACACCATTCCAAACACAGTACTGACGTCAGTGAAGAAAACGGGACCACGGAAAAAGCACAGACTTTAATCCTCCTCCCATGTTGTAAAACGCTGGCGGGTCCAGCAGGAGTTATTCAAGAGGCTTAGCATCAGTGCAGATCAGTGCCGTGGGACCCAGGTAAACTACCTACAGAAAGTCTGTGTGATAAGGAATCCTTTGTTCCTAACATTTACAAAAGGACATTGCAATCAGCTGTTTTCATTTGTTACACTGTCGCATGTGTGGATGAACTTTATTTGAAAAGTGCTACATACTTACAAATCACAATTCTATGCGCAAAAATGACACAGTATTTTTTTCTGGCCAGTACAAACTGATATCTGGACTATTCCAGGAGATTTTGATAATAAATAGGGACTATGTGCAATATCAATATTGGAGCTTGAAAGGATTTTTTTTAAAGGGGAATTAGATAAAACATTCCCTTTTCTGTTATTCCATCTCAGCAATACCTCATTAGTATTTTAACATATTGTTTTGTTTTTATTACATGTGGTAAATAAAAGATTATTATTTTATCTACACCGGTAATGAGTATTTATTATTAATTAATTATTAAGGTCTGTCTCATAGTGATATCAGCAGTGCTCCCATTTTGTCCTTTTTTCTTGTTTCCAATCCAATGCAGGGGGGCGCAAACACCCCTCATTTTGGGTAGCAGCAGCGGTATCACTTTTTGACATACCCCTAAGAAGGGAAGTAATTAGGAGAAATTTCTCCACCAGGAGGACAGCGCAAAACCTTTATTTCTTGTATTTGTTTTTCCTGCCTGGCAGTAGCCAATTCAGAGTTAATGTTATATATCATTCCTTTAAATGAATATAGCATTCCGGTTCCTGTGTGCTGCTTCCCTGAGAAGGGAGAGTGCACTGAGTATACAACAGAGATAACCCTGGAGAAGGGGAAAACTTTGTGTTACAGGATGGTCACACAGTCTTTTTGCCAGACATGTTGATACAGCAGAACACACACACAGTAGCAGTGAAATAACACAGTGGCAGTGAAATAACACAGAACCACAGACAGTCTGTATGGAGTGATATAGAGAGGGAAAGAACCAGCACACTATATGCCCCACAGCTAAAGCAGTGCTTTGCCGATCAGAAACTAGAGCCTTAGATAAGGCAACTAGTTCGCCTGACAATATTTTGCTCCCCCCCTTATACAAATCCCCTTGGTACCAGTACAAGGTGCTTTTAGAGGGCCCTTGGAAGAGCTGCACTTCCCTGCCTGCAGCCTGGAGTCTGATGCAGCAGGAAATGGCGCCTCTGAGCCGCTGGTCCCTCTCTCTGGGAAGCTCTTCCCCCTCAATGGCGCTCGATCCCTGTAAATTATTATACTGGCTTTTATCTCCTTGTTGCAGAAAACGGGGTTAAAACCTCTTTTCTGTGCCAGCGCCAGTGTGGGTATATGCAGCGGGCACCGCAGCATGCAGCACCGTGTACCTGCCATGTCCTTATGCCGCCACTGTAACCGGGGACCCGCTAACCGGGACCCTGGTTTCTGTACTCACCTCACCAGCGTCTTCAGCTTTGTTAGGGATGGCGGCATGCTGTTGGAGTGCGCGCACACCCTGGGGGTTAGCGAAAGAACACCTCAGGAGCTTTGCCCTGTCAGCGGGGATCCGGACCATTAACCATGTAAAAGGTTGGTTAAGTCCCATGACGCAGGCAGACTGGTGCCAGCCAGTGCTGCCTGCAAATAACAAACTAAAATAAGGTTTTGAAGAAAACTCTCTGGAGCTCCAGAGAATGATGCACCTGGATCCTTGGGCACATTTTTCTAAACTGAGTCTGCAGGAGGGGCATAGAGGGGAGGAGCCAGCACACACTGAAGATTTTTAAAGTGCCAGGCTCCAATGGACCTAATCTATACCACATGGTAGTAATACCATCCCAGTATCCCCTAGGACGTTAGAGAAATTGGTTAAATCAAATTGATTTAACCAATTTGCCTGATTGACCATTTTTGTCCATTTTCCAGTGTTTGGGAGCAGGTGGTCATTTGCTCTCAATCAATTACCAGGTTTTCATTCCAACCAGCCAGATCGGACAATACATCTTTAGGTATATGGCCAGCTTAATTCATTTAGTGCTGACTTTCCAGAAACTGTAATGTACTGTATGTCTGCTTTGCTTGTTTTATACTTTTGTATGCACTTTATACTGCACTGCGGACCTCTTGTGGTGCCCTATAAATAATGGCTAGTATCAATACAGAGGTATGGGCATTACTGCTGACAACAAATAGGTTGTTTCCTGCCGAGTATGTACCAGACGTGACCAGCTTGAATGGGTTGACGGAGAAGAGGCACAAGTACAAGAGTACAGGAGACTGGTAGTGAAGCACAAGGCACTGACTAGGCACACAAATTTCCGGGGACAGAGATGACTGCATGGGGGAACTGATAGGGATGCACTATTTACAGGAATGCAGAACTAGGCACTATTACCTACAATATACATTAGGAGCACAGGGAATTCCAGACTTCAGACAAGGTCCAAACAGTGATTCAGACTGACGTTGAAGAGCTGGCACCTGTCTGGTGCACCAAGTCTTTTAATAGCTTGCAGAATTAATGGAAAGATGGGGCCAAGGGCTTGAAGTATTTGCGCGCACCTTGTATTTCCACCATGGCAGAAAATAAGGAGAAAGCCAGAGGCCTGACCTTGGTAAGTATACTGTAAGGAGTGGTGTACGACAGGCAGAGTGGGGGAATCGGAGATGCCTTGGCATTACTGCTCTTTAACAAATTTTACTACAACATTAAGTTGCCCATTCACATAAAGATTTATTGTCAGATCTGCCCGGTTGGAACAATGACAATTGACCATTTGCTTCTAAATGCCGTAAAACTGACAAAAATGGTCGTTCACATCAATTAGCTAAATCAAATGGATTTAACCAATTTGTCTGACTGACCGTTTTTGTCTGTTTTCCAGTGTTTGGGAGCAAATGGTCAATTGTCATTTGCTCACATAGATGACCAGATTTTCATTCCAACCAGCCAGAACGGACAATACATCTTTAGGTGTATGGCCAACTTTACTCTAGTACTTTTGAGCATTGCAAAAAATTATCAAATTGATTTTGATCAGAACTTTCCTGGCTATGTTGTTTTTTATGAGACCAGACATAACCATACAGGAACAAATTGCCAACATAAGCACTTCTCTGTACATGTTTACTCTAAGTACAATAAAGATTTGTAGAATAGGAGTGTTAAAAAAATACATTTTACTATAAATAAGGAAAAATAGCATATAAACAATGCAAATAAAATAAAATTGTCTTTGGGAAATGTATAATATTAGAAAGTAGAAAGCATATTACTACCAGATTACCATTACTAGATTTATTCCTGTGGGTTCATGTCTGGAACCTTGACATACACTAAAGTTAAAAGTTTCCACAAACAAATATAAGAGGTGAAAATTCAAATAAAATATTCCTGGGCAGTCAGATTAGCCCAACAATTAGGGGTCTGAGAGAAAACTGTCCCAAAGTCGTATGTAAGACTCACTTCAAAGATTTTTTCTTATTTTTTTTCGTGGTCTGAAAGTGTTTGGTTGCAATAGATCCAATTACTGTGAATTAAATGATCAAATATCTAATGGCTGCACTTCAAACACAGATGGATATTTAGCTTCAAATCGTTGTCATTAAGCCGGACTATAAAGGTGTTATGTGATCGTCCTTGTGAAACTCATTCCTGGGCTGAGATTATGAGCAAAGCCAATATTTATCTGCAGAATATCATTAAATTGTGCGATGGTCTGGCCGCGGTGGGACAACTTGTATATTACATACTGGAGATATTTTCTACCAGAGGGGTTAGGGTCGTTTATGTATTCATGCAATTGTATTGCATTTAGAAGTGCGATTGTGAGTTTTTCTTCACAATCAAGTAGCAATTAATAATACAGGTTGAGTATCCCATATCCAAATATTCCGAAATACGGAATATTCCGAAATACGGACTTTTTTGAGTGAGACTGAGATAGTGAAACCTTTGTTTTTTGATGGCTCAGTGTACACAAACTTTGTTTAATACACAAAGTTATTAATAATATTGTATTAAATGACCTTCAGGCTGTGTGTATAAGGTGTATATGAAACATAAATGAAATGTGTGAATGTAGACACACTTTGTTTAATGCACAAAGTTATAAAAAATATTGGCTAAAATTACCTTCAGGCTGTGTGTTTAGGGTGTATATGTAACATAAATGCATTCTGTGCTTAGATTTAGGTCCCATCATCATAAGATCTCATTATGATATGCAATTATTCCAAAATCCGGAAAAATCCGATATCCAAAATACCTCCGGTCCCAAGCATTTTGGATAAGGGATACTCAACCTGTACATGCAAGGGGGTAAATTGCCATTTAAGCGGCATGGAAACAGGCAGCAGAACCTCCTCTGTATGTTCTGTACTGCTGTGCTTCCCCCGCTGATAGCAAAAATAAAACAAAACAAAAAAACTCAGTCTAAAAAAAACAGACTGGTGGGACTGGCACAAAGATTCAGCAGGGGGAGCGGACACTCCCCCTGCACCCCCACTAACATGGCACTGAAAGTAGTAAAAAAAAATTCATAGGAGATAGTAAATCTTTATATTCTATTTAGTTATCATTGCCACAAAACTAAATGTAAGCTTTGTATACTGGAGTAATGTTATACCCCACCAAGGGACCCCCCATAAAGACTTATGGGGAAGGGGGATCCCATTACACCAATATACATAGCATATTTACTTACTTACCTGGAGAAGAGATGCAGTAAGTCACTCTGGGGGGCAGGGCCAGACTGTCACGGCATTAGTCCCCACCCCCAAGATAGGAAAATGCCCACGGTTTGTGGCTTTCCAGGTAGAGGGCGGGGCTAAATGTCACAATTTACATCTTTTAGCCCTACCCCCTTCACACTGTCGATTGTTGATTGCAGTAATTTTATCCCCATCTTGCAATCCCCGTTAGGAAGCTGGTGGAAGGTGGAAGAGCCACCTACCATTTGGTGGCTGTGAGGGACTACTCCAAAAATCGTCAGTCTCCATCAGTTTCCGGGAGGTTAAGTAAGTAGGATATAAAGCTTCCATTTAGTTATGGGGTATCACAGTAACTCTAGGTATATCCACAGGATACCCCACTTCTTTATGTCAGCAGATGGTCACTGTTGTATCCCTGCAGAGTCTTAAAAATTGCTTAAAAAAGCCACACACACACACACACACACACACACACACACACACACACACACACACACACTTACACGAAATAACAAGAACATATTATTATTATGTATGCAGTATGTGCTACAAACATCCTATTAATCAACAGATCTGTCATGATTCAAGTGTAGGGTGTTTCTGAGCAACCAGATCCCCAATGCCCTCTGTGTGTCCATGTTTCTTCCTCACCAAGAACCCTACAACCCTTTGGTTTCAGTACAACACCACTCCAGGCATTGATTTACAAGACATAACTAATTTTCCCATGAAGCGGGCATCAATCACAGCACACATTTGTGTCCTCTTAATAGAACAATGCAGTTTGAGTAGTCTCGCCACTCACAACCTTTCTCTGGTGGGTTTTTCCATTTTGTTTTTGTGTCTCAAACTGTCAGAGAGTTGGAAAACACAGCATATCTCTGGCAATCTTAAGCCGCTGGAAAATAATTCTGGTGGTTTGGACATCAAAATCAGTAGTGATGTGCGGCAATTTAAATCCTGCTGGGAAAAAAACAAGACATTTGCGGTTTAGGGGGAGATGTACTAAGCAGTGAAAAAAGTGGAGAAGTAAGCCAGTGGAAAAGCTGCTCTGTGTAATTTTAGCATGCAAACTATAAGTGTTACTTCAATGCTGATTGGTTGACATGGGTAACTTCTATACTGGCTCACATCTCCGCTCTTTTCACTGTTTACTACATATCCCCCTTTGTTTCTAATCCTTACTTTTATTTTGTGTTAGAGTTCCAGTTGCAGGATCTTCAATACCAAGAAAAAGGATGATTCAGCTGATTGGTGATCAGAGAACGATCCGTAGATCGTTCTTTGATGGAAATCCAAAGAGGTATTCCAAGAAGCTTTTTGAGGAGACCTTTCCTTTCTGGAAATATCTCCAAATGGATTACACAAATACTTATTGTTTATCAATGCGGAGATGATTGCCCTCTTAAATCTTTGTAGTAGTATCCTTAAGGCCTACTTACATTTCTTCAACCCCTGGATTTTTTGACCACCTTGAGAGAGCACCTCAGGAACTCTAAAAGTAATTTAGCAAGCTGTAAAGATTAGTGGCAATGCTCTTTTGTGATATTACAACAAGACTACTACTTTTGTGCAATTGTGCAATTTTGCCAGATTTTTGGGAAAGAAAAAGAATTTGTAAACCAAGTTGGTGGTATCTGCAGGAGACAAATGTCTGTACCCTCTACTGAGCGGAGGAGGAGTTAGATGCAGATTTTTATCAAGTTTTGCACTGAAATGAAAACAGTTATATTTAATTATTCATAATAGGATTATTTAAATGAGCTGGTTGTGGTGGAGAAGGAACATACATAGTCAGAGACATTCTTCATTCAGGAATCAGGTGCAATTTTTTTTCAACCCTGAAAAAGGGTTTCAGTTTTGTAGCTGATGACGCGTTTCGCACATTCCAATAACATTGTAATAAAAACACACAAAAGTGGAACATCAATAAAGACAGCCTCAATTGTCTCATTACTGTTCTGATTAATTTATTAAATTCATGATGTGCAAAATCATACAAGTTCCATTTTAAAAAGTGGGTGACCCTTAAGAGGACGTAGGCTCAAATGTGTAATCATTTTTACTATGCGCATGTCTTGCAAACATGCCAATGTATCAGCCAATTGAATTCACAGGAGGGTGTTTGCAAGTGTTGGGTATTTGTGACCGGCTGTCAGGAGACGGCCGGTCACAATAGCAACGGCGGGATCCCAGGATTTACATGTTCGGTGGGGGTGGGTGAGTGCAACGAAGCCCTTTGCATGCTCACTGTGCTCACCACGCTGCAGGCTCGGTGGCGAGCTGAGCTCGCCACAGGTTCTATTCCCACTCTATGGATCTTGTGGATACCCATGAGTGGGAATAGTCCCTGTTGGTCGGCGTGCCGACCGTTGGGATAGTGAGGGGGTGGGATATTGGTGCCAGTATTGTCACTGGCGGTCTCCTGACCGGCGGTCACATAACTACATCCCATTTAGAAAGTCTAGAAAGTGGGCAGGGGCTTAAATGTGCTTGACGGACAGTTAGCTGCATTTTCGCAATATGTAAGCATGAAAACATAATAAGAATAAAACATTCTGGGTTGGCCTGCAGTTTTGCAGTTTGGAAATTATCCATAATGAAGTTGGCCATCTTTGAACAGATATATCGAAATAACTCATCAATGGGCTTTACTCTCCAATATTAAGTATAATAAGTTTATATTATATTTTATACTCAAAATTCCTGAGAAACAATTAGTTAAGGTAAACTTGTTGGGAGCAATAAAGCCAGGTGGATTCTGGATATCTAATTTGCCTTTCAAAAAGTTGAGTATGTTACCCATCATACTTAAATTAAAAACCAGGTGACACTTTGTGTGTTGAAGATACAAAGCCACGAAATACCCAATTCAATAACACATTTCTAGAAACCTGTCTGACTGTATCTACCATATGTGGGTGGGGTTAAGCAGGAGTCTGATCTCTGACAAAATAGGGGTTATGTGTTAAAACTTTTGGGTGATAATAAACAAGGGAAATATCTTGAAAAAAACAACACATTTGACTGAAACACACCGATTAAGAGTCCTGATTCCATAGCATAATGTAATTATAATTCTTTGCTATTATTTTATGAAGATATGTCCCAGATTAAGGGGGACATTTACTAAGCAGTGATAAGAGCAGAGAAGTGAGCCAGTGGAGAAGCAACCAATCAGCACTGAAGTAACATCTATAATTTGCATACTACAAAATGATACAGAGCTTCTGATTGGTTGATGGGGCCACTTCTCCACTGGCTCACTTCTCCGCTCTTATCACTGCTTAGTAAATGTCCCCCTAAATCCTTTGGTAGGTGATGAATTCATATGTTTGCAGAACATGAGCAGGGACTTACATTTGGACAGGTAAATAGTATAGACAAATATTCTAGGCTTTGAGATTATTTTATAACTTGATTTAAGTTTGTGGGTAAAGCGGGTACACTCTTTCTAATTATCGGGCTCATCAGCTGATAAGTGACTGAATGGCTTCAAATGCTACGGTCCAATCAGGAGGATGATAGAGGGCGACCTACTGTACAAACACTATATTGATCCCGACCTCCTGATCATGTTCAGGAGATCAAAAGGAATTACACACTGAGCAGAAAATTGTTTAGTGTGTATGGTTGCTTACTGATCCTATAATTGCTCCGTCGGATTGTTTATCGGATGGGGAGTACCAGACTTAAGTGTGTACCAGGCTTAAATGTGCTTGGATTCGGTTTTCTAGCTCAGATAAGTGTCTGCTCTAGTCACTATTTTTATCATTTGTCAAATTTATGATTTCCTTGAACTGATTGAAGAAGGACACTCTTCTCTAAATAGAACACCGCAGCCACAATTTGCTTTATAATCCGCCCCTTCCCCTGCGCACCTTCTGGGCCTGATTCAGGTTGGATCGCAATACGCGATCCAGCTGCATAAAATATGAAGAGGATTCGGGCGCATGTGCAGGGCGGGGGCGGCAACGCTCCATTTCCAAGGCGGAGACATAGCATTGGGAGGGCGTTGACAATTAAATGGGGGTGGGGGCAGGCAAACGGTGTGGGTGATGGGGCGTAAACTGGGCATCTGGAGGCTACCCCATTTTTGCGGTCGCACTGCAATTTAAGCATGGTCGTGGGGAGGGGGGTGGGGGTGGTGGCTGTGCTTGCGACACGCGGCCCCAAGCATGTGATCCAAAAGATTGCAAATTCTGCCACTTAGTACAATTTGCAATCCTTATTGAATCAGGCCCTTGTTCCACAATTTCAACCAACAAATCTCAGAGACTGCAAGACAGCAACTGAATTACTATGTAAATATTAACTATGGAAATGTGGTAGTAAGACAGGTATAATACAAAGGGAGAGGCAGACTGACAGTAGAAAGAATGTGAAGCAGATGATACGGATCAGTTGAATGGCTCAGTGGACCGGCGATAATGGCCGGGGAGATAACCAGTTATAGATTAACAAGAAGCTGTACGTTAATAGGATATATATATACTGCGGCCTTCATGGACTCTTTACCCTTTTGGATACCTGCAATTAGTAATTGAGTATTATATTTTTTGGGTGGAATTATTTCTGATTATAATGACTTATTTATGCCACTGCATTGCTATGGTATGGTGTCCGACCCTGATACCATGCATCCCAACATATCATGCCAGTGGATACATTGGCATAAGTGGCATAATAGGTTAGATGCAGAGTTTGAAGTAAAGGCGTATTCTGCATATGAGGTTCATGCATGGAAATAATGTGTAGAGTACATTCCCCCATATGCAGAGGTCTACGCATGTTGCGATGTGCCTGCCCCTATCAGTACACTTGATTTTCTACTTGTCTTCATCATAAGTGCGCTCTTTTACTGGGGTGGTATCGATATCTCGGCACACAGGATCCTGGTGGTCAGAATGCCGACAGTGGCCAGTGGCGCCGAGAGGAGAGCTGGTACTACATTACCCAGGCCCGGACTTGCTGGAGGGGACCGGCAGGGGCCCGTGTCCGTTGACCCCCAAGTATAGCTACCTATATCTGAGAGCGGGTCCCTCCTCCATGGTCGGTGCCAGAGACTGTTGTCTAGTGCACATGCAAATCTTTCCAGGGTCACTGACAAGATCTGAAGAGCAAGCAAGGTAAGATGTGGTGGTCCCTGGCACTTCCCCTGCCTTCCCCCCTATCTCTGGATCTGAATGGAGCTCCCTGTGGAGCGCGTGGCCTACAATTTTTTTTAAATTATACAATTTGCAGGGGGCCCAGTGCTACTTTCTACGGCCCTGACAGTGGCATACCAACATTCAAAGTGCCAACGGATTACTATAAATATTTTAAGCCTAAACCTAACCCCCCGCCACAGCCTAACCCACCTTTCCCACAGTTTAACCCTGTCCCCTCCTGCAGCCTAATCCTCCCCCTAGTGCCTAACCCCAGACTTTACCGTCGGGATTCTGACCATTGGGATGACTCCCTCAGCATTCTGACTGTCGGGATCCTGAGCGCCGGGATAGTAACCACTTTCCCTTTTACCTACCCTAAATGGGTGCACATGGATATTTTTTCCTTTGCTTTCAAAAGCACCAACCCTGTGAGATCAGGAGTGCTGCTGGGCTCGGAGAAATTATTCTGCTTTTTTCACATGAAGACCTAATGAAGGGGGGGGGGAGATGTACCAAGTTTCGGAGAGATTTAGGAGTCTATTTACTAAGCCTTGGATGGAGATAAAGTGGACAGAGATAAAGTACCAACCAATCGGCTCCTAACTGTCATTTTTTAAACCCAGCCGGTGACAAGGCAGTTTCGAGCTGATTGTTTGGTCATTTATCGCTGTCCACTTATCTCCATCCAAGGCTTAGTAAATAGACCTTAGCGATGGGGGGGTGCCGCGAGTCAAGGGGGCATGGACTCGCGGCACCACCCAATTTCCATGGAAATGTTTGGGAGCGTGCTGCAAGTCAGGGCACGTGGACTCGTGGCATGCCTCCATTCCCATGGAGACAGGCAGGGGAGCTTCTACAGCAGAGAGCCGGAGGCTGCTCTGCACGCGGCCTTTCCGGCTCTCTGAATGGCAATACTGGCCCATCAGCCCTTCTGGCATTTTCCAGAAGTGCCAGATGGGCAGTCCGGCCCTGACAGACCCCATAAATTGTTGAAGTTGTCTAAAGCAACCAGTCAGCTTGTAACTGTCAAAGCACAGTCTTTGAAATTACAGTTATAAACTGGTTGCTTTGTGCAACTGCTCCATTGTATCTCAAGTCTTGATACATCTCCCCCACACTGAGCAGGAATTCATCAAAATCACAGCAAACACAATTTCTGGGATTTTTACACAATGCTAATTGCATATGTTCAAATTTAACAAAAAAAATCAGTACACAATAAATATGAGCTATTAATAAATGGGCACCAGTTTTTCTTGAAAGAAAAGTCTCACAGTTGTGAAATACTGGCATGTCATTATATTTAGCTCAACCGTATGAAGAGGCATTTTACGTAAATTTATTTTGCAAGTTGTTATCACAGAAATGTGCACCTTTATATTACAGCTCTGAAACCTAAGCTGTGACTTTCTCTCTCCATCAGGACTGTGACCCTTGTGGTTTAAGTAAAATGACTTGTGGGAAGAAAGGCCAATATTTTCTATTTAGACTTATTTAGCTAATGTGAGATGTTCTCTTGAGATTTCCACCATACTAGTGTAATCTGGAAACATAATAAGGACTGATGCAATGAACAATGAAGGAGGTGAAGCTCCCCCAGGCATTTCCAGCCTAATTTGAACCATTTAGTATCCAACTTTAAGAGAGATGTCTGTATTTAAATGAACAGCTCAGTGAGGACCCACAATGCATGAAAACAGTATTTATGAGAAGGAAATCAAAGTCGGTGCTTGAATCACAGTAATGTGTTATTACTAAGTCATACAGGTATATAAATGTGTCAGGGTCCTTTCACAACCCAAGATATCATACCTGCCTGGATCAGAAATGAAAATGCAAGGTCATCTGCCCCCCAGGCCAGTGCAATTTATGTATTCCATGGCCAACTGATGCTCCTGCTCCCTCTGGCTGCTGCTCAGCTAAAGACACATACAGAGTAGCACAGGTAGGTGCAAGAATTTTGGCAAACTCGCACCTAACTGAATGTACACACGGTATATAGGTACCGCCCGTTATTTCATTAGCTAATTAAACCACACCCACATTACACAAACCACACCCTCAACATTATTGTCATTCCCATTTTTGCATTGCATTACCCGTGAAAAGCTGGGACACTTGCTTGAGTCTGCCCCAAGGGCTGAAAGTTGCCAGCCAGCCCATGTCAGAAAGGCCAATCTGGAAAGGAGTATGCTATCACCCAAAATAAGCATGTGTGAGGGAGCTTGGTGTGCAGTTTTGAAATTGTGTTGTGGCTAATTTTTATGTTTGAAGCCATCACCTGTGGAAGAACTACTGTACCTAGCTTGGTAGCCCCCACTCTTGTCCACTCACTCAATGACATTCCTGTAGCCAGTAGCAGAACTTCTGGTCCTGCAGGTGGCCCTACAGCTACAGGGCCTCAATTTGAAGGGGACGACAATGGTGGTCCATCCATCCCAGTCCACTGATCTGCTGTCCTGTGTGGCTGCCTCAGTAACTATTTGGGCTTTCAACCCCAGAATAACAAAACCTTTCACTGAACTTCTATCACTTCCCCAACTGATGGAATGGTCTATTACAATACACAGTGCAGGATGTGGAGATCAGTGATCCAATCTTTCAGTAACTTGTTGCCATGAGTTTCCTGTATCTCAAGTCTGGACAGGTAGCAATGTGAGTGAGTGGAAGGGATGGTTACAGGCCATGTCACAAAAAATAAAGCTGTTTTTTATATTTTTATAAAAATAAATTTAAATAAATGCCCCCTGCTGTCCCATACATAATATAGG
Source organism: Pseudophryne corroboree (assembly GCF_028390025.1). NCBI lineage: Eukaryota > Metazoa > Chordata > Amphibia > Anura > Myobatrachidae > Pseudophryne > Pseudophryne corroboree. Next base: position 289,152,789 of record NC_086453.1, on the reverse strand, counting down.
GCGCTTACAAACCTTATGGCAAGATTTACTTATTGGGTAGGGAAGAGCATTATATCAGTACCTCTATACTGCTGCAGATACGGATAACATAATGAGCTAAGTTTCATACAGAAATGTATTCGACACCACAAATGAAATGCACGAGTTTGTCAAGAGCTTGATTTGCTATGCGCTGTTGGAATACCCTGCTCCTTCTACAACCTAACTTTCAGTCTGTGACTTCCCACTTATCTCTGTTACACTCCCCCAATGGCCATAATCCTGAAGTCTACAGGGTAAATTTTGAACACCATCCTTACCCCTAATCCCAACTGTTAGCTACTCTTCCCGCAGCCTATCCCTAACCTCCCCCTCCCATAGCCTAAACCTAACTGTCTCCGCTTGCAACCTAACCCTAGCATCCCCCACCTGCAGCCTGACCCTAACCTCCCCCTCCCACAGCCTAAACCTAACTGTCTCCCCCTGCAGCCTAACCCTAACCTACCCCACCAGCAGCCTAACCCTAACCGTCCCCTCCCACAGCCTAACCCTAACCTCCCCCACCTGCAGCCTTATCCTAACCATCCCCTCCCACAGCCTAAACCTAACTGCCCCCTCTCACAGCCTAACCCTAACTTCCGCTACCCCCGCAGCCTAACCCTCCCCCAGTGCCTAACCCTTATCACCCATACTTACCAGCAGGTTCCATTGGGATTCTGACTGACGGGATCCCACTGATGGTCTTCTGACTGTTGGGATCTTGACAACATAATTTTTGGTTTCCTGGGTCTGCCAAGGAGGTGACCCCAAGATGGTGCGGCCATGTTTTATTATTATATTATATTGTTTTTTTTATTATTATTATTATTATTATTATTGTTACATTATTGCTGCTATTGTTAGTACCATTATACGATGCTGATGATGATGATTATTGTTGATGTTATTATTATTATTGCTAATATTAAAAGAAAATATTATTTGCTTCCATCAACATATGATACTATTTAGTACAAGCTTTTATTTTTAGAGCTGTGCAAAAGATTGGCAATCATCCTTCCATGATACAGCACACAGCCAAACTATGCAGTAAGCATGGGGAAGTGGCTCCATATCACTTACAATTAAGATGTAAAGTACAGGTTGATTGTAGCTGTATTTTTATGGTCACACAGAATGCACTGTAGACACGTGTGTGACACATTACAAGACTAATAACACGAGATATCCCTCCCCACACTCCTCCTTGTCATTGTGATAGTAATTTGGTATATTATGTGAGTTTGGTGTGTGCTTTCTCCATACTCTCCACAGCCAAAACTAAACCAGAGACTTTATTACTCTTTCCCAGGGAGTCTGTTTTTCCATGTCTTTTTTTCCCTGAAATTTCCTACACAGTAAAGGCACTAAAGAGAGTGTCAGTTCTCAAAACGCATGATGATTTTCACACAGAGTAGGAGCCTGCCATTATTCTTAAGGGTTCCCTACAAAACACTACTGACAGCAGCACTGGCAGTCGCATTGAGGAAGTGTGTATTAATAACACATACACTTCTTAGGGGTCTATTCGTGAAGCAGTGAAAAGAGTGGAGAAGTGAGCCAGTGGAGAAGTTGCCCATGGCAACCAACCAGCTGCTCTGTACAATTCTATAGTATACAAACAGTAGCGGATCTTGCCACGGGCAAGCAGGACTTTTGCCCGGGGCGCCGCCTTCCGGAGGGCGCCGCACCATGGCAAGATCCGCTACTGCCCCAGCTGCCCGCCGCTATTGCCCCCAGCTGCCCGCTGCCCGCTGCGAAGGGAACTAGATGCGTAGCATCTAGTTTCCCTTTATGGAGAGGACCTTTACTGTGCGGTGCGCGATGACGTCATCGCGCACCGCACAGCAAAGGTCCTCTCCACGAAGGGAACTAGACGCTACGCGTCTAGTTTCCCTTCGTGGAGAGGACCTTTTGCGGCGCTACTCTACTGAACAGGGGGCGTAACTGACCACGCCCCCTGCATGAAGCCACACCCCCTATTTCCTGCCCGGGGCGCAAAAAGCGCTGGAACCGGCCCTGTATACAAATCATAAATATTACTTCAATGCTGATTGGTTGCCATGGGCAACTTCTCCACCGGCTCACTTCTCCACATTTTTCACTGCTTCATGAATAGACCCCACTCTGTCTTGGTTCGGATCTTGCGGGGGGGGGTTTGTACTGAGCCTTGAAAAGAGATAAAGTAGAAAGAGTGTCAGTTACAGGCTGTGTTTGAAAATTACAGTTAGGAGCTGATTGGTTGTTACTTTATCTCCATGTACTTTATCTCTCTCCAAGGTTTAGTACATAGACCCTAAGGATCAACTGTATGTACTAAGCCATTTGGGGGCGGAGAGGGGGTGGCAACATGCTTGGTTTTCCACAACAGAGGCATATAGCCACTGTTGGGGGGGAGGGACCAGGCTACAATTCCGTCAGAGGATGGAGATTTCCGGCACTCTTTTTTGCAGCTGCAGCGGCCTGCTTCTGCGACCCCATGGGTCAAACAGCCTGCCGATGGTGTCGCAGACACACAGGTGATCAGATGCTGTGCCCTAGGGCGCACCTCGGATCACTAATGCAATCTGCTGCATTACCATAGAAGTCAGTGGCGGAACTAGCAAGCGGTGGGCCCAGGGGCGACAAAATGCTTTGCCCCCCCCCCCCCCCATCCCATCCAAGTCCACCCCCTCACCCCTTGAGAGGATCTGGTGAGGGGGACCTGCTCAGGGCCAGAGGAATGGATACTTAGCAACAGTGCCGTAACTAGACATTTTAGCACTGTGTGCAAGAAACGGCATCGGAGCCCCACCCCTGCATGCAAAACAGGGGCTGTGCGCGCCGTAGGCGCGAGCAAAAATACATAGTGGCGTGGCTTCGCGGGGAAGGGGTGTGGCCACAAAATAATACCAATTCCTAAAACGGTGCACAGTAGTCTCCATTCTTCAAATTACGCCGCACAGTAGCACCACTACACCAGGTAGAGACCCTTTTACACCTTACAGCGAACAGATTCCTCTTTTTACACATTACGGCAGACAGCGTCCCCTTTTTACACATTACGGCAGACAGCGTCCCCCTTTTTATACATTACGGCAGACAGCGTCCCCTTTTTACACATAACGGCAGACAGCGTGCCCTTGTTACACATAGCGGCAGACAGCGTGCACTTTTTACACATTACGGCAGACAGCGTACACTTTTTACACATAACGGCAGACAACGTACACTTTTTACACATAGCGGCAGACAGCGTGCCCTTGTTACACATTACGGCAGACAGAGTGCCCTTGTTACACATTACGGCAGACAGCGTGCCCTTGTTACACATTACGGCAGACAGCGTGCCCTTGTTACACATTACGGCAGGCAGATTCCCCCGTTTTTACACATTGCGGCAGGCAGATTCCCCATTTTTACACATTACGGCAGGCAGATTCTCCCTTTTTACACATAGCGGCAGGCAGATTCCCCATTTTTACACATTGCGGCAGGCAGATTCCCCATTTTTACACATTACGGCAGGCAGATTCTCCATTTTTACACGTTGCGGCAGGCAGATTCCCCCTTTTTACACATTGCGGCAGGCAGATTCCCCATTTTTACACATTACGGCAGGCAGATTCTCCATTTTTACACATAGCGGCAGGCAGATTCCCCATTTTTACACATTGCGGCAGGCAGATTCCCCATTTTTACACATTGCGGCAGGCAGTCCACCCTTTTTACACATTGCGGCAGGCAGTCCCCCATTTTTACACATAGCGGCAGGCAGTCCACCCTTTTTACACATTGCGGTAGGCAGATTCCCCATTTTTACACATAGCGGCAGGCAGTCCCCCATTTTTACACATAGCGGCAGGCAGTCCACCCTTTTTACACATTGTGGTAGGCAGTCCCCCATTTTTACACATAGCGGCAGGCAGTCCCAACAAATAAAGAAAGAAAGAGACAGAAAGAAATAAAGAAAGAAAGAGAAAGAAAGAAAGAAAGAAAGAAAGAAAGAAAGAAAGAAAGAAAGAAAGAAAGAAAGAGAAAGAAAGAAAGTAGAATCATACTTACCCTCTCCGCTGGCTCAGGCTCCTCGTGCAGCTTGACGATTCCCGGGCAGTAGACGAGGTGGAGGAGGGAGCCGCAGCAGCGCTGTGTTATTGGTGGAGGCGCTGCTGCTGCCCCCCTGCTTCACTATAGGCTGTTCTCGGAAGACAGCCTATAGTGAAGCAGAGGGGCAGCAGCAGCAGCGCCTCCACCAGTAACAAAGCGCTGCTGCGGCACCCTCCTTCACCTCCCTCCTCCTCCTTCCCCCGTCCGTGCCGCTGCTCCTCTCCTCTGTGGGCGGCAGTGCGCTGTGGGCAGCGGTTGCCCGCAGCGCACATCGGCATGTAATGAGTCAGTTTGACTCATTACATGCTTGGGCCCCTGGACAGAGGCGGGCCTCAGTGCAACGCACTGCTTGCCCTGCCGGTAGTTCCGCCTCTGATAGAAGTCATATCACTACTGCTCCCATGTAAGCAGCAACGATAGCTGCTCCAACCACATCTGAATCAGGCCCCCCTGCGCAGAGCATAAGTACTAGGGATGTGCACTTGCAATTTTTCGGGTTTTGTGTTTTGGTTTTGGGTTCGGTTCCGCGGCCGTGTTTTGGGTTCGACCGCGTTTTGGCAAAACCTCACCGAATTTTTTTTGTCGGATTCGGGTGTGTTTTGGATTCGGGTGTTTTTTTCAAAAAACCCTAAAAAACAGCTTAAATCATAGAATTTGGGGGTCATTTTGATCCCAAAGTATTATTAACCTCAAAAACCACAATTTCCACTCATTTTCAGTCTATTCTGAATACCTCACACCTCACAATATTATTTTTAGTCCTAAAATTTGCACCGAGGTCGCTGGATGACTAAGCTAAGCGACCCTAGTGGCCGACACAAACACCTGGCCCATCTAGGAGTGTCACTGCAGTGTCACGCAGGATGGCCCTTCCAAAAAACACTCCCCAAACAGCACATGACGCAAAGAAGAAAAAAAGAGGCGCAATGAGGTAGCTGTGTGAGTAAGCTAAGCGACCCTAGTGGCCGACACAAACACCTGGCCCATCTAGGAGTGGCACTGCAGTGTCACGCAGGATGGCCCTTCCAAAAAACACTCCCCAAACAGCACATGATGCAAAGAAGAAAAAAAGAGGCGCAATGAGGTAGCTGTGTGAGTAAGATAAGCGACCCTAGTGGCCGACACAAACACCTGGCCCATCTAGGAGTGGCACTGCAGTGTCACGCAGGATGGCCCTTCCAAAAAACACTCCCCAAACAGCACATGGCGCAAAGAAGAAAAAAAGAGGCGCAATGAGGTAGCTGTGTGAGTAAGATAAGCGACCCTAGTGGCCGACACAAACACCTGGCCCATCTAGGAGTGGCACTGCAGTGTCACGCAGGATGGCCCTTCCAAAAAACACTCCCCAAACAGCACATGACGCAAATAAAAATGAAAGAAAAAAGAGGTGCAAGATGGAATTGTCCTTGGGCCCTCCCACCCACCCTTATGTTGTATAAACAGGACATGCACACTTTAACCAACCCATCATTTCAGTGACAGGGTCTGCCACACGACTGTGACTGAAATGACGGGTTGGTTTGGACCCCCACCGAAAAAGAAGCAATTAATCTCTCCTTGCACAAACTGGCTCTACAGAGGCAAGATGTCCACCTCATCATCATCCTCCGATATATCACCGTGTACATCCCGCTCCTCACAGATTATCAATTCGTCCCCACTGGAATCCACCATCTCAGCTCCCTGTGTACTTTGTGGAGGCAATTGCTGCTGGTCAATGTCTCCACGGAGGAATTGATTATAATTCATTTTAATGAACATCATCTTCTCCACATTTTCTGTAAGTAACCTCGTACGCAGATTGCTGACAAGGTGAGCGGCGGCACTAAACACTCTTTCGGAGTACACACTTGTGGGAGGGCAACTTAGGTAGACTAAAGCCAGTTTGTGCAAGGGCCTCCAAATTGCCTCTTTTTCCTGCCAGTATGGGCTGTCTGACGTGCCTACTTGGATGCGGTCACTCATATAATCCTCCACCATTCTTTCAATGGTGAGAGAATCATATGCAGTGACAGTAGACGACATGTCCGTAATCGTTGTCAGGTCCTTCAGTCCGGACCAGATGTCAGCATCAGCACTCGCTCCAGACTGCCCTGCATCACCGCCAGCGGGTGGGCTCGGAATTCTGAGCCTTTTCCTCGCACCCCCAGTTGCGGGAGAATGTGAAGGAGGAGATGTTGACAGGTCGCGTTCCGCTTGACTTGACAATTTTGTCACCAGCAGGTCTTTGAACCCCAGCAGACTTGTGTCTGCCAGAAAGAGAGATCCAAGGAAGTTTTTAAATCTAGGATCGAGCACGGTGGCCAAAATGTAGTGCTCTGATTTCAACAGATTGACCACCCGTGAATCCTTGTTAAGCGAATTAAGGGCTCCATCCACAAGTCCCACATGCCTAGCGGAATCGCTCCCTTTTAGCTCCTCCTTCAATGCCTCCAGCTTCTTCTGCAAAAGCCTGATGAGGGGAATGACCTGACTCAGGCTGGCAGTGTCTGAACTGACTTCACGTGTGGCAAGTTCAAAAGGTTGCAGAACCTTGCACAACGTTGAAATCATTCTCCACTGCGCTTGAGACAGGTACATTCCACCTCCTATATCGTGCTCAATTGTATAGGCTTGAATGGCCTTTTGCTGCTCCTCCAACCTCTGAAGCATATAGAGGGTTGAATTCCACCTCGTTACCACTTCTTGCTTCAGATGATGGCAGGGCAGGTTCAGTAGTTTTTGGTGGTGCTCCAGTCTTCTGTACGTGGTGCCTGTACGCCGAAAGTGTCCCGCAATTCTTCTGGCCACCGACAGCATCTCTTGCACGCCCCTGTCGTTTTTTAAAAAATTCTGCACCACCAAATTCAAGGTATGTGCAAAACATGGGACGTGCTGGAATTTGCCCATATTTAATGCACACACAATATTGCTGGCGTTGTCCGATGCCACAAATCCACAGGAGAGTCCAATTGGGGTAAGCCATTCCGCGATGATCTTCCTCAGTTGCCGTAAGAGGTTTTCAGCTGTGTGCGTATTCTGGAAACCGGTGATACAAAGCGTAGCCTGCCTAGGAAAGAGTTGGCGTTTGCGAGATGCTGCTACTGGTGCCGCCGCTGCTGTTCTTGCGGCGGGAGTCCATACATCTACCCAGTGGGCTGTCACAGTCATATAGTCCTGACCCTGCCCTGCTCCACTTGTCTACATGTCCGTGGTTAAGTGGACATTGGGTACAACTGCATTTTTTAGGACACTGGTGAGTCTTTTTCTGACGTCCGTGTACATTCTCGGTATCGCCTGCCTAGAGAAGTGGAACCTAGATGGTATTTGGTAACGGGGGCACACTGCCTCAATAAATTGTCTAGTTCCCTGTGAACTAACGGCGGATACCGGACGCACGTCTAACACCAACATAGTTGTCAAGGCCTCAGTTATCCGCTTTGCAACAGGATGACTGCTGTGATATTTCATCTTCCTCGCAAAGGACTGTTGGACAGTCAATTGCTTGGTGGAAGTAGTAAAAGTGGGCTTACGACTTCCCCTCTGGGATGACCATCGACTCCCAGCAGCAACAACAGCAGCGCCAGCAGCAGTAGGCGTTACACGCAAGGATGCATCGGAGGAATCCCAGGCAGGAGAGGACTCGTCAGAATTGCCAGTGACATGGCATGCAGGACTATTGGCATTCCTGGGGAAGGAGGAAATTGACACTGAGGGAGTTGGTGGGGTGGTTTGCGTGAGCTTGGTTACAAGAGGAAGGGATTTACTGGTCAGTGGACTGCTTCCGCTGTCGCCCAAAGTTTTTGAACTTGTCACTGACTTATTATGAATGCGCTGCAGGTGACGTATAAGGTAGGATGTTCCGAGGTGGTTAACGTCCTTACCCCTACTTATTACAGCTTGACAAAGGCAACACACGGCTTGACAAATGTTGTCCGCATTTCTGGTGAAATACTTCCACACCGAAGAGCTGATTTTTTTGGTATTTTCACCAGGCATGTCAACGGCCCTATTCCTCCCACGGACAACAGGTGTCTCCCCGGGTGCCTGACTTAAACAAACCACCTCACCATCAGAATCCTCCTTGTCAATTTCCTCCCCAGCGCCAGCAACACCCATATCCTCCTCATCCTGGTGTACTTCAACACTGACATCTTCAATCTGACTATCAGGAACTGGACTGCGGGTGCTCCTTCCAGCACTTGCAGGGGGCGTGCAAATGGTGGAAGGCGCATGCTCTTCACGTCCAGTGTTGGGAAGGTCAGGCATCGCAACCGACACAATTGGACTCTCCTTGTGGATTTGGGATTTCGAAGAACGCACAGTTCTTTGCGGTGCTTTTGCCAGCTTGAGTCTTTTCAGTTTTCTAGCGAGAGGCTGAGTGCTTCCATCCTCATGTGAAGCTGAACCACTAGCCATGAACATAGGCCAGGGCCTCAGCCGTTCCTTGCCACTCCGTGTGGTAAATGGCATATTGGCAAGTTTACGCTTCTCCGACGACAATTTTATTTTAGATTTTGGAGTCCTTTTTTTACTGATATTTGGTGTTTTGGATTTTACATGCTCTGTACTATGACATTGGGCATCGGCCTTGGCAGACGACGTTGCTGGCATTTCATCGTCTCGGCCATGACTAGTGGCAGCAGCTTCAGCACGAGGTGGAAGTGGATCTTGATCTTTCCCTAATTTTGGAACCTCAACATTTTTGTTCTCCATATTTTAATAGGCACAACTAAAAGGCACCTCAGGTAAACAATGGAGATGGATGGATACTGGTATACTTATGGATGGACGAGCGACTGCCGACACAGAGGTAGCTACAGCCGTGGACTACCGTACTGTGTCTGCTGCTAATATAGACTGGATGATAATGAGATGAAATCAATATATATATATATATATATAATATCACTAGTACTGCAGCCGGACAGGTATATATATTTATTATGTAATGACTGATGACGGACCTGCTGGACACTGTCAGCTCAGCAGCACCGCAGACTGCTACAGTAAGCTACTATAGTAGTATGTATAAAGAAGAAGAAAGAAAAAAAAAAAACCACGGGTAGGTGGTATACAATTATGGATGGACCAGCGACTGCCGACACAGAGGTAGCTACAGCCGTGGACTACCGTACTGTGTCTGCTGCTAATATAGACTGGATGATAATGAGATGAAATCAATATATATATATAATATCACTAGTACTGCAGCCGGACAGGTATATATATTTATTATGTAATGACTGATGACGGACCTGCTGGACACTGTCAGCTCAGCAGCACCGCAGACTGCTACAGTAAGCTACTATAGTAGTATGTATAAAGAAGAAGAAAGAAAAAAAAAAAAAACCACGGGTAGGTGGTATACAATTATGGATGGACCAGCGACTGCCGACACAGAGGTAGCTACAGCCGTGGACTACCGTACTGTGTCTGCTGCTAATATAGACTGGATGATAATGAGATGAAATCAATATATATATATATATATATATATATAATATCACTAGTACTGCAGCCGGACAGGTATATATATTTATTATGTAATGACTGATGACGGACCTGCTGGACACAGTCAGCTCAGCAGCACCGCAGACTGCTACAGTAAACTACTATAGTAGTATGTATAAAGAAGAAAGAAAAAAAAAAAAACACGGGTAGGTGGTATACAATATTATATATATATTATATACAATTATATATATATATATTAAACTGGTGGTGACTGGTGGTCAGGTCACTGGTCACACTATCAGCAACTTGCAAGTAGTACTCCTAAGCAGACAATCACAATATATATTATACTGGTGGTAAGTGTGGTCACAATGGCAGTGTGGCACTCTGGCAGCAAAAGTGTGCACTGTACGTTATATGTACTCCTGAGTCCTGCTCTCAGACTCTAACTGCTCCCCACTGTCAGTGTCTCCCCCACAAGTCAGATAATATACAGTCACACTATCTATCACTTCAGCAAGTAACTAGTACTCCTCCTAATGCTCCCCAAAATTACTACTGTGTCTCTCTCTACTGTCTCACTCTCTTCTCTATAAACGGAGAGGACGCCAGCCACGTCCTCTCCCTATGAATCTCAATGCACGTGTGAAAATGGCGGCGACGCGCGGCTCCTTATATAGAATCCGAGTCTCGCGATAGAATCCGAGCCTCGCGAGAATCCGACAGCGGGATGATGACGTTCGGGCGCGCTCGGGTTAACCGAGCAAGGCGGGAAGATCCGAGTCGCTCGGCCCCGTGTAAAAAAACATGAAGTTCGGGCGGGTTCGGATTCCGAGGAACCGAACCCGCTCATCCCTAATAAGTACATGCAAAAAGTGTCATACACGCAACTCTGCATCAGTCCGAATGGCTCATCGTTGAGACCAAAAGCCTAAACAGGAAAGCAGGGCATACATGGTTATTTTCTTCTCTTTGCAAATGTCTGTTTTTCACACCTCGCTGATTACACTCTGGATCCACCAGTCTGTACGTTTTCTGCACAGCGAGTCAGTTATTCAGACTTTCCAATGATTTTGACTACAGTCAAACTCAGCAGCAGGAGTAAAATGTATTGGGGGTCATGCGTGACCGCCAGAGCCGGCCCTAACCAATATGATGCCCTAGGCAAGATTTTGACTGATGCCCCCTAGAACCACCGCTGGTTCCGCCTCTGACCTTGCACCTCTTTCCCAGCACCATCATCCCTCATCCATAGCAGTCCTTATTTTGGTGTTTGTACCCCCTATATTTTACATAGGAGCAGTTCGCACATTTGGCGCTCAGCCCAAAAAGGGGTGTGTTTTTGCTGGCAAGGGGCATGGCCACACAATAGTACCCCAATTCCAATTACACCACACAGTACTGCAACTTTATTCACATTTGATCATGCGATAGTGTCCATAATTCATATTACATCCCACAGTAGTATCACTTTACCTTATAAACGTTACTCCTCACAGTAGGGCCCCTTATTCACATTACATCACACTGAATTGCTCCTTATTCACATTACACCACACCCTATTGCTCTTTATTCACATTAGACCACACAGTAGTGCCCTTTCTATACGCAACGCCACATAGTAGAGCACCTTGTACACATAATTCCACACAGTAATGCCCCTTACACATATGAGACACATTATTAATGTCCTTATAAACATAATATGTCTTACACATTATGACAACCTTTATTAATGCCCTTTTACACATACTGTAATGTCCCTTACACATATGCAGCACATTATTAATGCATTTTTACATGACACACATAATGCTCCTAACTCATATTCCGAACACTACTGCACAACCAACCCACTCACATGCACACAGCACTCACACTTCCACTAACACTGTGATCTCTGCCTCTGCTTGGATACAGATACAGATGTGTCCTCATAAATCTTGCCTCAATGCTAACGTCGGGCACCTTTTTTTTATGAAAATGCATCTTATTTGCATTGGTATGTGGCTAGGATGCACAAGCAGCTTCTGCTGATTAAACTAATATGCAGCATGCCTATATACTGTGTGAGACTGTGGCTGTATCTGCATATGAAATGCTACACACAGAATATAGGCATGCCGCATATCATTTTAATCAGCAGGAGCTGCTGATGCCCCTATGCATATCAAATGCCCTAGGCAATTGCCTAGTTTGCCTATGCCTATGGCCGGCTCTGGTGACCGCACACACTAATAGACTACAGTTTGTGGGCACCAGGGAATTTCGGTAATATACGGTAGCTGCTAGATTTAAAGCGCCAATTAGTTCTAAGGTAAAACCAGGGAACATTCTTTGCCGATCTGTCCAAAATATTTTTAATCACTGGTATTTTCCAAGCAAAAGTGCGTTTTCTGAATAGGTGGATACAAGTCTGCGTGTTAGAGAGCGAGGTGTGTAACTTTGCTATTACTGGTATTATAAATGTACAGGTGTAACTAACTCCACACAGGAGTAACCACTACCACACAGGTGTAACCAACTCCACACAGGTCTAACCAGCTCCACACAGGTGTAACCTCTCCGCACAGGTGTAAACAACTCCAGACAGGTGTAACCACTTGCCACACAGGTCTAACCAACTCCACACAGGTGTAACCTTTGCCACATACAGTAGGTGTAACCATCTCCACACAGGTGTAACTAACTCAACACAGGTGTATCCACTGCCTCACAGGTGTAACCAACGCCACACAGGTGTATTCATTGCCATACAGGTGTAACTAACTCCACACAGGTGTAACCACTACCTCACAGGTCTAACCATCTCCACACAGGTGTAATCACTACCAGAGAGGTGTAACTAATCCACACAGGTGTAATCACTGCAACACAGGTGTATCTTCTGCTACACAGGTTTAACCAACTCCACACATGTGTAACCAATGCAATGCAACACAGGTGTAACCACTACCACACAGGTGTAACCACTGCAACACAGGTGTATCTTCTGCTACACAGGTGTAACCAACTCCACACAGGTGTAACCACAGCCACACAGGTGTAACCACTGCAACACAGGTGTATCTTCTGCTACACAGGTGTAACCAACTCCACACAGGTGTAACCACTGCCACACATGTGTAACCCACTCCACACAGGTGTAACCTCTGACACACAGGTGTAAACAACTCCACACAGGTGGACCCACTACAACACAGGTATAACCAACTTCACACATGTGTAACCGCTGCCACACAGTTGTAACCTACTCCACACAGGTGTAACCACTGCCATATTGGTGTAACTAACTCCACTCAGGTGTAAACCACTCCACACAGGTTTAACCACTGCCACACATGTACAACCAAGTCCACACAGGTGAACCCACTGCCATATAGGTGTAACCACTGCCACACAGGTGTAACCAACTCCACACAGGTGTAACAACTATACAGGTGTAACCAGAGGATAAAGTGTGTGTGTGTGTGTGTGTGTGTGTGTGTATGTGGGGGGGGGGACGACGACCTTTAATGGTAGGTGGAACTAGTTATACCTCCTCCATGGCCCTACACAGTAATTCCGACAGAAAAGCCTGCCCCACCATGTACGTCAATAGATGATGCAGGCAGCGCTAGTGTCACTGACGAGCTGCAACCACCTCCTCTTTCCTCAGGTCCAGGCGACTCTGTGGTGCTCCTCCACCTGCAACCCGCCCCTCCTGGTACTCACACATGCTGTGTCTGTCGGACGGCATTTGTCCCCTCCTCAGTCCCACTGGCTTCCTTTTCCAGCATGGCTTATGTGATGCCATGTCGTCACTGTCACTGAAGTGAAGAGCTAAGAAGAGGAGCAGGATCTGTGCATGCTGAAGACAAGATGAGAGGGGGCTGGAGGGACACAGAGAGGCGGGGAAGCTGCTGGAGGGACACAGGGCATGGAGCAGCTGGAGGGACAGAGACTTTGAGCTGCTGGAGGGACAGGCAGAGATGTGTATAAGGGGCACTACTGTGGACATTATGCATATAAGGGGTCACTGCCACACGTGTACACATGCAACCCAAACCACACAGGTTTGTAATCACTAGGCCCAGGATTTTTAGGATCTAAAAAAACTAAAATTAGGTTTTTGCAATCCATGTTTTAGGATTTTATAGGTTTTACAAAATCTCAGTTTAGGAATTTATATGTTGTATGAAAATAAAACATAGCCAAGCAACATATCATTATATTTGAAACACTGTGCCATTATTACAGATGTGTCCAGCTACCATACCTCCCAACTGTCCTGATTTTTTGTGGGACAGTCCCATTTTTGGGACTGTCCACGGGCTGCAGTGCCCCACAGGAGACATAGGGGCTGGGGGCATGGCCAGTAGCTCACAGAGCGCTGGACATGCCCTCACAATGACAAAGACGGGAGGCGTACCGCAAAACCATGCCACTTTTGAAGTGGCTGTGCCCCCTTTTCGGTAGGCACACGCACGAGTCCCATCTTGGGCACTCACGATGTTGGGAGGTATGTGCTACTTCCTTGCAGTATTTGTTCCCACGGTGCACTATGTTGCGGGAGGTTGCAATCCATTTCCAAATAAGCGAAAGGATGTGTATGCTCGCACCCATGAATCCCGGGATCCAGCAGTCACACTGCGTACGCTACGCAACAACACTGTAATAGGACACATCTGTATGTATGAATTGCATATGAATACTACTCATTCCACATGTTTCCACACTACATTTATATAGTTTCAACTTTAGTACCGGAATTACGTCTTTTTTTATGTTCTGAGTAGATCCTTTTAGGTACTAACATCCAGATTAGGTCATTTTAGGTCCTGTATAAATGAAATATGTTACTCACTGGTACACAAAACATAAAAGGAAACTGAACTTTTGAGTGTACTGGCAAAGGATTAGAATAGGTTAGAACCTAAAGGTGCATACACAGTACACACGGTGCGATATAACCTTACGATTTTGACTATATAGTCAAAATCGTAAGGAAAGTTAGTGCTAATCGCACCGTGTGTACACAGCTTGCGATACCAATGCGCGCTCCCACGGGGTCGGTATCGCAAGAAAAGATAGACTGTGCAGGTGAGTCAATCTTGACTATGGTGGTCATTCCGAGTTGTTCGCTCGTTGCCGTTTTTCGCAACGCAGCGATTAGGCGGAAAATGCGCTTGCGCATGGTACGCAGCGCGCATGCGCTAAGTTATTTAACACAAAACTTAGTAGATTTGCTGGTGTTCGTGCAGCGCTTTTCAGTCGCACTGCTGATCAGTGAGTGATTGACAGGAAAGGGGCGTTTCTGGGAGGTAACTTAGCGTTTTCCGGGAGTGTGCTAAAAAACGCAGGCGTGCCAGGGAAAAACGCAGGAGTGGCTGGAGAAACGGGGGAGTGGCTGGACGAACGCAGGGCATGTTTGTGACGTCAAACCAGGAACTAAATGGACTGAGGTGATCGCAATCTAGGAGTAGGTCTGGAGCTACTCAGAAACTGCATGAAAATTTTTAGTAGCAATTCTGCTAATCTTTCGTTCGCTATTCTGCTAAGCTAAGATACACTCCCAGAGGGCGGCGGCCTAGCGTTTGCAATGCTGCTAAAAGCAGCTAGCGAGCGAACAATTCGGAATGAGGGTCTATGTTGTGTACAATCTAGTACATACTGTAGTACAGTCAAAATTGACACTTAGTCAATGGGGTCATTCCGAGTTGTTCGCTCTTTGCCGATTTTCGCAACGGAGCGATTAAGGCAAAAATGCGCACGTCCGAACAAAGAACTTCCATCGTTGAAGTGATCAGAGTGTGATTGACAGGAAGTGGGTGTTTCTGGGCGGAAACTGACCGTTTTCTGGGAGTGTGCGGAAAAACACAGGCGTTCCAGAATAAAACGTGGGAGTGTCTGGCCGAACGCAGGGCGTGTTTGTGACGTCAAACCAGGAACGAAACGGGCTGAGCTGATCGCAGTGTAGGAGTAAGTCTCGAGCTACTCAGAAACTGCTAAGAATTTTCTATTCACAATTCTGCTAATCTTTCATTTGCAATTCTGCTAAGCTAGGATACACTCCCAGAGGGCGGCGGCCTAGCGTGTGCAATGCTGCTAAAATCTGCTAGCGAGCGAACAGCTCGGAATGACCCCCAAAATCTCAAGCAAAGATAGTCCGTATCAGTGGTTCAGGGGAAATCACAAAGTCAAAATTGAAGATAGTCAAAATTGAACCTTGTGTATGCTCCTTAAGAATCTTCGGCTTAGTAATCACAGGTGTAACCAAAACTACACAGTTATAACCAAACCCACTCAGGTGTTACAACTGCCACACAGGTGTTACCACTACCACCCAGGTGTAACCACTGCCATACAGGTGTAACCACTGCCACACATGTGCAACCACTCCTATACAGGTGTAACCACTGCCACACATGTGCAACCACTCCCATACAGGTGTAACCACTGCCACACATGTGCAACCACTCCCATACAGGTGTAACCACTGCCACACATGTGCAACCACTCCCATACAGGTGTAACCACTGCCACACATGTGCAACCACTCCCATACAGGTGTAACCACTGCCACACATGTGCAACCACTCCCATACAGGTGTAACCACTGCCACACATGTGCAACCACTCCCATACAGGTGTAACCACTGCCACAGATGTGCAACCACTGCCACACACGTGTACACGTTCATCCAAAACCACACAGCTTTGTAACCACTGCCACACGTGTAACCAAAACCAAACAGGTGTAACCAAAACTACACAGTTATAACCAAAACCACGTGTGTTACAACTGACACGCAGGTGTAACAACTGATAGAGGTGAAATGGTTTTTAAATAAAAGTCTCAGATTGTAGTATTGTAGACTGAACCTTGCAGCTCAGTGTCTGCAAGTGAACTGTAATTATTTCTTCCTTGCCTCTGCCCTACCAGACGCAGCATTGGGCTGTGATAGAGGCATCTTGGCAATATTATAATAGGCAGAATTAAAACCTCATTTCCAGATCTGAGTTTGCAAAGGATTGTGTTACCAAGTTGTGCATCATATTAGTTAATTTTGTGTACACTAATACAATGTGAAAGTTGTTGTTTGAATGAAACCAATATACCGTACCTGGTTTTGATCAAAACGGAATAGTGAATTTGCATCGGAATGCACTGCATCTGTTCCAATTAGGTTTTGATTTCTCTGCAGCCTGCTACATATTGTACTACAATGGTTTGTGTTTTGTTTTAGGTCATGAATAGGATATTGTTTAAGCTGCAGAAAGTTACAGAGTTACAGGCCTATTAAATGGCAATAGGGAGGAGGAGGGGGGGGAGGGTCGCCATTATGCTGCATTAATTTTCTTTTTTAATCGGGATTCATGTTTTCAATTAAACAGAATGTTTTATATTCCTTATACGGTAATTTGTCTATTTTCTCTTTCTTTTCCTTCTAAATATTTATGAAAACATGCGGGGCTTGATTCTCAGTCGGATTCAGTGTCGATGCCACAAGCAGCTGGCCAATGTTTTTAGTCTGTGCATGCGGCTGAGTGGCACAGCGCATGTGTCCCGATTGTCAGCACTCAGGGGCGCAGCACAGAATCAGACAGAGGGTCTGTGAATATTAGTGGGTGAAGGTCTCCCATCCAGTACTGGCCAGGCCCAACACTGTATTGCTTCCAACAATCAGACGAGATTGGGTATATTCAGTGTGGCCTGATTGTAGGTCAAATTATGGATAATGTAGCCTCTAGTGGAATCGCCGATGAGAGTTCATGGAAGGAAATACTGTAGGAATGTCAATAAAGAGCCCCTGAGATCAGGGAATGAAAGAGGATATAGAAAAAAAAAGTATGGGACCTGCTGTCAGTGTTAAGGTGGGTACACACTAATAGATATATCTGCAAATCAATTGATGTGCAGATATATCTATGGACGGATCGGACAGCGTGCTGTGCATACACACTGCCCGATCCATCGGTGACTGACATCATGAACTGGGCGGGCGTGTATACACACCAGCCCTGTTCAGCTGTCAATCACCGCTGGCTGCCGCAGCATGTGTACAGGTGGTCGGCTGATCACCGATACACACACATCGATGCGCCAATATATCGGTAGATATATTGGTCGTCGGCTGTGCTGCAGGGCTGACGCGATATGTCTGTGAACGACGGAGTTCACAGACATATGGCCTGTACACACTGGCCGACGGACCCACGATATATATCGACCGTTCAATAGAATGGCCGATATATCGGCCAGTGTGTATGGGCCATTAGGCAGAGATATGCTCCAATGTATAGAGGAAGAATACTTCAGAATGTATCCCGGATCACTGATGAGAGGCCTCTATTTAATAGACGAAGTTGCAAACTGTAACATTGCTTCCCAGTGGCTGGGCCCTCCTTTGGTACTAGCTACCAAAGACCTGTGCTGCTGATTACTATTCTTCCTTACCTGACCTTTCCTCCCTCTTCCTCTCCTCTCTAATGTAATTTACACTCATAACCTCCACTCTGCATACATCTTTCTCCTACATCTTTCAGCAAAAGATAAGTGCATCCGGAAGGGCTTAATGATGACGGTTGGTATTAGTGTTGATTGTGTGTATGTATGTGTGTGTGTGTGTGTGTGTGTGTGTGTGTGTGTGTGTGTGGGGGGGGGGGGGTATTAGTATTAGGAGGGTATGGTGTTAATGTAAGGTGGGGACTGATTTGCATTATATTTAATGTTATATTAGGTGTCTGGGAGACCTATTGTGATATGGGAGCTGTGTGCGGGCTATTTAGTGTTATGCGGTTACTGGTTAATGGAATTAATATTTTTTGTTTCTAATGTGAGCGCTAACTGTGTAATATGGGGTAAGCGGAGCTATTAATATATTACAATAGTAGATATCTACTAAATGTGGTAGTTATAAATGAATGTTGAGGGAAAATGAGGCTACTTATTAAATATGCATGCTATTCAGTTAATCTGAAACAGATATAGAATAGAAGGCACCTAATAGTGTAGGACAGTGGTCCCCAAACTAGAAGCCATGGAACCCTGGTGTACCGCAGGGAACTTACAGGGGTGTCATGGGTTGGTGGTTCAGACCAAATCAAAATTATTTTATGGTCAATATGATGGGCAAAACCAGTGCTGGTGGCTGCCAATCATAAAATATGTGGACAAACAGAAGCGCAGTCCTGTCCTCCACCACGTAACTGACCTAAGGATGACAGGTAAGCACAATACTCCATTCAATCATTTTTCTCAGATTTCTCAATAAGAAATTTTTGGTACTCTAAGGTGCAATGATTCAAGAAAGTTTGGGAACTGCTGGTCTAGAACATAAAAATTAATAATAATTATTAGTTAATAAATAATTAATAATGATGCCAAAGAAAGTGCAGATATTCTCTTACCGAATAGACAAATAATTCTGTATTTTTTGTATTTATTTGTTATCCAGACATTCTTGCATAATCATCTCAGAATTTTTCTTTAGTTGGGTATCTCAAATATATATATATATCTGAAATAGACATTACATATTAACTAGCTTCACTGCAACTACTCCACTTCAACTACACCAGATGAACATTAAAGGGGAGCTGTATTAAGACGTGGGGGTATATTTACTAAGCTCCCGATTTTGACCGAGTTGGTGTTTTTTCATCAAAGTGTCATCTCGGAAATTTACTAAACTCAAATCTCAGCAGTGATGAGGGCATTCGTATTTTTTTGGAAGGCAGAGAAAAAAAATACGAATGAATACACCATCGGTCAAATACGCCTGTTTTTTTATACAACTCGGTAATTTACTAAAAATTTGAATTCACAAACACTGCCGGCAATAGCCAAACACTGCCGTGAAAAAATACAAATCGTAAAAAAAGCAGTTTTAAAATAGACCTGCTGTTTTTTACCGTGTTCTGATAGGCATGCACGGGTCAGTGAGATCCGTACATGTTTATCAGTGGGAAGGGGTGGGAAAAAGTTAAAAATGGGACCCCTTTCCCCGACTGGCGGGACCCCCCGTGACTGCTGTCAAAGAGGGTCCCTTCAGCCAATCAGGGAGTGCCAGGTCATGGCACTCTCCTGATTGGCTGTGCGCGCCTGAACTGTCAGGCGGCGCACTCGAGATACAATGTAGCGCATAGGCGCTCCATTTTATCCAATGGTGGGAACTTTGCGGTCAGCGGTAGACCGCGAGGTTAAGTGGAGGCAACCACAAGAGTGACCTGCTACAAAAAACAATATTCTTATTTTTACACAGAAGGCTATCAGCCCCCCATCCGCCACCCTTGGATGGGGGGGACAGCCTCGGGCTTCACCCCTGGCCCTTGGGTGGCTGGAGGGGGGGGACCCCTTGATTTAAGGGGTCCCCACTCCTCCAGGGTACCCCGGCCAGGGGTGACTAGTTGGTGATTTAATGCCACGGCCGCAGGGACCAATATAAAAGGGTCCCCCGGCTGTGGCATTATCTCTCTGACTAGTGGAGCCCGGTGCTGGTGTTAAAAATACGTCTTTTGTCCCCCATATTTTTTACACCAGGACCAGGCGTAGAGCCCGGAGCTGGTTATTAAAATATGGGGGATCCCCAGTCAATTTCCCCCCCGTATTTTTACAAACAGGACCGGCTCAAAGAGCCCGTGGCTGGTTATGCTAAGGAGGGGGGACCCCACGCATTTTTTTTCTGATTTTTAACTCTTTAAACACTTTTTTAAGGTACACAATGAAGCCCTGCACGGATCTCACAGATCCGGCCGGGATTCATTGTGTTAAGTTCGGCAGTGTTTTACTAATCACTACCGTAAAACACTGTCCGAAATTACGAATGACATCGACATCGGAATACATGAAGATGCAGAATACGACAGCATAGTAAATGAGGCGTAAAAAATTAAAAAAGTTGCAAATTCACACATTTGATGTCATTCGTGTTTAATCTCCCTCCGAATCGACACTTATACGAATGTTAGTAAATATACCCCCTGGAGAGAGATAAAGTGGACGGAGATAAAGTACCAGCCAGTCAGCTACTAACTGCCATGTTTTAAACTGACAGGAGCTAGTTGGTTGGTACTTTATCTCTCTCCACTTTATTACTCTCCAAGGCTTACTATATCTGCCCTATAACTGATAAGGCTGAGCCTCTACTGGTGTTCATATAGAGATAAACATACCTCCATTGCTCAGTGGGGTCACTAGGGGATTGTTGACTGCACTTGGTAACAAGCTGGCAGTGTACATATTATTCATACACACTTTGGGGGTCATTTCGAGTTGATCGTAGCTGTGCTAAATTTAGCACAGCTACGATCGTTAACTCAGACACGCGGGGGGACGCCCAGCACAGGGCTAGTCCGCCCCGCATGTCAGTGCCGGGCACCCCGCACAAATACAAAAGCATCGCACAGAGGCGATGCCTTTGTGTCTGTGGAGTAACTCCCGGCCAACGCAGCTCCTGCGGCTGGCCAGGAGTTGTGTCTCGCTGTCGCTGGCCGCAGCGGCTGCGTGATACGTCACGCAGCCGCCGCGCCACGCCCCCCCAATTGTCCGGCCACGCCTGCGTTGTCCGGACCGCACCTACTAAATGGCGGCTTAACGCCGCCGTTCAGCCCATCCCGCACAGCGACCGCCTCTGTCTCAGAGTTGATAGCTGGGCACCGGCGACTGCCATGCGCCGGCGCACTGCGGCACCGGTGCATGAGCAGTTCCGACCCGATTGCTGCACTGCGACAAACTGCAGCGAGCGATCAGGCCGGAATGACCCCCTTTATGCGTTTCATTTGGGGTACATTTTCTTTCTATTATGAGAAGATATACACTAATAAAAAAAAATTCTGAAAATTCAGTCTTCTTAAAAAGGAAGGTAGACTTTATGTGGGAACTACTGTATATGAATTGATGCTATTGATCCTGGAATGCAAGCACAGCAAAAACTGCAAAATAGGCTCAGCACATGGGCAAGAAAAGCCTCAGCAGCGAAGAAGTTAGTAAAATGTGAAAAAATAGTGCCAGGATATTTGGAAAGTTCAAATGTGCTTTTATATTGTCTTAAGAGGTATGGGTGGTCATTCCGAGTTGATCGCTAGCTGCTTTCGTTCGCTGTGCAGCGATGAGGCAAAAATACGGCACTTCTGCGCATGCGTATGCGGTGCAATGAGCATGCGCCACGTACTATTACAAAGAACGATGTAGTTTCACACAAGGTCTAGCGAAGCTTTTCAGTCGCACTGCTGGCCGCAGATTGATTGACATGAAGTGGGCGTTTCTGGGTGTCAACTGACCGTTTTCAGGGAGTGAACAAAAAAACGCAGGCGTTCCAGGAAAAACGCAGGCGTGGCTGGGTGAACGCAGGGCGTGTTTGTGACATCAAAACAGGAACTGAACAGTCTGAAGTCATCGCAAGCGCTGAGTAGGTTTAGAGCTACTCTAAAACTGCACAAAAAAACGTTGCCGCCACTCTGCGATCCTTTCGTTCGCACTTCTGCTAAGCTAAAATACACTCCCAGTGGGAGGCGGCATAGCGTTTGCACAACTGCTAAAAACTGCTAGCGCGCGAACAACTCGGAATGACCAACCATGAATTGCAATAGAAGTAGAACCCAAGTGAGAAGTGTGCGAGAGAACTACAGGCACCAGCAAGTGTAAGGACAGGTGGACTTGTATGTTTGGAGTAAGAGTGGTTTAGGAGGCAAAAGATATTGTATGTTACCACAAATGTTATTAGAAAGAAAACATTTTGTCATGGTCAGATCGTAGCGGAGGTGGAGAGTAAACACTTAAGATCTGTTTATTGCACTGAAACGTGCTACATTTGAAAGACAAATACAGACTGAAGCAATACCATAACACTGCTGCATCCTGGGCATGGGTTCCCTCCCTCATACACTTCCAGCCCTCAGCGCATGTGACATCATGATGTGATACCTTGAATGTTTGTGAGGTGTCACAGTGGTTGATGGTTGCCATGTCTTTTCTTTTCCACATAAATATATCAAATATATCAAACATGGCCTCAGCTAACAACAATTGTCATCAGGACTGCTAGGTAGAAGGTACCACTTATCTTGATGGGCAGTGTGATAGTGCTGCAGTTCAGTGTTTGCTAGTAGTAATAGTTTCCTGTGCCATTTGCTTGTCATAGCAGATCATTGTGATATTAGGTCTGTTTTGGACTACGGAATCATAGCGGCTACATAGGAAGAGTAGTAATTGGATTTTCAAGGCATGAAGATTCATATAGTAGGAAGGGTGTAGTAGGGTATGCCAGCGGCCGGGCTCCCGGTGGCCAACATACTGGTGCCGGAATCCCGACCTCCGGCATACCGACAGCTGGGCGAGCGCAAATGAGCCTCCAGGGGGGTCGTGGACCACAAAGCGGGAGAAAAGGTGTCGGTATGCCGGCTGTCAGGATTCCAGCGCCGGTATACTGTGCGCCGGGATCCTGACAGCCGGCAAACTGAAGACCACCCAGTAGGAACAATGGGGTATATTTACTAAAGTCCCAATTTTGACCGAGTTGGTGTTTTTTCTTCAAAGTGTCATCTCGGGAATTTACTAAACTCAAATCTCGGGCGTGATGAGGGCATTCGTATTTTTTGGGCGGCCCAAGTTCAGAAATACGAATGAATACACCATCGGCCAAACACGGCTGTTAAGGTATAGAACTCGGTCATTTACTAATCATTCGTATTTGTAATTTCCACCGTGAAAGTGCATTTGCGGTCGTAAAATTATACAATTCGTAAAAATACACGAAAAAAAGTAGACCTGCTTTTGAGAAGCGTGTTTACATGTGTTCCGACTTCATCATTAATCACACATGCATTTTTGGCTCTTTAAAAGGTGGGCCAGCACATTTGTCAAATCAATCACTCTGAAATGGCTACTGCCGTGTGTAGCAGTGAATTTGGTTTTGCTGTGGGATTCCTGAGACTGCTCCATGAGGCTACAAGAAACCAGGGCCAGGAAACTGAACATGGTCAGCAGGTTGTACAGGTGCCGCGGAGGCTGCGCAGGCCTCGTTTTTTTAGGGAGCATTGGCTGATGACCAGGTCATACAGATGTTCCGGCTAAATAGGAACAACATTTTCCGTCTTCATTTCAAATAAGTGCTATTTTGTTGGCCTAGGATTGTGAACAATGTGTCTCCAGCTGCAGGGTTGGTTATTTCTTAGGCTGTTCTTTGGTGGCTGACGTGGGTTTGGTTTGGACAGTGGAGCGGGTTCGGTTTGATCTTCAAACTGGTGATGAAATTGGGGTCTGTGTAGGTGTGTTGGTTCCTGAGCTGGAACCTTGTTGGTGTTGTGCCAACAAATTAATATTTTGACTTAGGTTAGCCAGGGTTGCGGTAAGTTGTGTTGTGGCTGTTGTGTTGTTGTCTATGATGCGGGACATGGTTTCTGATATAATTTGATTATTTTGAATTAACTAAATGAGGGCTTGTTGATGGCGGTGTTGCTCATCCATTATGCGCTGAAAGGTAACAATGAGTTGGCTGTTATCTGCTCTCATCTGCTCCATATTGTTTGTGACTCTGCATAGCTGGACATTGAGCCTGCTTGTGTTTCTACACAGTCTCGGTAGATGATGGGGCAGACTGGCTAGGTATTGGGTGTGTGTGCGTAGGCAATCAATATTCTGTGCCTGTTGTTGGTTCCATGTTACCCAAAATGATGGGTCAGGTTGTTGCGGGGGGGTTGTTTGTCTCAATTGTGGGTGTTGTGACATTTGGGGTGGCGGGGTACTTTCCTGAGGCGTGGTAGGTTGGTTAACGTCTATTGCTTGCAGATGGAGGGTGTATGTTTTCTGATGTTCAGATTCCTGCTGGGCTTCTGGGGGCATGATGTCTGGTTCTGTATGGGGTTTAAGGGGACAACATTTGAGAATCTTTTTTACTTATGTTGGTTTTATTATTTAGTTTAACTTTCTAGACTTGTTTGTCAAACATTTTTCAAATGAAAATTAGGATGTTCACCAAGACTCATATACACAATCAACAAGGCCAATTATGTAGGTTTGTATGAAGAAAAAATTTACATCAAAACAAAAGTGGACACATGTTTGACAAAGACCACACTTACGAAACAAACACAGAAGTACAAAGTTTACCCCATGAAAAAAAGTGATTTGTCATCCGCCATATCATACTTGCATTAAAATATCGAACAGTAAATGACAATATGAATTCTATCACCATTGTGAAAGGGTGTGAATCTACCTGAAGCACCATTTTTTCCTATTCAATTAAATAATGACAACACAATACTACTGTAAGGCGCAAGAGAACACTCTAAATTTGCGCTACTTTTACAGTGGAGATTGTGTCATTTTTATTTTGCAAGCCATGTGCTTGCTGCTGTGGATAAGTACTAGGATTTTTTATATTTTTTGCTGATGTGTATTTTGTGTGCAAAAACAGTGTGTAAGTATGTTATTTGTAATTTTTGTTTTGTGTTTACTCACCAGACAGCTGAGGGGAATGTGGTTCCGGTGATTGAGGACTCTCCAAAATGTGTTCTGGTGGCTGAGGCAACACAGTTGAAATCCGACGTGGGGGTGGGCTTAATGCTGGTGTTGGTGCGACATCAGGACGACGTCTCTTGGTAGGCCTGCTCGTGTGGCTGCCAGACCCCTGTGAAGGACGTCTTTGTAGACTGTGATGCGATGTTGAAGTTTCTATGGATTAATGCAAACATTAGATTGTTTGTACATTTTGTGGTGGGCACATTCACTGGTGTCAATTTTGCGTTACCTGTATCGCCAGCATCCACAGCTCTTGACAGTGTTGCTTGTGTTCTGGAAGTGGTGGCTTGCTTTCGTACTGTAAAAATGTTAAGCTGGTGTTTATGACCATTAATTACAGCGTGTACTTTTGTAAGCAGCAACATTTAGTGATGTGGCCATATGATTACCATTATGAGTACACTTTCTACCAATACATTTTTTAAAAATGGGTTGCTTCATTGTTTGTGAAAAGGCTAATGAGGTTCCATTTCCAAAGACAAAAACATAGCCAAGTAGTCTAATTTTCCATGGCCAACAGCTGGATATACACCCATGTATTACCAATTTTTTTTTTTAGTATTACATTAATCTGAAAATATGTAATTTAAAATATGTCATTTAAATTTAAAATACCAAAAAAATTGCAAAGTGAATATAAAGTAAACATACAATACTTAGCCATCTACACTAACATATTGCACACAAAGACAAGTAAAATACAACATACATTAAACAAATAAAAACAAAAAACAAAAATGACATTCTAAACAACATGTGACTCACACGTAACTAATGTCCCTTAACAATAAAGCCATCTATGCAAGAATTTACAACTTACAAAATGGACCAAGCAAAATAATAATATACACAAAACCATTACTACCTAACACCTCACTATACAAACACAAAATCATTAAAAAACAAACACAAATAGTTAATCAATTTATAACATAAAAATATATTAATAATACAATATCATTTAAAAAATACTAATTAGGCATAAACACATATGCAGATATAACAATAAAAAAAAAAAAACTCACCATCATGCCTAGGACGATCAGAATCCCACATATTAGTCGCACCAACAACTTCATGCGGAATAAGGGTCCGCACAGGTTCCTTCCACTCCCGATAAGACGCTATAAAGGGATGGCCACCCTCTGTTTGCCTGGCTGACTTAGCCTCCTTTGCCATCTTTGCCTTGACACGGCGCTTGATGTCGTAGAATCTCTTCCGACACGTGTCCTCGGTCCTCTTCACCACACCCTCACTGTTTACTGCCGCTACTACCTTCCCCCACAGAACAGTTTTCCTGCGCGAAGGCACCTTGGCCGCATCACGCCCAAACAGCTGGCGATGATGGCGCATCAACTCATGCACCAAAGCCATATTTTCCGCTAAATTTAACATTTCTGCCCGTCTTGGTAGTGGTGCGTGGCTGCGGAGCAACACCACCATCACTGTCACTATCACTCGAGGCCACAGCAGCAACCTCACCCTCCTCCACCTCACTAACCTCCTCCCCCTCACTCACCTCCTCCACCTCACTCACCTCCTCCCTCTCACTCACCTCTGACTGGGACATAATAATGACAAACAACAAATAACACTAAAAAAAACAAACCACAAAACACACTCCTCCACTACCACTACACACAACACGCCAACCACACACACACACACACACACACACACACACACACACACACACACACACACACACACACACACACACAATGACAATAGACTGTAACTAAAATGCACAAACACTAAAAATGACACAAGCTTTAAAGTTAAAGACTACACAACAATTATCACAAGACTACTTACACACACAATACAGCACTCAACAATCGCAAGAAACCTCCAAAACCGACCAACAAATCACCAACTCCAAAACACCAACTTCCTCTCACCTCTCCACTAGCTAAACCCACGAGGTGCGGCTGGTTGGGGGCGTTTTTATACTAATGAGCACAGACACTCCTCCATGACAAACACAACCAATCACGGACGAGTGACGAAAACGAAAGTTAGACAATAACGCGGCCGGGAAGGGACAAAAACACTGCCGTGAAAAATTAATTTACGAATCCGTAAAAATCCACCAAAATACGACCGCAAATACAAGATTCGGCCGCGTTCACATAAAAAAATATACGAATGACATCGACATCGAAAAATACGAAAACACAAAATACGAAAGCTTAGTAAAGGAGTCGTAAAAAAAAAAAAGTTGCAAATTAACACTACCGATGTCAGTCGTGTTTAAACTTCAACCAAATTCGTAACATTACGAATCTTAGTAAATATACCCCATAGTTTTGATGGAAAAAGGGGCTTTCACCCATAATTATATTATTGCATCACTGCAATAAATTGCAATAGTAAACCAGACTTCAGTGCTCACCATCTTGTTTTGCAATGTGTCTGTGTCAGAGATCTATAATGTAGATGTGCATATGTCTACCTGGAGTATATTTATTTCTAAATGACTATTTGTGTTAAAAGCATATTTTTTTCTAAAGTGCATAGCCACTCCAACATACATTTCATACAAGCAAAGAGCAAACCTGTTACACTTATACAAGTGATTTTACTGTTGTGGGGTGAGAATCCTTGCCTCTCTGTTGTAGTGTGGACTAACAAGGGCCCTGCTAAAGATTAGCAACAAAGCAAGAAGATGAACCCTTACATTCTGCTGCAACCAAATAACATTGGCGAGTATTCATTCCAATTTTATCATTTAAAAATATATTTGGGAAGATGAAATAAAGTCACAGAAGAGGAGGCCGATAGCAGGAAACTGGCTGCATCATAAACACTTGCTGCGTGCCTTCCAGCAAGCAACCAGTTACCCTTCCAGGCACTCCATTAGCTAGAAACAGGTGCCAGCAGAGCAGAAACAGTGCTGCTCCCATGTCATGCATCCCTTATTCAGCCCTCAAATTAAGTAAATATTTTTCAGAACAGTTATGAAATTCCAATGATCTCTACTGGTTCCTATATAGGCTTCTTTTTTATGAGTACCAGTTCAGCCCCAAATGGCTGCACCCACATTGTGTTGCACTATAAAAAATTACCCTTATCTACACAAAACGTAACACCTAAACCACTAGAACCTGACATGTATGAACAGCTCCATTAAACACACTTAAATAAATAAAATCGATGTCTTATTAATCTTACTACGGAACTTAATATTTGTCAAGCTGTTCAAATCTGCAGCAGCTTTTGAAGAATGTGAAATAAACAATGCGGTTTTAAGTGTTTAACCTTTTAAACTATTCCAAGTATGAAGACCTGGGGTTACATGAAGTTAATAGTTGTATTTATGATTTCTGATGCATGGAGGGAAAGAAAACATGTAAAATATTAGACTGGTTTAAAAATAGCAAAATCCAAGGCGGTTGGAACTGTTACATTCTACTGAAATGTTTAAAGCTTGATACAGTATCTAGATGATTTCTTCAGACGATTCCTATTTGTTCTTGCACAAACTTGCACAAACCCATCAAACGTGGAAGGGGGAGGCATAGAAGGTAAAGTTATATAACCCTCTTTTATGTTCCTATGTGCAAAGGCGGTTCACAGTTTGAAACAATTTTAAAATAACTGTTGTTACATAATTTCAAGGAAATAATATAAAATCTATAAGCCCATTAATTGCTACACGGTTTTTTAAGAGACAGGGAAGCTTCAAAATTATGTGATACAACATATCTACGCCCAGGGGCGTCAGAACGTTTTTAGGTTGGGGGGGGGGGGGGGGGGCAAGATATAATCTCAATTTGGCGCCCCTAAATTGCTGAATCGCTAAAGGCCAGATCAACACTAAATTCCCACAACCAGAAAAGCATACTATTGTTTTGGCTTCCTCATGTACAGATGTAGCCACACTCATCATCACGACATGGATGGCGTGCCTAGTGTGCCCGCATCTATGGCGTGCACTCCATAGGCTTCAATGGTGCAATCGCCGGCTGCGACTAGTTGCAGCATGCTGTATACTGCAGCTTGCGGCGATGCGTATATCCATGCATATGCATCACGGCAACGATGAGTATGGCTATAACCGTAATTAGTGACCAGAATGTCTGATTGTATGATGTCACTTCAGCTCTCCCATGTCACTCTAGTTTTCTACCACGTGCCCAATGTAGCAGGGAGAGTATATCAAGCACTAGCAGTGACCAGTGCAGTGCTGGCGCCGAGGTGACTGATAGTAGTGGCCGTGGGAGTTACAGGGAGGGCGATGGCAGGGGTGCTGAGGGAGAGTTACAGGGAGGGCGAGGGCAGGGGTGCTGAGGGAGAGTTACAAGGAGGGCGAGGGCAGGGGTGCTGAGGGAGAGTTACAGGGAGGGCGAGGGCAGGGGTGCTGAGGGAGAGTTACAGGGAGGGCGAGGGCAGGGGTGCTGAGGGAGAGTTACAGGGAGGGCGAGTGCAGGGGTGCTGAGGGAGAGTTACAAGGAGGGCGAGGGCAGGGATGCTGAGGGAGAGTTACAGGGAGGGCGAGGGCAGGGGTGCTGAGGGAGAGTTACAGGGAGGGCGAGGGCAGGGGTGCTGAGGGAGAGTTACAGGGAGGGCGAGGGCAGGGGTGCTGAGGGAGAGTTACAGGGAGGGCGAGGGCAGGGATGCTGAGGGAGAGTTACAGGGAGGGCGAGGGCAGGGGTGCTGAGGGAGAGTTACAGGGAGGGCGAGGGCAGGGGTGCTGAGGGAGAGTTACAGGGAGGGCGAGGGCAGGGGTGCTGAGGGAGAGTTACAAGGAGGGCGAGGGCAGGGATGCTGAGGGAGAGTTACAGGGAGGGCGAGGGCAGGGGTGCTGAGGGAGAGTTACAGGGAGGGCGAGGGCAGGGGTGCTGAGGGAGAGTTACAGGGAGGGCGAGGGCAGGGGTGCTGAGGGAGAGTTACAAGGAGGGCGAGGGCAGGGGTGCTGAGGGAGAGTTACAGGGAGTGCGAGGGCAGGGGTGCTGAGGGAGAGTTACAGGGAGGGCGAGGGCAGGGGTGCTGAGGGAGAGTTACAGGGAGGGCGAGGGCAGGGGTGCTGAGGGAGAGTTACAAGGAGGGCGAGGGCAGGGGTGCTGAGGGAGAGTTACAAGGAGGGCGAGGGCAGGGGTGCTGAGGGAGAGTTACAGGGAGGGCGAGGGCAGGGGTGCTGAGGGAGAGTTACAGGGAGGGCGAGGGCAGGGGTGCTGAGGGAGAGTTACAGGGAGGGCGAGGGCAGGGGTGCTGAGGGAGAGTTACAGGGAGGGCGAGGGCAGGGGTGCTGAGGGAGAGTTACAGGGAGGGCGAGGGCAGGGGTGCTGAGGGAGAGTTACAGGGAGGGCGAGGGCAGGGGTGCTGAGGGAGAGTTACAGGGAGGGCGAGGGCAGGGGTGCTGAGGGAGAGTTACAGGGAGGGCGAGGACATTGGATGCTTAACTGCTGTGGCAACCCCCCCAATGACTAATTAAGAAATTGGAATTTTCCAATTACCTTAATTAGTCTTTAATTACTCACCTTCCGCAGCACTGCCTCTCCTGCAGATCTCCTCTTCTTCTCACAAAACGATCTTCCAGGGACCTGCCAGGCACAGGACAGGTATGTACTACCCCTGCACCCCCTCCACACACACTACACTGCAGCCACTACCCTGAACCTGCCTCCCCCCCCCCCCCATACCCCCCATAATTGGCATTAGTAAAGGGACAAATATGCACGCGTCGAAGGCGCGCGCCACAAAAAGGGGCGTGGCTCCGTTGAAATGGGCGTGGCTTCGCATAAAGGGTCGTGGCATTGCAGGAAAAGACTACCTTATACCCCAGTTTTGCACCTGCACGCCCAGACGTTAGCCACCACAGGAAAGAAAAATAATCCTGATTCATGCCCCTTACATTATTTGTCATTTTTCCTCCTTATGGTAATGCCCAGTATACATTATGCCACATACTGCAATGGCCCTTAGCCATTATGCCACACACAATAATGCACATGACACAATATGCACACACTGTAATGCCCCCGACACATTATACCACACACCGTAATGCCTGTGACACATTATGACAGGAATCGCAATGCCCGTTATACATTATGCTACACACTGCAATGACCCTGATACATTATAGCACATACAATGCCTGTGACACATTGACACACACCGCAATGACCCTGAGACATTATACCACATACCACAATGCCCGTGATATAGTATACAACACACCGTAATGCCTGACACATTATGACACACACCGCAATGTCCGTGATACATTATGCCACACACTGCAATGACCCTGAGACATTATACCACATATCACAATGCCCGTGATATAGTATACCATACACCGTAATGCCTATGACACATACCGCAATGCCCGTTATACCCTATGCCACACACTGCAATGCCCGTTATACATTATGCCACACCGTAATGCCTGTGACACATTATGACAGGAATCTCAATGCCCGTTATACATTATGCTACACACTGCAATGCCCCTGATACATTATAGCACATACAATGTCTGTGACACAGTATGACACGCACCGCAATGATCCTGAGACATTATACCACATACCACAATGCCCGTGATATAGTATACAATACACCGTAATGCCTGACACATTATGACACACACCGCAATGTCCGTGAAACATTATGCCACACAACCGTAATGCCCATTACACATTAAGTTCTACAGTAAGGCTTCTAATTACTTTTAAATTACCTGCTCGTTGCCAGGGGTTTCATGCTCTTGGTTCCATGCACAGTGCCAGGGATTTTCATGCTCAGGGTGTCATGCTCGTTGCCAGGGGTTTCATGCACTGGGTGTCATGCTCGTTGCTAGGGGGTAGTGCTTGTTGCTAGGGCTGTGCCCCCAGTGCCACATATGCCCCCAGTGCCAGATATTCCCCCACAGTGCCAGGTATATGCCCCCAGTGCCAGATATTCCCCCACAGTGCCAGGTATATGCCCCCAGTGCCAAATATACCCCCCACCCAGTGCCACATATGCCCCCAGTGCCAGATATTCCCCCACAGTGCCAGGTATACGCCCCCAGTGCCAGATATTCCCCCACAGTGCCACATATGCCCCCAGTGCCAAATATATCCCCCCAGTGCCACATATGCCCCCAGTGCCAGATATTCCCCCACAGTGCCAGGTACATGCCCCCAGTGCCAAATATACCCCCCCCCAGTGCCACATA
The DNA here is from genome assembly GCF_028390025.1 of Pseudophryne corroboree. Classification (NCBI taxonomy): domain Eukaryota; kingdom Metazoa; phylum Chordata; class Amphibia; order Anura; family Myobatrachidae; genus Pseudophryne; species Pseudophryne corroboree. The sequence continues at coordinate 289,120,572 of NC_086453.1, read as the reverse complement.
TGCCTCCAGTGCCAGATATTCCCCCACAGTGCCAGGTACATGCCCCCAGTGCCCCTTTCCCCCCCCCACCAGTGCCACATATGCCCCCAGTGCCAGATATTCCCCCACAAAGCCAGGTATATGCCCCTAGTGCCAGATATTCCCCCACAGTTCCACATATGCCCCCTCAGTGCCTGCTCCCCCCAGTGCCAGATATTCCCCCACAGTGCCAGGTATATGCCCCCAGTGCCAGATATTCCCCCACAGTGCCAGCTATATGCCCCCAGTGCCAGATATTCCCCCACAGTGCCAGGTATATGCCCCCAGTGCCAGATATAACCCCACAGTGCCTGCTCCCTCCCCCCCGCTCCTTTGTGTTGGAGGGACACTGAGGGCACAGCACGCGCCTCTCCCGTGTCCCTCCTGGCTCTCCGGCCGGTCTAATAAAGGAAGTGCCGGTTCGTGAGCCAATCAGAGCTCACGAACGGCACTTTCTTTATTAGACCGGCCGGAGAGCCAGGGGGGACACGGGAGAGGCGCGCGCTGTGCCCTCAGTGTCCCTCCAACACAGCAGCGGAGGGAAGGAGACCGCAGATTGACATGCGGATGCTTGTCCGCATGTCAATCTGTGCAAAGTCAGTGGCGCCCCCGCAGCCCCTCGCCCCCAAGCCACCGCGAGGACTGCGGGGGCAGTAGTTACGCCACTGACTGCACGGAGCGAAGTATGTAATGTGCGGTCTTTCACCTGACCGCACATCACTCCTCCGCTCCTCCTGGACATGATCGGCGCCTCTCTATGTTTGGGGAGGGGGGGGGCGAGCTGCCCCCTTGCCTCCCCAGTTCCGACGCCTCTGTCTATGCCCCAATTTATGGTGTGTTTTTGCGTAGAGTGATAGTTAACACTTAGTAAATAAAAATTAAAAAAAGATTCTGAAAAGTGATGACCTTCAAATCCACTTGTGTTGCCCTCTTCGGGCACTGCCACTTGTATTCCATTGGCAGTCTATTGGTGAAATGTGGAAAGAGTTAAAGTCATATTCCATAAACAACCTGTAAAATGACAATTATGAGCTAAGGGATACGGTCGTTAGGTCGACACAACTTAGGTCAACAGTCATTGGGTCGACCACGATAGGTCAACATGCGTTAGGCCGACAGGGTAACTAGGTCGACATGGTCATTAGGTCGACCTGTACTAGGTCGACAGGTCAAAGGGTCGACATGAGTTTTTCACATTTTTGGAATTTTCCATACTTGACGATCCACGTGGACTACGATTGGAACGGTAACCTGTGCTGAGCGAAGCGGTAGCGGAGTGAGGCACCTTGCCTGAAGCATGGCAAGCGAAGCGAGCCATGCGAGGGGACATGGTGCACTAATTGGGGTTCCCCGTCACTTTACGAAGAAAACAACACCAAAGAAAATCCAAAAACTCATGTCTACCTTTTCACCTGTCGACCTAGTACAGGTCGACCTAGCAACCATGTCATGTGATCAACCCAATAACTGTCGACCTAAGTTCAAGCACATAAAAAAGAGCTCCAATGCTATATTAAATTTAAACTTGGGTAAACAAAGTAAATGAATATGAATGAGGGTAAGAGGTATTATTGCTGCAGAGATTCTGTCAAAATGAAGGGGATCGATATGGGATGCCGACGTACAGGATGCCAGCTGTCACTATACCGACAGTGGCATCCCGTACTCCAGAATGCCAGCTGTTCTATTCTCCCTCTATGGGTGTCCTGGACACCCACAGAGGGAGAATCACCTACCTTGCTGCTATTGCGGCGGCATTGTACCCCTGTTGGGATTTCAGAGTCGGTATTGTGACCACCGTAATCACGGCCAGCGGTATTTTAAATGCGTACCAAATGAAGGATCTGTTCAGTGCTACCCACTTATTTGTTCTCCATACATGTTAATAAATATATAAAAATAAACCTTACATGTAGGACAAGTAAAAGCCAATGACGCCATTAACACCATTGCATCATAAAGGGGCAAATTGATTATGCGCAAGTAGTTTTTTGGGGAATATGCATCTCTCGCCTCTCTCTCTGCTCCTTTCATACTAGATCTTGGCCACAGCTAAGAAGACCCATCGTCTCTCCACTGTCAGGATGGCAGCTGCAGGGCTTGGTTATCCCTGGTGTGTGTAGAGTTAAATTGTAAGGATGCGCGCCGACCCCTGTGTTTTAGTTTTGGATCTGTATCTCCTTCATGTTTTGGATCTGTGTTTGGTTTTGCCAAAACCGCCCTTGCGTGTTTTATTTTTGGTTTTGGATCTTTATTTTTTTTTTTAAATCCTGAAAACAGCTAAAATCACACAATTTGGCCCTGCTTTTGTTCCTACAGTATTATTGACCTCATTAGCATTAGTATCCAGTCATTTCCATTCAAGTTTGACCACCTCACAGCTCACAATATTGTTTTCATCCAGTTTAGGCCAAAAGGTTGCACCGAGGTAGCTGGATAACTAATCTAAGCAACTGTATTGGGCGGCAGAAACATGTGGCAGTTCAACTTCCAACATGGCACATCTGGGTAACAGAGTTTAACTGCAGTGGCAGACAGGGTGGCAGTCTAATAAACTATAAAAATGTTTGTTGTCTACACAAAAAGACTCCAAACAGAGCACAATGCAAAGAAAAGAGGTGCAAGATGGAATTGTCTTTGGGCCCACCACCTCCCACCCACCCTTATTTTGTATATATTAAACAGGACATGCACAGTTTAACAAACCAATCACTTCAGCGTTAGGGACTGCCACTTGAAGCTGAAATTATTGTTACTAAGGGAATGTCACAACTGAGGGCCTGAGCTGACGGGAGGCAGCCTCAGTTGTAGGGGCTGAGATGTACCGGAACCTGGGAGGTTGTATCAGACCCCTGGACATGTAAGTAACATGAATAATAACTGCCCGAAGGCGTGACCACGACAACTTAGATAAAAGTCAATGATGTTTATTATGACAACTCCGCATCACAGCAGCAATAAAAGAAAACGTAAAAGTCAGCAAAGAATAAATACAGTTCCTGAGTACTACAGCATGGCAGGAGCCACAGGGCACTGGTAGTGTGAGATAGTTCTTATGATCTTCTAGATGGAAAGTCCTTACCAGGCTCGGCTGTAGCAATGGAGATAACCCAGGATTGTACCAGCTGGTGTTCCAGGAAGAGCTGGGTTGCTGAAGGTAAAACAGCTGCTGTGGATACTGGCTGGAACCAGACTGTTGTTAGCACGGAGTGGATACTGGCTGGAACCAGTTAAATAATAAATGAACTTTGGGAGCGATGAAATGTGAACTGAAATGTAGAACTTGAGAGCGGAGAAATAATAATTCCGGTGGAGAGTGGTAAAGTGTAGAAAGGACACCGGCCCTTTAAGGGAAGCTGTACTCTGCTGGAAGCTGAGGCTGGAAGCAGGTAGTGTTGTAGCTGGAAACAGATGAATCCACAATGGATTGGAGAGTCAGGCTACACCGCAGGTGGAATGCTGGTGCGGGTCTCTATGGTGGAAGTCTTGAGACAGGAGCTGGAACCTGGAAGACAATCATAGAAGAGAGACAAACAGGAACTAGGTTTGACAACCAAAGCACTGACGTCTTCCTTGCTCAGGTACAGCTTACTTATACCTGCAGCAAGGAAGGGGTTGGCTAGGCAATTATGCAAATCAACAACACAGACAGCAGATTGGTGGAAATGATCAGATGACAGAATCCAAGATGGCTGCGCCCATGCAGACACTTGGAGGGAAGTTTGGTTTGTAATCCATGTGGTCTGGGAAACAGTAATGGCGGCGCCGGCCACTGGAGACAGGAGACGCCAGGCTGATAGATGCACATTTAACCACGCGGGCACAGCGGAGGCCGCGGCTGATGAAAAGACCACTCTGCATGTGGAAACTCAGGAACAGCGGAATCCGGTCCTGGAACGCTGAGCCCGCCTTAGGAGGCATCTGAAGGGTAAGTAATGGCGTCCAGATACCCGGATCGTGACAGCACCCCCCCCTTTAGGAGTGGCCCCAGGACACTTCTTAGGCTTTAAAGGAAACTTTGCGTGGAAATTTCGGACCAAGGCAGGAGCATGGACGTCAGAGGCATTGGTCCAAGAGCGTTCTTCAGGACCATAGCCCTTCCAGTCAATGAGATACTGAAGTTGACCGTAACGGTGACGTGAGTCCAGGATCTTGGCCACTTCATACTCAACGCCTCGTTGAGTTTGGACTTTCGGAGTTGGTGGAAGTGAGGAATGAAACCGATTCAAGATTAGCGGTTTCAACAGGGAAACATGGAATGTCCTGGGTATTTTTAAGAAGGGAGGTAACTGGAGTCTGTAAGCAACAGGATTGATGACTTGATCAATTTTAAAAGGACCGATGTAGCGAGGTGCAAACTTCATACTGGGAACTCTTAACCTCAAATTCTTCGTGGATAACCATACCCGATCACCCACCTTGAGAGCAGGAACTGCTCGACGCTTCTTATCCGCAAACTTCTTGTACCTGAACGATGCCTTGAGCAGAGCTGATCGTACGCTCTTCCAGATATTGGCAAACTGATGCAAGGTGATATCCACTGCGGGAACAGAAGTTGCTGGAAGCGGTTGGAACTCAGGGACTTTAGGGTGGAATCCAAAGTTGGTGAAGAATGGTGTTGAGGAAGATGAAGAATGATACTGGTTGTTATGACAGAACTCGGCCCAGGGAAGTAATTGAACCCAGTCATCTTGAGAGGAGGACACATAGATGCGGAGGAAGGCCTCCAAGTCCTGATTCACCCTCTCAGTTTGACCATTGGTCTGAGGATGGTAAGCCGTGGAAAACTTTAACTTGACTTGGAGGACTTGACATAAACTTCGCCAGAATTTGGCTGTGAATTGAACTCCTCGATCTGAGATAATTTCTTCTGGAAGACCGTGGAGTCGGAAGATCTCTTGTATGAATACTTGAGCCAACTTGGAAGCTGACGGAAGACCGGTGAGAGGAATGAAGTGTGCCATCTTGGTGAACCGGTCAACTACCACCCAGATGGTATTGAACTTGTTGCACATGGGCAAATCTGTAATAAAATCCATCGACAAATGGGTCCATGGTCGACGGGGAACAGATAGTGGAACCAGTTGCCCCGCAGGCGACTGGCGGGATACTTTATGTTGAGCACACTTTGGGCAAGATGCAATAAACTCCAAAACGTCCTTTTTCAGAGTTGGCCACCAATAGGGCCTAGAGATAAACTCCAGGGTTTTTTGGATACCTGTATGTCCGGCAAAACGGGAAGCATGGGCCCAATGCATGAGCTTCTTCCTTAGTGTCGGCTTCACAAAACTTTTCCCTGATGGGGGCGTAGAGTCCATCCCTACCGTGGAGAATGCCAACGGATTTATAATAGGATGCTTGTCTGAAGACTCTGACTCATTTTCTTGCTCCCATGAGCGGGAAAGGGCATCGGCCTTGCGATTCTGAGAGCCCGGACAGAACTGGAGTTTAAAGTCGAACCTGGAAAAGAAAAGTGCCCATCTGGCCTGACGAGGGTTGAGACATTGTGCGCCTTTTAGATATAGAAGGTTCTTGTGGTCTGTAAGGATGGTGATTGAATGAGAAGCTCCCTCCAACAGATATCTCCACTCCTCTAGAGCGAGCTTGATGGCTAGCAACTCCTGGTCGCCAATGGCATAGTTGCGCTCCGCTGGGGAGAACTTCCGTGAGAAGAAACTGCAAGGATGTAAATGACCATCTTTAGCCCTCTGAGATAACACCGCTCCTACTCCAACGGAGGAGGCATCCACCTCTAAGATGAAAGGAGAGTCGATGTCAGGCTGTTTCAGGACAGGTGCAGAGATGAACCTCTGTTTTAAAAGATGAAAAGCTTGCATGGCTTCTTCAGACCACTTGGACGGGTTAGCACCCTTCTTGGTGAAAGCAGTAATAGGCGCCACAATGGTGGAAAAGTCTCGTATAAACTTTCGGTAATAATTGGCGAACCCTAAGAACCTCTGGACCCCTTTGAGGGTTAAGGGTACCGGCCAATTCTGGATTGCTTGTAGTTTCTCAGGATCCATCTCTAGTCCGGAACCGGACACAATGTACCCTAGAAACGGAATGGACTTGACTTCAAAGACGCATTTCTCTAATTTGCAGTAGAGATGATTGACACGGAGACGGGACAGAACCTCCTTTACCCAGAAACGATGTTCCTCTAAATCGTTGGCAAAAATGAGGATATCATCTAGATAGACCACGACATGACGGTATAGAATGTCTCTGAAGATCTCATTGACGAAATGCTGGAAGACAGCTGGAGCATTGCTCAATCCGAAGGGCATGACGAGGTACTCATAATGTCCGTCACGGGTGTTAAATGCGGTCTTCCACTCGTCACCCTCACGGATCCGGATGAGATTGTATGCACCTCTCAGGTCCAGCTTTGTAAAGATGGTAGCTCCGCTAACTCTGTCAAAGAGCTCAGTAATCAGGGGTAAAGGATAGCGGTTCTTGATGGTAATGTCGTTCAAACCTCTGTAGTCGATGCACGGCCGCAGACCACCATCTTTCTTCTTTACAAAAAAGAAGCCTGCGCCGGCTGGAGAAGAAGAAGGTCGAATGAACCCCTTTGCTAGGTTCTCTTTAATGTATTCCTCCATAGAATGTGTCTCGGGGAGAGACAACGGATAAGTTCGGCCTCGAGGTGGAACCTTCCCTGGAACGAGATCAATCGGGCAGTCCCATTCTCTATGAGGAGGAAGGATATCAGCAGAAGCTTTACTGAACACATCCGTGAAATCTTGATATGGAGGAGGTGGAACATCAGACGACCTGGGGGAGGAAGAACAGACAGGCAACACTTTAAACAAACATGTCTTAGTACAGGAGGAACCCCATGCCAGGATTTGCGTAGTCGTCCAATCAATTGTAGGATTGTGAAGACGGAGCCATGGAAGGCCCAGGACCACAGGATGTGTGGCTCTTGGAATCACTAAAAATGAAATAATTTCGGAATGAAGAACTCCCACTCTCAGACGAACTGGTAGAGTCCTTAGAGAAATAACTGTATCAAAAATTTTACTGCCATCCACAGCAGTTAAGGAAAAGGACGAAGGAAGTCTCTCGGTGGGTAGGGACCACCGTTTAACATAGGCTTCAGTAATAAAGTTCCCAGCTGCTCCGGAATCCAGGAGGGCAATGACGTTCTGATAACGTTGAGCAACTTGAAGCGAGACTGGGAGGTTACAATCTTGAGGAGATGGAGAGGAGATCATTACTCCTAGCCGGCCCTCTCCTTGGCGAGCTAGGGTTTGGAGTTTCCCGGACGTTTGGGACAGGCATTAATGGTGTGAGACGGAGCTGCACAATACAGACAGAGAAACTCGGAGAGACGTCTTCGGCGCTCAGCAGGAGTTAAACGGGAACGGCCAATTTGCATGGGTTCATCTGTAGTTGGTGACAGTTGGCGAGGAGGAGGAGTAGAAGATTTTGGAGCAGATGATCTTCCACGCTCAGTTGCTCTCTCTCTGAAACGTAAGTCAACTTTCGTACAAAGTGAGATTAGCTCATCTAACTTGGAGGGTAAGTCTCTGGTAGCTAACTCATCTTTAATACGCTCGGATAAACCATGCCAGAATGCAGCATACAGGGCCTCGTCGTTCCATGCCAGTTCGGATGCCAGGATCTGGAACTGTATAAGATATTGTCCTACAGTACGTGATTCCTGGCGTAAACGGAGAATCTCAGACGAAGCTGAAGTTACCCGGCCTGGCTCGTCGAAGATGCGCCTGAATGTTGACACAAATGCAGTGTAAGAAGATAGCAGGGTGTCGGACCTCTCCCATAACGGTGATGCCCAATCAAGGGCTGAGCCACTGAGAAGAGAAATAATGTAGGCAATTTTTGTACGGTCACTGGGAAAATTGCCAGGTTGTAGCTCAAACTGAATCTCACACTGGTTGAGAAATCCCCTGCAGAATCTTGGAGATCCGTCAAATTTTGCTGGCGTTGGAAGATGAAGACGTGGAGCAGAAATGGGTAAGGTGGGTGGGGTTATAGCTGGAGTCACTGTGGTTGACGCACCAGACGCGCCTGATCCACGGAGAGTTGTCTGAATCCCATCCAGCCGAGTAGAGAGATCCTGGAGACAGCGGATGATGTGGCCCTGTGCAGCCTCCTGATGTTCTAGTCGGGCTGCCAGTTCTTGCATCGGCCTGGCCGCTTGATCCTGGTCTCCGGCTGGATTCATTAGGTCAGTGCTTACTGTCACAACTGAGGGCCTGAGCTGACGGGAGGCAGCCTCAGTTGTAGGGGCTGAGATGTACCGGAACCTGGGAGGTTGTATCAGACCCCTGGACATGTAAGTAACATGAATAATAACTGCCCGAAGGCGTGACCACGACAACTTAGATAAAAGTCAATGATGTTTATTATGACAACTCCGCATCACAGCAGCAATAAAAGAAAACGTAAAAGTCAGCAAAGAATAAATACAGTTCCTGAGTACTACAGCATGGCAGGAGCCACAGGGCACTGGTAGTGTGAGATAGTTCTTATGATCTTCTAGATGGAAAGTCCTTACCAGGCTCGGCTGTAGCAATGGAGATAACCCAGGATTGTACCAGCTGGTGTTCCAGGAAGAGCTGGGTTGCTGAAGGTAAAACAGCTGCTGTGGATACTGGCTGGAACCAGACTGTTGTTAGCACGGAGTGGATACTGGCTGGAACCAGTTAAATAATAAATGAACTTTGGGAGCGATGAAATGTGAACTGAAATGTAGAACTTGAGAGCGGAGAAATAATAATTCCGGTGGAGAGTGGTAAAGTGTAGAAAGGACACCGGCCCTTTAAGGGAAGCTGTACTCTGCTGGAAGCTGAGGCTGGAAGCAGGTAGTGTTGTAGCTGGAAACAGATGAATCCACAATGGATTGGAGAGTCAGGCTACACCGCAGGTGGAATGCTGGTGCGGGTCTCTATGGTGGAAGTCTTGAGACAGGAGCTGGAACCTGGAAGACAATCATAGAAGAGAGACAAACAGGAACTAGGTTTGACAACCAAAGCACTGACGTCTTCCTTGCTCAGGTACAGCTTACTTATACCTGCAGCAAGGAAGGGGTTGGCTAGGCAATTATGCAAATCAACAACACAGACAGCAGATTGGTGGAAATGATCAGATGACAGAATCCAAGATGGCTGCGCCCATGCAGACACTTGGAGGGAAGTTTGGTTTGTAATCCATGTGGTCTGGGAAACAGTAATGGCGGCGCCGGCCACTGGAGACAGGAGACGCCAGGCTGATAGATGCACATTTAACCACGCGGGCACAGCGGAGGCCGCGGCTGATGAAAAGACCACTCTGCATGTGGAAACTCAGGAACAGCGGAATCCGGTCCTGGAACGCTGAGCCCGCCTTAGGAGGCATCTGAAGGGTAAGTAATGGCGTCCAGATACCCGGATCGTGACAGGGAAGGGGGCCCTAATTTGCACACCATAATTAGGTAATGAGGTGCTACTCTGCTTGAGACTTAATACAATATACAGAGGGAAAAAGTAGCAGGTGCACTATCTCACACTAGCTCAACCTGTTATAACCAGAGGCGTTTAGCACATTCCTGGCCAGGGCTATGAGCTTATCCACCGCACCAAGGTAGCCTCCCATTGGGTAAGTCCCTAACACTAGCTACAGGGGTTCAGGTCCGGGGGGCAGGACACCCCAAAGCCACCCAGCCAGACAACCCCAGGGCACCGCAAGAGTGATACAAACAAAGAGATAAGTGGGTAGGAGCAGCTACTGCAGCATGTGTGAGTAATGTGAAAGAAATTGGTGTGAAAGTGTTACACATATATAAAACAAACTATAAGTGCCATAGTGTATTGAAATAAATGTTAGATTGCGGTGCCCTGGGGGTGCCCAGCCACGGCAGGTCCAGGGAACCCCGCACCCAGAGAATCCCCCCAATATTGACTGCCATAGTAAACAAAATGTAGGAGTCTTACCTCAGTGTGCTCATTCCATATATGCAGGCCAGAGTGCTGGACTTTCTATTTAAAATCAGTGAGAGGTGGGTGGGGCAGGGTGCTAAATTAGGCTGAAGGTGTCTCCTACCTTCAGAAATATGTATAAATACATAGAATCAGCTACAGAGGGAAGGGGGCTCTAATTTGCACACCATAATTAGGTAATGAGGTGCTACTCTACTTGAGACTTAATACAGTGTACAGAGGAAAAAAGTAGCAGGTGCACTATCTCACACTAGCTCAACCGGTAATAACCAGAGGCGTTTAGCATATTCCTGGCCACCGCATCAAGGTAGCCTCTCATTGGGTAAGTACCCAACACTAACTACAGGGGTTCAGGTCCGGGGGGCAGGACACCCCAAAGCCACCCAGCCGGACAACCCCAGGGCACCGCAAGAGTGATGCAAACAAAGAGTTAAGTGGGTAGGAGCAGCTACTGCTGCATGTGTGAGTAATGTGAAGAGTGAAAGAAATTAGTGTGAAAGTGTTACATATATATAAAACTTTGGGCTTTGGGGTGTCCTGCCCCCTGGACCTGAACCCCTGTAGTTAGTGTTAGGGACTTACCCAATGAGAGGCTACCTTGGTGCGGTGGGTAAGCTCATAGCCCTGGCCAGGAATATGCTAAACGCCTCTGGTTATTACAGGTTGAGCTAGTGTAAGCTGAAATGATTGGTTTGTTTGGGCCCCCACAAAACAAGCTGCCAACATTGCTGTCAATGATCTCTACATACACACACTGATTCTACATAGGCAAGATGTCATCATCGTCATCATCATTCGATTCCTCACCACCATCAGTGTGTACATTATCTTCTTCACACAATATTAATTTGTCACCGCTGGAATCCACCATTACAGGTGCCTCTGTATTTTTTTGACATAAGTGCTGGTAAAGGTCTTCCTCATTGAATTTGTAATTCATTTTGATGAACATCATCTTTTCGACATTTTTGGTAAGTAACCTCCTACGCCGTGATAAAGCTAAATATTTATCTTATAACCTTCACTATATGTGGGTAAGAGACTCAGTACGCAATTGGCGTATGGGGTACCGTAAGGGTACGCACTTAGTGTAGCAGACGCTTAGCCGTGGTCGAGACGCACATGCGGCACGCTCGCTCACAGCTTAACGCTTGGTGTCGAGCACGCTATAGGCGGCCGACTACCGTAATGCTACGCAAACAGCGTAGCGGACGCTCGTGACCACGAGGGGGACACGAGCGGCGCAGACGCTCACGGGATGACACTCAGTAAACCTTGTATGCAACACAATGAAAGATTGAATTTGTACTGTAAATCTTACTACTGAAATACCGTAGCGATATAACGCTGCTTAACCTTGTTAATACAAAAGCTGCTTGAGCGATTGAGACGCTCCGAATACCCTCAGTAATGTAATAAACACACAATATCTTGCTAAGGTTCCAACACCTTTACTAACAATATCTAGCTATGTAAAAAAGGGGTAAACAGTTAACAGTTCATACACTACAGGCTAACATCAATATCTAAGCAGAATAACTACACATAAATATACAATAGCGTCTTAATCCTATACAATAACAGAGAGAGAGAGAATATGGCAAATACAAACAGGGAACAAGTTGGTTACAGAGAATTACTTACACACACTGGGGAATGATTCGCTGCGCAGTCCTGGTACCAGCTCCGAGTTAGTCAAGATGAAAACCGTTTGTGGAGAGAGAGAGACTGAGCTGGCCAGGCTGGCTGTTCTTTTATACACTGCGTACAGTACACTACAAAGGGACCTATAATCTCATTGTTCATTGGACACTGGAATGTCTGCCCGCATCATAACAAAAGGTCATAGGTTAGTTTGAACAGGTGGGCTGTGACTATATCGAACTGCTCAGGTGGGAGGGAATATCAGGATTCCCGCCGCATGGATAATGAACTGCAAATATAGTAAATGTCCAGAAACTACTAATAGACATAACTATACGCAGGAGCGATTAATCTTTACCTAACCAGCACCGGATTGTTTCTAATAAAATGTTCTTTAGTTAGGTACCAAACACCACTGCTCAAACCCTGTCTGACCCTTCGTATCATGAAAAGAGGAATTCCTCTGTCCAGCGACCAGTTACAATAAACAAACTTACAGTTATTATTAAGGGGAACATTACCTATAAAACATACTATTTGGATTTATTATGTAACATTTGAGTCGCCCGCTAGACGCACACAAACTCTACCGCAAATGCACATACCACGCGTCAATGCGCACGGCCGTAGAAGCTACATTACGCAACTGCGAATATGTGCACGCACGGGAGAGAATGTGCACGTGCAGCGGGCAAGCGCATGGGGTGAATATATGGCAGCGTGTAGCATGATATTTTTCGACTTTGACAGTCCACCCTTTGGCAGTCATCAATAACTGCCACTTCCTAAAACAGTTCAAAAAAAGAAAAATATATGTCATCATGTAAATACCTTTTTATGATTGGGTAAAGGGAGGAGAGGAGAAGGTGGGAAAAAGGTATGACCTAGTGAGATAGTAGAAGCATGTGTGTATGAATCCATGTTTGAGGGGTCATGTATCATCGTGCCGTACGTGTTTTAAATCAAGCTTCGAGGTATTGCGAAGTATACATTTGAATCCTTCTTATCCCTTATCAGGGATCTGTGGATGGGCTGTCAAACTCTACCGAGCTCTTTTTGGCTTTTGGTTGCAACAAATGGGGAGCACATTTAGTTGATGATACATGAAGGGGGGGGGAGAATGTGAATGCTGATATATGTGTCTATATTCCCTATCGACTATGTGTGTCATTACCTGGAGGTTGTAGAGATGAAGATAAGAAACAATCGTTATAAATGCAGTTGTAAACTATGTGAGTTTAAATAAACAGTCGTCGATTGAGGTCTTGTCTGATGTCTTGTCTTGATGTACATGTTGTCTGATGTCTCTCGGTGCTTTTGCTATAAATAGCGAGCAAAAGCTTTTCCATTGTCCATAAAGTTACAGTCTCTAAAGTATTGGGCTATCGTAAAAATTAAAGTCACTAGGGATATTGGGGCTTGTAGCATAGTTCATCAATGGTCTGTATAAAAGAGGTTGTCAAATTCTTCTTCCAAGCGGATGTCTTTGTACCTTGGAGGAAAACAAAGGAGAAACGGGTGAAAGAAACGGACCGTGGAATCACATTTTCATCACAACATTGTCTCTATCGTTGGGTCATAAATCAAATTTGTTGTTGTTATTATAGTGTCTTCGCTCCTTAAATTCATCACCCTGGTATTACTTTTACACTTCGTCAAAACCCGAACGCATCTAAATATCAGACCAACAAATATGACGACTCCCAATATACACAAGAGAAATTTCCCTACATCCATAATAATACCTTGGGCCCATTCTCCTAAGCCCGAGAACCAATTTCGTGGGTTCAACCATGACACCCAACTGGTCAGCTCATTACCCACAGCGGTGAGAGTGAGATTATGTCTCCTCCGGAACTCCCATTTTAATTGTAAAATGTCATCCTTCTTTTGGTCTATGACCTCGGCTGGGTCCTCTGTGCTGTTTGTGATATACGTGCAGCACTTTATTCCATATTGAGTTGCTAGAGTAACACAATACCCGCCTGTCACAGCTGTGAGGTAATTGAGAATCATCCTATGCTGAACCAGTTCTGTTTTGTAGGCTTGTAACTCTTTCCCAGTATACCTGAATGTGTCGTCATACATTTCGGTGATATTGTCTAATAAATTTGCAAGCGCAGATATATACTTATAATTTATCACTCCTCTGGCGGTACGAGTGATATCTAACGCGAGTAGGAATTGAATCCCGGTGGATTCATGGATCAGATCAGAGGCCGAGTGCTCTGTCCTCTCTATCAGGTGCCGTTTAACGATGTGCTCGTAATGAGTGTGAGTATAAGGAGCTTGGGCACTGCGGTGAATATCTTTCATTTTGTTATGGGTTACAGTCATTACTTCAGGCAGTACTTTTCCAATGTAACACATTCCCTCTGAGTTTGGGGCAAGCCACTTATACGCCTTTCTCCCGCATATGAAATATGCATAATCGGGGAGAACATATGGGACGGAGTATGACATTACCATGTTACAAATTTTCCATGTGAAATCTCCTAATCTTAACTCTCCCATCTGTCTAGTACACGTATCAGTTTGTACGATATGTGCACAGTATCCTGGTGATACTTTTCCAACTCGCATGGTCCTACTTCCTAGAGTATACCTATACCGGAAATATTTTCCACTGTTGGCGATCTGGCGTATAAGCTCTGTGTCTATGGGCATTCTATCGGCTCTATATGAAAATGTCATGGTTTGATTACTCCATGACACTTCCCAATTTTCCGGCTTTCGGGGATTGGAAATGTTAAAGCATACTAAAGACCTATCCACATGATACTGGTGGAGCTTCAAACTAGGAGGACTAGAGATATTAAACCTCTTGTCCACCGGCCTCCCACCACTTAACTCAAGTACCTCTCCTACAGTTAAAGGGAATGGTACTAGTCCTGATTTGCTATGACCTTGAGGTACTTGAGAGCATACCCAACAGTCTGTCTGATTTAACACTTTACCCACTAAGGAGTGATAGTCACTCAATGGATGCCGGTCCATGTGGACATTAAAACTGGACTGACATTTCTTGATGCACCCATCCTCAACTATATTGTCACAATGCCTACAGATGCAGTTCTCTTCAGCTAACTATCCTTCACAATTCCTTCTATTGTCAATGCTACCAGATCGTTTTCTAATACTCGCCTTTACTCGGAGATTATGTTGCTCTTGGAAAACCATGCCTCCATCCTGGTCATCAGAACCCATTCCCGATCCTTTCTCGACCTCCATGGTACTCTCACCGAAACAGACTGCTCTGGTCAACATCATGGTCAACAGGAAAATCCGTATCACAGTCTCTTGGGGCGAGTCCATCTTAGAGGAGTAAAAGGAGAAAAATAAGAAGGGGGAAAGGAAATAGGAGGGAGGTGGGAACTGGAGAAAATAACAAATGGGAAAAAGAAATCTGGCTCGACAAACGCCTCTGGTCTTATTATTCTCAGTGCTCAGGTGTCGTCTCAATCCTCCCTGAACAGACACTCTAGTGATACAACCTCTACCGTCTGTTCTTTATCACGAGACCTCTCTGGGTCAGCAACCTTTTTACAATGAGACGAATGGACCCAAGTCTCCCTCTTGGCAACCTTCAATGCAGTTGTGCTGGTCAATAAGACTTGATATGGTCCTTCCCATCTGTCAACAAGGCAACCTGAGCGTAGAAAATTCCGTATCATTACATAATCCCCAGGTTCAATGTCATGACAATTACTGTCTGGCAAATCAGGAATCACCAACTTTAGATTATCATTCTGAGTCCTCAATTGCTTACTCATCTTAACCAAGTACTTTACAGTGACTTCATTGTTACATTTCAAATCATCCTCGGGGTTAATCATAACATGGGGTTGTCGACCAAACAGAATTTCAAAAGGAGACAGATTAAGAGGGGACCTGGGAGTGGTTCTGATGCTGTATAATACGATTGGCAAAGCTTCAGGCCATAACAATCCTGTTTCAGTCATTACCTTGCTCAATTTATTTTTAATAGTGCTGTTTACTCTTTCCACCTTCGCACTCGCCTGGGGGCGGTACGGAGTGTGCAGCTTACTATTAATTCCCATCAACTTACACATTGTTTGAAAGACTTCACCTGTGAAATGGGTACCCCTTTCGCTTTCAATTATTCTAGGGATACCGTACCTACACACAAATTCCTGCACAATTTTCTTTGCAGTAAACACAGCGGTATTTGTGGCCGCGGGAAATGCTTCAACCCAATTTGAGAACACATCAATACATACTTTAAATTTCTACAAGGTGGCAATTGTATGAAGTCAATTTGTATTACCTGAAAAGGGCCATCTGTCGGAGGGATGGCTCTGTTGGTATTGCCTTTCCGATATTCTTCCTCAAGCAGGTGAGACATGTCATCGCTCTTTTACCCGCATGGGAAGAAAATCCTGGGGCGCACCAATAAGCTCTTACCAACTTACACATTCCTTCTTTGCCTAGATGAGTCAGCCCATGTGCCGCTTCCGCTAGACTTGGAAGGTATGCTCTGGGTGCCACTGGCTTACCCTGTCCATCTGTCCAGAGTTCTGAGGACCCCTGGCCATATCCTTTTGACCTCCAAACTGCCTTTTCCTGTGGGGAACACAAGTTTTGCATTTCACACAATTTCTGTGTGTTTACAGTACTAAATACCATCAGTTGTGTGGTGTCTGTCTGTATGGGGGTACTTGCTGCTGATTTAGCAGCTTCGTCTGCTCGGCTGTTACCAAGTGATACCGGGTCTTGGCTATATGTGTGAGCTTTACACTTGATAACAGCCACTCTGTCGGGTTCCTGTATCGCTGTTAGAAGTCTTTTGATGTGGGCTGCATGCGCTACTGGTGTGCCGGCTGCCGTCATGAAATTTCTGAGGCGCCATAGGGCCCCGAAATCATGGACCACTCCGAAGGCGTACCTAGAATCTGTGTAGATATTGGCTGACTTGCCTTTAGCCAATTCGCATGCTCTGGTTAGGGCAACCAGTTCAGCAACTTGTGCTGAGTGTGGTGGGCCTAGCGGTTCCGCTTCTATGGTACCTTGGTCATCTACGACTGCGTATCCAGTACACAAGTCTCCCAAATCCGTCTGTCTGTGACAACTACCGTCAGTGTAGAAAGTAAAATCTACATCTTCCAGTGGGTTGTCACTGATGACAGGCCTTGCCGTGAAATTTTGGGCCAAATATTGCATACAATCATGTGTGTCGCTGTCCTTACTAAATCCTCCTTCACCATCACTCTCATCCTCCACCCTTTGTGCCTGTCCAGGCACACCTGGGAGATATGTTGCAGGATTTAGTGCGCTGCATCTCCTTATGGTGATGTTTACGGGGGCCATCAATGCCAATTCCCATCTTGTAAACCGCGCTGATGAGACGTGTCTGGTTTGGGCAGAATTCAGTAAAGCTGACACTGCATGTGGTGTATGAATTGTGAGGTTGGGTCCTAGCACTACATCTTCGCTTTTACTTACTAGCAATGCTATTGCTGCAACGCTTCGCAAGCATGTGGGGAGGGATCGCGCTACCGTGTCTAGCTGAGCGCTATAGTAGGCTACCGGCCTGTTGGCATCACCATGCTTCTGGGTTAAGACACCTGCTGCGCACCCAGCACTCTCTGTTCCGTACAGTTCAAAGGGTTTTCCGTAATCTGGCATACCTAATGCTGGTGCCTGCGTTAGGCACTGTTTAAGTCTCTCAAATGCCATCTCAGACTCGTCTGTGTGCGAAATCCGATCAGGTTTGTTTGAGGAGACCATCTCCTGTAAAGGCAAGGCCAGTATGGAAAAACCTGGGATCCAGTTACGGCAATACCCACACATTCCTAAAAACGTTCTAATCTGTTGCTGGGTTTGTGGCAGGGTCATGTCACGAATTGCTTGAATTCTATCAGCGGTAAGGTGTCTCAGTCCTTGTGTTAGGCAGTGTCCCAAATACTTCACCCTGGTCTGGCATATTTGTAACTTATCTTTGGAAACCTTGTGTCCTGTGTCTGAAAGATGAAACAGGAGTTGTTTCGTATCTCTCAGGGACGCTTCTAGTGAATCAGAACACAGCAGTAAATCATCCACGTACTGTATTAATACTGATCCACTCTCAGGTTGGAAAGACTGTAAACAATCATGCAAGGCCTGAGAGAAAATACTTGGACTGTCAATGAAACCTTGTGGTAATCGAGTCCAGGTGTACTGAACTCCTCTGTATGTAAATGCGAATAAGTATTGACTGTCAGGGTGCAGAGGTACCGAGAAGAAGGCGGAGCAGAGGTCAATCACAGTGAAAAATTTGGCAGTGGGAGGGATTTGCATAAGGATAACAGCTGGATTTGCACTACAGGGAATTGGCTCTCAACTATTTTGTTGATCCCCCTTAGATCCTGCACTAATCTGTAACCCCTCCCCCCACTCTTTTTAACAGGGAAGATGGGACTATTGGCAGTGCTGGACGTCCTTACCAGAATGCCCTGTTGTAGCAAGCGCTCTATTACAGGGTAAGCTCCTAACTCCACCTCTGGCTTTAGAGGGTATTGTGGGATTTTTGGAGCTATCATACCATCTTTTACTTGCACAACTACTGGGGCTACGTTTGCAATTAATCCAGTGTCTTGTCCATCCTTGGTCCAAAGTGATTCCGGTATCTGGTGTCAAAGTCAGAAAAATATCTCTATGCACACTACCATATTTGCACCTCACACAGGTCCGTGCTGCGCATGCGTACGCTCTCCCGTACGTGCGCATACTCACAGTCGCGGGCACCCGCAGGCGCACGGTATGCGTATTTACGGTAGAGTTTATGTGATCGTAGCGGGCGACTCAATCATTACATATTTTCACTATATAATGTATTTTTTTAGATCATGGTCCCTTTGATAGATTCTGAAAGTTTGGTTAATATAGAATGTTCATGAACAGAGAAATCCCTCTTTGTTTGATACGAAGGGTCAGACAGGAGTAATACAGTGGTGTTTAGTATCCATCGGAAGAATATTTAATTAGAAATATTCCGGTGTTGGTTTGAAGCAGATCAATCGCTCGTGCGAATAGTTATGGACATAAGAAGTTTATGAACATTTACTTTATTTGCACTTTATTACCCATGCGGCGGGAAACCCAGTTTCCCTCCCACCTGAGCTGTTGGAAATAGTCACAGCCCACCTGTATGAATCAACCTATGACCTTTTGTTATAATGCGAGGAGGAATTCCTGTGTCCAATGAACAATGAGATTGTAGGGACCATTGAATTGCATTGTGTGTGGGGCATAAATAGAAAGGCCGATCACATCCAGCTCTCACTCTTCAACGGTTATCATTGCTGAAAATCGGGAGCTGGATGTCCAGAGGCGCATGCGAGCGTTTCCTTTGTGCGTAAGTTTTTCTCCGTAATCATACTGTTTCTCTCTTGTTATTATGGGCCATATCTTTCTCTCTCTTCTCTTTCTCTCATTTTTCTCTTAAACTTAATTGTATTGTATTTACTGTGTAGTTACCTGGTTAGTTAGTCTATGTTATATTGTAGTGTATGATTTGTATTTGTATTAATTCTTTTGCAAGTATATCATTCAAAATATATATATATTAGGCGTTGGACCCTAAGCCCAGGTATCTGTGTATTTCTTATAGAGTTAAGTATTCTCAGAGCGTCGGTGACGCTCAAACTGCTTTTAAGCTAGTAAGGTTATACTGTGTTGCCTTTACACCATATCACTACACAAAGGGTTTACTGCATAATACACTGTTTATGGTTTAGATATAAAGGTTTTACATTGTGAGCGTATGCGCCGCTGGTGATCTCCTCGTGGTCTCGAGCGGTCGCATCGCTATAGCGAATCATTACGGTAGTCGGCAGCCAATAGCGTGCCTGCCAGTGATCTCTTGGCCGTGAGCGAACGTAACGCTTGAGCGTCTCGACCACGGCTAAGCGATTGTTACGCAACGTGCGTACCCTTACGGTACTTCATACGTAGTTAGCGTACAGTGTTCTAAGACCTCATAAAGGGTATTATATAAGATAAATAATCTGCTTTAACAATTGCGGGCTCGTCCTGTCCTTCACATATCTGCACTAGGTAATTACAGCAGACATTATCCAGCAGCAAAGGGCGGGAGATCATATTCCTCGTAGTGCTGTTTGGATAAGCGTCTGCTTCTCTTAGTAAAGGGTGCTGAAGGAATCCGGGAACCGGAGGTAAGAACAACACGCTAGTCTCTTTTAAAACTGTTTATTTTTCTGTCTTGCGTACACACGCACGCATATCTGCATTTCTTTTCATTCGTGTATTTTCGTATGTCACTCTCCTGTTTGCTATTATATAGTTGATAAACGTGCTAAGAGAGATTTGCCGCTATTTCAAAGTGTAAAAGTAAAGGTAATATAGTTAAAGTATAGACAAACACACAGCTCTGCCTGAGAGACAAGGCGAAGTCAGTGTGGTGCGCGGTAGATGATCAAGGATCATCTACATTGATAAACGTATAAATTGTGTTACGGTGGATCTTTATTTTGCGTACACGTGTCTCTAACAAAGGACTGAGACTTGCGTACGCAAACCAAAGGCCGACGCACGCAGCGTATATCACGCAGCGGAGCGTCCGGGTACGCCCACGTAACTCAAATCACAAGTTTTTTTTTCGCTTCTCAACGCGATAAATAGCGCAACGCGGTAAATAACGCAAGGCGATAAATCGCACAAATTTATTTTAAATTCGAAATTTAAATTAATAGATCCTTCTCCTAATTTGTAACACATCTGGTCTAAAGAGAAATTTCTGCGCAGAAATAGAAATAGAAACAAAAGTGTACATGTGGTGAGTGAGTGTGTTGTATACAATTTTACAGGTTGAACCACAAGAAAAGTCGAGTTCTCGTGAGGTACATGCGTGTAAGTGACGTACATGGTGGCTAGGGAGGCATCCCTGGTTAAAACATACTATTTGAGCATTAGAGTGTAGCAGACCAGGAGGTCATACTGTAACAGACCAGGAGGTCATAGCAGACCAACAGGTTCAGGTACAGCAGACAAGGAAGTCCGCTATACAGTCCACAGGCACAACACCAAGAAAGGGTTGGTGCAACACCCATATAGGCCATACAAGCTCTAGCTGAAGGAATTCGCAGCCGCAATTTTCGATTCTACTGGTCGCTCCGTACATAAGATTAGTTGCTTATGTGCTGAACGATTGTACCGCACGTAATTGTGTACATTAGTAAACCTGACCGGTACTATTTGTGTACGAAGGTCATAAACGCTATTTGTACATTCTAACATGATTTGTGTAATTTTTTTTTATTTTAAGGGAAGTTCGCTGCTCACTCAGGAACTATCCAACAACCAATAGTTACTGGAAAGAGTAAGTGTTCTTCGGATCACCCTCACAGGTTCCAGTAAATAGAGGTTCAGGTCGCAGGGGCCCTGGGTCGAGTACGCCAGCACCATATCGGTGTGATCAGGTCGTATTGGTCGGCGTGGGCGAGTGAGTGGGGTACTCGGTAAACCGCCACCGTCAGCCTATTTTGAACATTTTGGTTTGCGTAAGGGTTGGCTGAATAAAGCAACACCTTCGAACTATGGGGGCCACTTGTTCAGGTAGGGGGCGATCAACCTCGGTTCGGGTTGATTCAGTGAACCGACCAGTTGGGTCGGCAAGGTACGTGATGTGTGAAAAATACGGTTCACACACAGAGGTTTTATGTGATGAATGGGAGAGAATGACGGTACATGACGGGGAGAAATTCCCAAGAGTAGGTAGCTTCAGCACAGAAGTGTTAACGAATTTAAGGAGAAGGATATGTCTCATTAAATCAGCAAAGAGACGAATCAAGCATTATGATTATTTGCAGTTGTGGCAACAGGAGGGTGACATACAGAGAGGATTGGCTCAGGCGGCGGGATCTGGCTCAATCAGAAAACTGATAGCCACGGCCCCACCGCCACCATATATATCGGGAGAGAAATTGGTTGCGGAGGATGACGCACTAAGGTGTAACACACAAACACTTAGCAACTGTGTAAATGTTAAAGATAATGTTAACCAATTAACCAATGCAAGTATTAACCCGTGCAAGTTGTACCCTGTTTTGAACTTTCCTCAGGAGTGTGATCAAGAAGACGAATCGGCAACAATTTCAGCGCTCTCTCTAGCAGCCACCATAGCAGAGACCACAGTAGGCACAGCTCCACCCACGAGATTAGTAACAAGGGCCCCTAGCGGAGGGATAGGTGAGGTCGTATCTACAGGTAAGTACGGCACCATACACTATGCTGAAGCCATTTCACCACAGGCTGTAGAACCCACACAGAGTGATATTGTTAGAGTTAATCCTGTTAGGGTAATAGCTGTTCCAAATGGGAAAACTGACACATCAGGAGTCACCCCTGTGAGGAACATTGCCATGTATAGCCCATTTTCCAGAATGGAATTAAGGACCATAGTGTCGGAATTCCCTGACCCTAGAAAAGACTTAGTTGCCAGCCAAAAATACATCAGAGACCTAGGTAACACTGTAGAGCCCAACAACAAAGACTGGCAGATATTGCTGAGAGCATGTTTACCCTCCAATGTTGACGCAACTCAATTTTTAGCTGACTGTGGATTAGATCAGGATGTACCTCTTACAGATGTGTACAACAAAGACAATGTAAAAAGAATAAGCTTACAGTTAAAGGAGTATTTCCCAGCCGTAGTTAAATGGAACAAAATATTCTCCATTAAACAGAAGGAGTCAGAAACAGCTGCAGAGTATTTTCACAGAGCATTATCAGAAATGGCAAAATACACAGGCATAGAGGACATTAAAACAAACATAAACCATCGAGAAGTAGCAGTATCGGTACTGATGGATGGTTTAAAAGAATCATTAAAGACTAGGGTACAGACCACACAACCATGTTGGCGAGGTCTGTCTGTGGCTACTTTGAGAGAGGCTGCTATTGATCACGATAGGAACATCACCAGACACAGGGAACAACAAAGTGA
This sequence comes from Pseudophryne corroboree, assembly GCF_028390025.1. Taxonomy (NCBI): domain Eukaryota; kingdom Metazoa; phylum Chordata; class Amphibia; order Anura; family Myobatrachidae; genus Pseudophryne; species Pseudophryne corroboree. The sequence goes on along the minus strand of NC_086453.1, from coordinate 289,098,000 downwards.
TAAGTTAATGGCAGTAAGTATACAGGCCCTGACCACAAAACAGCCTGTGTTAACATCACCAAACCCTGTGGGTAAGTCAAATGTGGTAACATGTTATTTTTGTCACAAACAGGGACACTTTGCACGAGACTGTAGATCGAGAAATGTACAAAAATCTTATCAACCACCTAGACAACGACACGACACACGACATTGGGAGCAGGGTCCGCAGAAACGGAGTTATGAGCCACATGCAGGGGAAACAAAAAGATACCCCCCAAACAGAGATTGGCAAACCTCTGGTAGTTCCCAGCTAACTCCCTCACAAGTAGTTGCTGCCAGCGGGATTCAGGGAGGTCACCATACCCAATAGGGGTGTGGCCATACCTGTAATCTGCAGCCAGTAAAATTGATTGCAAGCCTTGGAAGTGAACCAGAAATTGCAATCAATGTAGCTGGTAAATCATTAAACTTTCTTGTAGACACAGGGGCGGCCAAATCAGTGATAAATTCGACAGTGGGCATGAGAACCACTGGTAAGACAATTCCAGCCATAGGGGTAACGGGAGTAGTCCAGCACTACCCTGTTAGCAAACCAGCCGAGATTACAGTAGGGCTGTTACATACCAAGCATTCCTTTTTGCTGGCTGCATCGGCACCGACCAATCTCCTGGGTAGAGACTTATTGTGTAAAATGGGGTGCGTCATTTATTGTACTCCTGAAGGTGTATTCTTGGACATACCTGAGAATCACGCTCAGGAAGTACGAGACATGTTAGACTCCCCGTCAAAATTAATGTCACATACCATTATGACAAATAGGACTCCCTCCCAAGTAGAAGAAATGACATCTCAGATACCAGAGTCACTTTGGACAAAAGATGGACAGGACACTGGATTAATGGCAAACGTAGCTCCGGTAGTTGTACAAGTAAAAGATGGTAGGATAGCTCCAAAAATCCCACAGTACCCTCTGAAGCCAGAGGTGGAGTTAGGAGTTTATCCCGTAATAGAGCGCTTGCTACAACAGGGCATTCTGGTAAGAACGTCCAGCACTGCCAATAGTCCCATCTTCCCTGTTAAAAAGAGTGGGGGGAGGGGTTACCGGCTAGTGCAGGATCTAAGGGGGATTAACAAAATAGTTGAGAGTCAGTTCCCCGTAGTGCCAAATCCAGCTGTCATCCTAATGCAAATCCCTCCCACTGCAAAATTTTTCACTGTTATTGACCTCTGCTCCGCTTTCTTTTCGGTACCTCTGCACCCTGACAGTCAATATTTGTTTGCATTTACATACAGAGGAGTCCAATACACATGGACTCGATTACCACAAGGATTCATAGATAGTCCAAGTATATTTTCTCAGGCTTTGCATGATTGTTTACAGTCTTTCCAACCAGTGAGTGGATCAGTATTAATACAGTACGTGGATGATCTACTACTGTGTTCTGATTCATTGGAAGCATCCCTGAAGGATACGAAACAGCTCCTGTTTCATCTTTCAGACACAGGACACAAGGTTTCCAAAGACAAGTTGCAATTATGCCAAACTAAGGTAAAATATTTGGGACACTGTCTAACACAAGGACTGAGACACCTGACCGCTGATAGAATTCAAGCAATTAGAGACATGACTCTGCCACAAACCCAGCAGCAGATCAGAACATTTTTAGGAATGTGTGGGTATTGCCGTAACTGGATCCCAGGGTTTTCCATCCTAGCGTTACCCTTGCAGGAAATGGTCTCCTCAAACAAACCTGATCGGATTTCGCATACAGACGAGTCTGAGACAGCATTTGAGAGACTTAAACAGTGCCTAACGCAGGCACCAGCATTGGGTATGCCGGACTATGGGAAACCCTTTGAACTATACGGAACAGAAAGTGCTGGTTGCGCGGCAGGTGTACTAACCCAAAAGCACGGTGATGCCAGCAGGCCAGTAGCATACTACAGCGCTCAGCTAGATACGGTAGCGCGATCCCTCCCCACATGCTTGCGAAGCGTTGCTGCGATAGCATTGCTAGTAACGAAAAGCGAAGACGTCGTGCTAGGTCACAACCTCACAATTCATACACCACATGCAGTGTCAGCCTTGTTAAATTCTGCCCAAACCAGACATGTCTCATCAGCGCGGTTTACAAGATGGGAATTGGCACTAATGGCCCCCGTAAACATCACCATAAGGAGATGCAGTGCATTAAACCCTGCAACATATCTCCCAGGTGTGCCTGGACAGGCACAAAGGGTGGAAGATGAGAGTGGTGGGGAAGGAGGATTTAATACAAAGGAAGACACTCATAATTGTATGGAATATTTGACCCAAAATTTTACCGCAAGGCCTGACATCAGTGACAACCCACTGGAAGATGCAGAACTTACGTTCTACACGGACGGTAGTTGTCATAGACAGTCAGACTCGGGAGACTTGTGTACTGGGTACGCAGTCGTAGATGACCAAGGCACCATAGAAGCGGAACCGCTAGGCCCACCTCACTCAGCCCAGGTTGCTGAACTGGTCGCCCTAACCAGAGCATGTGAATTGGCTAAGGGCAAATCAGCCAATATCTACACCGATTCTAGATATGCATTCGGGGTAGTCCATGATTTCGGAGCCCTATGGCGCCTCAGAAATTTCATGACGGCAGCTGGTACACCGGTAGCGCATGCAGCTCATATAAAAAGGCTTCTAACAGCGATACAGGAACCCGACAGAGTGGCTGTTATCAAATGTAAAGCACACACATATAGCCAAGACCCAGTATCACTTGGTAACAGCCGAGCAGACGAAGCTGCTAAATTAGCAGCTGGTACCCCCAGACAGACAGACACCACACAACTGATGGTATTTAATACCATCAACACACAGAAGTTGTGTGAGATGCAAAATTTGTGTTCCACACAGGAAAAGGCAGTCTGGAAGGCAAAGGGATATGGCCAGGAGTCCTCAGGACTCTGGACGGATGGACAAGGTAAACCGGTGGCCCCCAGAGCATACCTTCCATGTTTAGCTGAGGCAGCTCACGGGCTGACTCATCTGGGCAGGGAAGGGATGTGCAAGTTGGTAAGAGCATATTAGTGTGCCCCAGGATTCTCATCTCATGCGAGTAAAAGAGCAATGTCATGCCTTACCTGTCTGAGAAAGAACATCGGAAAAACAATACCAACAGAACCATCCCATATCCCACCTGCCGGCGGCCCTTTCCAGGTAATACAGATTGACTTTATTCAATTACCCCCTTGTCGAAATTTGAAATATGTACTTGTTTGTATAGATGTTTTCTCAAATTGGGTCGAAGCATTTCCTGCGGCCACAAATACCGCTATGTTTACTGCTAAGAAAATTGTGCAGGAATTTGTATGTAGATATGGTATCCCTAGAATTATCGAAAGTGATAGGGGTACCCATTTTACAGGTGATGTCTTTCAAGGAATGTGTAAATTGATGGGAATTGATAGCAAGCTGCACACTCCATACCGTCCACAGGCGAGTGCGAAAGTGGAAAGAGTGAACAGCACTATTAAAAATAAACTGAGTAAAGTGATGGCAGAGACAGGATTGACATGGCCAGAAGCTTTACCCATTGTACTGTACAGCATCAGAACCACTCCCAGGTCCCCTCTTAATCTGTCTCCCTTTGAAATCTTGTTTGGTCGACAACCGCATGTTATGATTAACCCTCAGGATGATTTGAAGTGTAACAATGAAGTGACTGTAAAATACTTGATTAACATGAGTAAACAGTTAAGGAATCAAAATGATAATCTGAAGTTAGTGATTCCTGATTTACCAGATAGTAATTGTCATGACATTGAACCTGGGGATTATGTAATGATACGGAATTTTCTACGCTCAGGTTGCCTTATTGACAGATGGGAAGGACCATACCAGGTCTTATTGACTAGCACTACAGCATTGAAGGTTGCTGAGAGAGAGACTTGGGTTCATTCGTCCCACTGTAAGAAGGTCGTTGATCCAGAGAAGTCCTGTGATAAGGAACAGACGGTAGAGGTTGTATCACTAGAGTGTCTGTTCCAGGAGGACTAAGGCGGCACCTGAGCATCGAGAACCACAAGATCAAAAGCAGTTGTCGATCCCCTGTTCCCTTTTATTGTTTTTCTCCACTTCCCATCCCCTCTCCCTCAAATTATTTTTCCCCCCTTCTCATTCTTCTTCGTCTCCTCCTAAGATGGACTTGCCTCAAGAGACTGTGATCCGGATTTTCCTGTTGACCATGATGTTGACCAGAGCAGTCTGTTCCGGCGAGAGTACCATGGAGTTCGAGAGAGGTTCTGGAATGGGTTCTGATGACAGAAATGGAGGCGTAGTTTTCCGAGAACAACATAATCAACAAGCAAAGGCGAGTATCAGAAAACGATCCGATAGCATTGACCATAGAAGGAATTGTGAAGGATTGTTAGCTGAAGAAAACTGTATCTGTCGGCTTTGTAACAATGTCATTGAGGATGGGTGCATAAAGAAATGCCAATCCAGTTTTAATATCCATATGGACCGGCATCCCTTGAGTGACTATCACTCTTTAGTGGGTAGTGTGTTAAATAAAACAGATTGTTGGGTATGCTCTCAAGTACCTCAAGGTCATAGCAAACCAGGGCTAGTACCATTTCCTTTAACGTTAGGGGAGGTACTTGAGTTAAGTGGTGGGAGACCGGTGGACAGGAGGTTTAATATCTCCAGCCCTCCTAGTTTGAAGCTCCACCAATACCATGTGGATAGGTCCCTATTATGTTTTAACATCTCCAATCCCCGAAAGCCGGGAAATTGGGAAGTGTCATGGAGTAATCAAACCATGACCTTTTCACACAGAGCAGATAGAATGCCTACAGATACAGAGCTTATACGCCACATAGCCAGTAGAGGAAAATCTTTCCGGTATAGGTATACCTTAGGAAATAGGATTACGAGAGTTGGAGAGGTATCACCAGGATACTGTGCACATATCATACAACCCGATACGTGTACTAAGCAGATGGAAGAATTAGGGTTAGGAGATTTCACATGGAAGGTGTGTAATATGGTTATGTCCTACTCCGTCCCATATGTTCTCCCCGATGATGCATATTTCATATGCGGGAGAAAGGCGTATAAGTGGCTTGCCCCAAACTCTGAAGGATTGTGTTATATTGGAAAAGTACTGCCTGAAGTAATGACTGTATCACATGACAAAATGAAAGACATACACCGTGTTGCCCAAACTCCTTATACTCATACTCATTACGAGCACATCGTTAAACGGCACCTGATAGAAAGAACAGAGCACCCGGCCTCTGACATGATCAGTGAATCCACCGGGATTCAATTCTTAATCGCGTTAGATATCACTCACACCGCTAGAGGAGTGTTGAATTATAAATACATTTCTGCGCTCGCCAATTTGTTAGATAATATCACTGAAATGTATGATGACACGTTTAGGTATACTGGAAGGGAACTTCAGGCTTACAAAACAGAACTAGTCCAGCATAGAATGGTTCTTAATTACCTCACAGCAGTAACAGGCGGATATTGTGTCACACTGGCAACACAATACGGCGTGAAATGTTGCACATATATTACGAATAGCACCGAGGACCCGGTCGAGGTCATAGACCAAAAGATGGACGATATTCTCCAACTAAAGTGGGAATTTCGCAGAAGACACAATCTCACCCTTGCTGCTGTGAGTAATGAGCTGACTGGTTGGGTGTCATGGTTGAACCCGCGAAATTGGTTCTCCGGTTTAGGAGACTGGGCTCAAGGAGTCATAATGGATGTTGGGAAGTTTCTCCTATGTATCTTAGGTGTTATCATAACGATTGGTTTGATATTTAGATGCGGTCAGGCTTTAATGAGGTGCAATCGTCGTACTAGGGTAATGAGTTTAAGGAGTGAGGAAACTGTAATTCCAATGGACTTGATTTATGACCCAAATGTAGAAACAATGATGTGATGAAAATGCGATTTCTACGGTCCGTTTCTTTCACCTGTTTTTCCGTTTCCTCCAAGGGAAAAAGACCCACTTGGACGAGGAATTTGATGAGCCGATATACAGACAACAGATGGATTAAAGAAGAAGTTTTGACAACCTGATACACAGATTTCGATGAACTATGCCATGGATCCCCAGTTTCCCTAGAAATTTTAAAATTACGCTAGCCCAACACTTTTGTAAATCTATGGACATTGACAGCTTTTGCTCGCACCTTATGGGCAAAAGCACAAAGAAGACTGCATTCAACAGACACCAAACAAGACCTCAATCGACGAATATACATTTACCTGACATAGAATACCACCGCATTTACCGTAAAGATGTCTTTTCTTCATTTCTACAACCCTCAGGTAATGACACACATAGTCGATAGGGAATACAGGCACAGATATCAGCAATCTCATATCTCCCCCATCCATGTATCATCAACTAAAATGTGCTCCCCCATTTTGTTACAACCAAAGCCGAAAAGAGCTCGGTAAAGTTTGACAGCCCATCCACAGACCCGTACCACGGGATAAGAAGGAATTCAAATGTATACTTCGCAATACCTCGAAGCTTGATTTAAAACACGTACGGCACGATGATACATGACCCCCAAGCACGGATTCATACACACATGCTTCTGCTATCTCACTAGGTCATACCCTTTTCCTACCTTCTCCTCTCCTCCCTTACCCAACCATGTAAATGTATTAACCCCTAACATATATTTTTCTCTTTTTGAAATGTTTTCAGGAAGTGGCAGTTATTGTTGACTGCCAAAGGGTGGACTGTCAAAGTCAGAAAAATATCTCTATGCACACTACCATATTTGCACCTCACACAGGTCCGTGCTGCGCATGCGTACGCTCTCCCGTACGTGCGCATACTCACAGTCGCGGGCACCCGCAGGCGCACGGTATGCGTATTTACGGTAGAGTTTATGTGATCGTAGCGGGCGACTCAATCATTACATATTTTCACTATATAATGTATTTTTTTAGATCATGGTCCCTTTGATAGATTCTGAAAGTTTGGTTAATATAGAATGTTCATGAACAGAGAAATCCCTCTTTGTTTGATACGAAGGGTCAGACAGGAGTAATACAGTGGTGTTTAGTATCCATCGGAAGAATATTTAATTAGAAATATTCCGGTGTTGGTTTGAAGCAGATCAATCGCTCGTGCGAATAGTTATGGACATAAGAAGTTTATGAACATTTACTTTATTTGCACTTTATTACCCATGCGGCGGGAAACCCAGTTTCCCTCCCACCTGAGCTGTTGGAAATAGTCACAGCCCACCTGTATGAATCAACCTATGACCTTTTGTTATAATGCGAGGAGGAATTCCTGTGTCCAATGAACAATGAGATTGTAGGGACCATTGAATTGCATTGTGTGTGGGGCATAAATAGAAAGGCCGATCACATCCAGCTCTCACTCTTCAACGGTTATCATTGCTGAAAATCGGGAGCTGGATGTCCAGAGGCGCATGCGAGCGTTTCCTTTGTGCGTAAGTTTTTCTCCGTAATCATACTGCTTCTCTCTTGTTATTATGGGCCATATCTTTCTCTCTCTTCTCTTTCTCTCATTTTTCTCTTAAACTTAATTGTATTGTATTTACTGTGTAGTTACCTGGTTAGTTAGTCTATGTTATATTGTAGTGTATGATTTGTATTTGTATTAATTCTTTTGCAAGTATATCATTCAAAATATATATATATTAGGCGTTGGACCCTAAGCCCAGGTATCTGTGTATTTCTTATAGAGTTAAGTATTCTCAGAGCGTCGGTGACGCTCAAACTGCTTTTAAGCTAGTAAGGTTATACTGTGTTGCCTTTACACCATATCACTACACAAAGGGTTTACTGCATAATACACTGTTTATGGTTTAGATATAAAGGTTTTACATTGTGAGCGTATGCGCCGCTGGTGATCTCCTCGTGGTCTCGAGCGGTCGCATCGCTATAGCGAATCATTACGGTAGTCGGCAGCCAATAGCGTGCCTGCCAGTGATCTCTTGGCCGTGAGCGAACGTAACGCTTGAGCGTCTCGACCACGGCTAAGCGATTGTTACGCAACGTGCGTACCCTTACGGTACTTCATACGTAGTTAGCGTACAGTGTTCTAAGACCTCATAAAGGGTATTATATAAGATAAATAATCTGCTTTAACACTGGGAAATCATTTCCTCTACCTTGGACGGACACCTATTTACAACAACAGTGTGGGACATTAATCTTGTTGGGGAGTCTAGCAAATCCTGCACTTCCTGAGCGTGGTTTTCGGGTATGTCCAAGAACACACCTTCAGGAGTACAATATATAACACATCCCATTTTGCACAGTAAATCTCTCCCTAGGAGATTAGTCGGAGCCGATGCAGCCAGCAGAAAAGAATGCTTGGTATGCAAAGGCCCTATTGTAATCTCTGCAGGTTTGCTTAAAGGGTATTGTCGCACTACTCCTGTTACTCCCATGGCTGGAATTGTTTTACCAGTGGTTCTCATGCCCACGGTCGAATTTATCACTGACTTGGCCGCCCCCGTATCTACAAGGAAATTTAGAGATTTACCAGCTACATCAATTGTGACCTCGGGTTCACTTCCAAGGCTCGCAATTAATTTTACTGGCTGCAGATTACAGGTGTGGCCCACCCCTATGGTGCGTGGTGACCTCCCTGCATTGTGCTGGCAGCTATTACCTGTGAAGGGGGTAAATGGGAACTATCAGAAACTTGCCAGTCTCTTCTTGGGGGATACCTTCTTGTTTCCCCTGCGTGTGGCTCATAACTCCGTCTCTGCGGTCCTTGATCCCAATTTCGTGTGTCATGTCGTTGTCTAGGGGGTTGATATGATTTTTGTGCATTTTTCGATCTACAGTCTCATGCAAAATGTCCCTCTTTATGACAGTAATAACAAGTTACCACATTTGACTTACCCACAGGGGTCGGGGACTTATACTGAGGTGGCCTTGTGGTCAGGGCCTGTATACTTACGGCCATTAACTTATCACTCTGCGACTCCCTGTGTCTGGTGATGTTCCGATCATGATCAATAGCGGCCTCTCTCAAAGTAGCCACCGACAAACCTCGCCAACATGGTTGGGTGGTCTGTACCCTCGTCCTCAATACTTCCTTTAAACCATCCATTAACACAGATACTGCTACTTCTCTATGATTCACATTGGTCTTAATGTCTTCTATTCCTGTATACTTAGCCATTTCCTGTAGTGCCCGATGAAAATAATCAGCAGCTGTTTCTCCCTCTTTTTGTTTGATGGAGAAAATCTTGCTCCATTTAGCAACAGCTGGGAAATACTCTCTTAACTGTAAATTTATTCTCTTTACATTATCTTGGTTGTACACATCCGTAAGGGGTACCTCTTCGTCTAATTTACAGTCAGCTATAAATCTCGCTGAGTCGACATTGGAGGGTAAACATGCCCTCTGCAATATCTGCCAGTCTTTGTTATTAGGCTCCACAGTATTTCCTAGCTCTCTAATGTACTTCTGGCTTGCAACTAGATCTTTCCTAGGATCAGGGAATTCAGACACCATTGATCTTAATTCCATTCGGGAAAAGGGGCAGTGCATGGCGATGTGTCTGACAGGAGTGACTCCTGAAGTGTCAGTTTTCCCATTTGGTACTGCAATTACCCTAACGGGATTAAGTTCAATAACATCATTCTGAGTAGATTCTACAGCATGTGGTGCAATGGTTTCAGCATATTGTACAGTGCCGTACTTACCAGTTGATACGACCTCACCTGTCCCTCCACTAGGGGCCTTTGATACTGCTCTTACTGGTTGGGACGTGCCCACTGTTGTTTCTGCTATGGTGGCTGCTAGAGAGAGTGCCGATATTGTTGTGGGTTCATCCTCTTGGTCACAATCCTGGGGAAAGTTTAGAACAGGGTACAGCTTGCACGAGTTAGTATTAGCATCAACAATCTTAGTTACATTATTCTTAACATTTATACAGTTACTAAGTGCATGTTTATCATACACCAGTGTGCCATTCTCTGTAACCACCTTCTCTCCCGTTATGTATGGTGGTGGTGGAGCGGTGGCTATCAGTTTTCTGATAGGGTTAGATTTAGCCGCATGAGCCAATCCTCTCTGTATTTCACCTTCCTGTTGCCATAACTGTAAATAATCATAATGTTTGATTCGTCTCTTTGCAGATTTAATGAGACATATCCTTCTCCTTAGATTTTGTAACACCTCGGGACTAAAACTGCCTACCCGTGGGAACTTTTCCCCGTCATGCACAGTCATTCTTTCCCATTCATCGCACAGAACCTCTGTGTGAGAACCGTATTTCTCACACATGATATACCTTGCCGACCCGATTGGTCGGTTTACTAAGTCAACCTGAACCGAGGTTGATCGCCCCCTACCTGAACAACTGGCCCCCATCTTTGCAGGTGTTGCTTTCACTACCTCTGACCTTCAAATCAGGGTCTTCAGCGAACCCTTACAAAAACCAAGATGTCCGGGGTAGGCCGGCGGCGGAAGTTTACCGAGTACCTCCACTCACTCCTCGCCCACGTTGGCCAGTACTGCAATCACTGACTCAGAGCTGCTGTACCCAACTTAGGGCCCCTATGAACCTTTATTTACTGGGACATGTGGATGTGATCCGAAGAGCACTTAACCCTTCCCAGTAACTATTGGTTGTTAGAGAATTCCCGAGTGACCAGCGAACCTCCCTTAAAATAAAAAAAAATTACACAAATCACGTTAGAATGTACAAATAGCGTTTATGACCCCTCTAGCGTACGCAAATGGTACTGGGTCAAGTTACTAACTAATGCACACAATTACATGCGGTACAATCATTCTGCACATAAGCAACTAATCTTATGTGTGGAGCGACCAGTGGAATCGAAAATTGTGGCTGTGAATTCCTTCAGCCAGAGCTTAATGGCCTATATGGGTACCGCACCAACCCTTCCTGGTGTTGTGCTCCTTTACTCTTTATCTATAGCGGACTTCCTAGTCTGCTGTACCTAGACCTCCTGGTCCGTGACCTCCTGGTCTGTGCTACAGTAGACCTCCCGGTCTGCTATACTCTAATGCTCTTCTTTTAATATGTTTAACAAGGGATGCCTCCCAAGCCACCGTGCCGTCACTTACACGTATGTACCTCACGAGAACTCGATGATTTCCTGTGGTTCCACCCAAAAATTAGAAACTTATATATATGTATACACACACTTTCACCTCATACACTCTTTACTTTTGTTTCTGCGCAGAAATCCCTTTCATTCAGTATCGCAGGCTAATCCCGAAAGGAGTTACAACTAGAGAAGGATCTATTATCTTAAAATTTAGGACACTGAGATTGACTTGCGCTATTATCTCGTTGCCTCCATATCGCCTACTAAAACAATACTATCGTGTGATTTGTATTATGTGGGCGTACCCAGACGCTCCGTTGCGTAATATACGCTCCGTGCGTCGTCCCTTGCGTCGCGTATGCTAGTCCCGCCCTTTGTTAGAGACACATGTACGCAAGCCAGGTATATCCACAGAAATACAACTAACACGTTTATATCAATGTAAATGATCTTTAACTGTAATCATCTACCGAGCACCACACAGAACTTCCTTGTATCTTAGGCAAGCCGTGCGCGTGTTTTACAAATTACTCCTTAACGTATTAATATTACTTTTAACTACCAATAGCAACAAATCTTTCTCAGCACGTTATCAATGATAAATGGCAAGCAGGAAGGTGAGACGTGAAAATACACAAATAAAAGAAATGCAGGTGTGTGCGTGTGTTGCGTACGCAAAACAGAGATAAACAGTTTTAAAAGACAATAGCGTTTTGTTCTTACCTTCCGGTTCCGGAATCCACCAGCACTCCTACAGCGTAGCGATGCAGACGCTTATCTAGTCAGCACTACTGTATCCCTCACCACCAATATGGATACGAAGGGATACTGCCTTCCCGCCCTTGCTGACAGATAAAGTCTGTGTTCGCTAGTGCGGATATGTGGAGGACGGACGAGCCGCCAATTGATAAAGCTAAATATTTATCTTATAACCTTCACTATATGTGGGTAAGAGACTCAGTACGCAATTGGCGTATGGGGTACCGTAAGGGTACGCACTTAGTGTAGCAGACGCTTAGCCGTGGTCGAGACGCACATGCGGCACGCTCGTTTACAGCTTAACGCTTGGTGTCGAGCACGCTATAGGCGGCCGACTACCGTAATGCTACGCAAACAGTGTAGCGGACGCTCGTGACCACGAGGGGAACACGAGCGGCGCAGACGCTCACGGGATGACACTCAGTAAACCTTGTATGCAACACAATGAAAGATTGAATTTGTACTGTAAATCTTACTACTGAAATACCGTAGCGATATAACGCTGCTTAACCTTGTTAATACAAAAGCTGCTTGAGCGATTGAGACGCTCCGAATACCCTCAGTAATGTAATAAACACACAATACCTTGCTAAGGTTCCAACACCTTTACTAACAATATCTAGCTATGTTCAAAAGGGGTAAACAGTTAACAGTTCATACACTACAGGCTAACATCAATATCTAAGCAGAATAACTACACATAAATATACAATAGCGTCTTAATCCTATACAATAACAGAGAGAGAGAGAATATGGCAAATACAAACAGGGAACAAGTTGGTTACAGAGAATTACTTACACACACTGGGGAATGATTCGCTGCGCAGTCCTGGTACCAGCTCCGAGTTAGTCAAGATGAAAACCGTTTGTGGAGAGAGAGAGACTGAGCTGGCCAGGCTGGCTGTTCTTTTATACACTGCGTACAGTACACTACAAAGGGACCTATAATCTCATTGTTCATTGAACACAGGAATGTCTCCCCGCATCATAACAAAAGGTCATAGGTTAGTTTGAACAGGTGGGCTGTGACTATATCAAACTGCTCAGGTGGGAGGGAATCTCAGGATTCCTGCCGCATGGATAATGAACTGCAAATATAGTAAATGTCCAGAAACTACTAATAGACATAACTATACGCAGGAGCGATTAATCTTTACCTAACCAGCTCCGGATTGTTTCTAATAAAATGTTCTTTAGTTAGGTACCAAACACCACTGCTCAAACCCTGTCTGACCCTTCGTATCATGAAAAGAGGAATTCCTCTGTCCAGCGACCAGTTACAATAAACAAACTTACAGTTATTATTAAGGGGAACATTACCTATAAAACATACTATTTGGATTTACTATGTAACATTTGAGTCGCCCGCTAGACGCACACAAACTCTACCGTAAATGCACATACCACGCGTCAATGCGCACGGCCGTAGAAGCTACATTACGCAACTGCGAATATGTGCACGCACGGGAGAGAATGTGCACGTGCAGCGGGCAAGCGCATGGGGTGAATATATGGCAGCGTGTAGCATGATATTTTTCGACTTTGACAGCCGATCGCTGACAAAGTTCCCGACTGCGCTGAAAACTCTTTCTGAGAACACATTGGAGGGTGGGCAACTTAAGAAAAGCAAAACCTGTTTTTTCAGAGCCTCCAAATTGCCATTTATTCCTGCCAGTAGTAAATCGGACTGTTTGACATTCCTATTTAGATGCTATCAGTAAAATAATCATCAATCATGAATATTACACTATAGTATGGCCTGCAGCATCACAATAATTGTATGAATATTACACTGGGGTATGGCCTGCAGCATCACAGTACTTGTATGCAGTGTCGGACTGGAGCATGAAGGGAACACCGGGGGGGGGATGCTGTTGTAGGGGCCCATGCTTAAGGGTGTGCCCAGGCTACAGTGGGGGAGTGGCCAGCCACCACATAGGTTTTGCTAACCATTACAGAGTACATGTTCTGTACCCCTTAGTAAATATATAATAAACCATATTCTTGTGAAGTATAAAGTTACATATGTATAATGCATAATTCAAGTACACTAGGATAGAGTCTGAGACCTGATCCCTAGAGGAGGAGGAGGAGGAGGGCCCCACAGGCAGTGGGGCCCACCGGGGGTTTCCCCTGTTACCCTGTGGGCCAGTCCAACCCTGCTTGTATGAATATTACACTGCCATACGGCCTGCAGCACCTCAGTAATTGTATGAGACATTACACTGGTGTATGGCCTGCAGTGTCACAATACTTGTATAAAATTGGGGTACTGCCTGCAGTGTCACAGTACTTGTACTGTATGAATATTACATTGCGGTATGGCCTACAGCGTAACAATACTTGTAGGAATATTACTCTGGGGTACGGCCTGCAGTGTCACAGTACTTGTTATGTATACACTGGGGTACGGCCTGCAGCATCACAGTAATTGTATGAAATATTACACTGCGATACAGCTTGCAGCATCACAGTATTGTTATATATACACTGGAGTTCACCTGCAGCATCACAGTACTTGTATGAATATTACATTATGGTATGGTCTGCAGTGTTACAGTAATTGTATTAATATAACACTGCAGTGTGGCCTGCAGCGCCATACTACTTGTTATGTATACATTGGGGTACAGCCTGCAGCGTCACAGTAATTGTATGAAATATTACACTGCAGTATGGCTTGCAGCATCACAATATTGTTTTATACACACTGGAGTATGCCCTGCAGCATCACAGTACTTGTATGAATATTACACTGTGGTATGGCCTGCAGTGTCACAGTACTTGTTATGTATACACTGGGGTACGGTCTGCAGCATCACAGTATTTGTATGAATATTACACTGTGATACGGCCTGGAGTGTCACAATACTTGTATGAAATTGGGGTACTGCCCGCAGCATCACAGTAATTGTATCAATATTACACTGCAGTACGGCCTGCAGTATCACAGTAATGGTATGAAATATTACACTGTGGTACGGCATGCAGCGTCACAGTACTTGTAAGAATATTACACTGCGGTACAGCCTGCAGCGTCACCACACTTGTTATTTTTACAGTACACTGGGGTACAGAGTGTAGCGTCACAGTACTTGTATGAATATTACACTGCAGTATGGCCTGCAGTGTCACATTACTTGTTATGTATAAACTGGGGTACGGCCTGCGGCATCACAGTATTTGTATGAATATTACACTGTGATACACCCTTCAGTGTTACAATACTTGTATGAAATTGGGGTACTGCCCGCAGCGGCACAGTAATCGTATCAATATTACACTGCAGTATGGCCTGCAACATCACAGTAATTGTATGAAATATTACACTGTGGCACGACTTGCAGCATCACAGTATTGTTATATATACACTGGAGTATGCCTGCAGCATCACAGTACTTGTATGAATATAACACTGTGGTACGACCTGAAGTCACAGTACCTGTTATGTATAGACTCGGGTGCAACCTGCTGTGTCACTGTATTTGTATAAATATTACGTTGTGGTACGGCCTGCAGTGTCACAATACTTGTATAAAATTGGAGTACTGCCTGCAGCATCACAGTACTTGTTATGTTTACACTGGGGTATGGCCTACAGCGTCACAGTATTTGTATGAATATTACACTGCAGTACAGCCTGCAGTGTTACAATACTTGTATGAAATTGGGGCAATGCCAGCAGCATCACAGTATTTGTTATGTATACACTGGGGTACGGGTTGCAGTGCCACAGTATCTGTATGTATATTGCACTGCGGTACAGCCTACAGTGTCACAATACTTGTAGGAAAATAAAAATTTGGTATGGCCTGCAGTGTCACAGTAATTGTATGATTATTACACTGCCGTATGGCTTACAGCGTCACAGTAATTGTATGAAATAATACACTAGAGTATGGCCTGCAGCGTCACAGTAATTGTATTAATATTACACTGTGGTATGGCCTGCAGAGTCACGGTACTTGTTATGTATACACTGGGGTATGGCCTGCAGCGTCACAGTAATGCATGAAATATTACACTGCTGTACAGCTTGCAGCATCACAATATTGTTATATATACAGTGGAGTATGGCCTGCTGTGTCACAGTACTTGTATAAATATTACACTGCAGTGCGTCTGCAGCATCACAGTATTGTAATATATACACTGGAGTACGGCCTGCAACGTCACAGTACCTGAATGAAAATTACACTGGGGTACAGCACAAGAAAAACAATAAATAAATAAAAACTTTTTAAAACTTATATTTACATTTTTTTTATTTTTTTTACACTGGAGCAGAGCCCTTGGACGGACACAGCAGATCCCCTGGATGGACACAGTAGAGCCCCTGGACGGACACAGGCAGTAGTCCCTGGATGGACACAGCCAGCAGCCCCTGGATGGACACAGCCAGCAGCCCCTGGATGGACACAGCCAGCAGCTCCTGGATGGATACAGCCAGCAGCCAGTGAATGCATACACCCAGCAGCCCCTGGATGGACACAGCCAGCAGCCCCTGGATGGACACAGTAGAGCCCCTGGATGGACACAGTAGAGCCCCTGGATGGACACAGGCAGCAGACCATGGATGGACACAGCCAGCAGCCCCTGGATAGACACAGCCAGCAGCCCCTGGATGGACACAGCCAGCAGACAGTGAATGCATACACCCAGCAGCCCCTGGATGGACACAGCCAGCAGCCCCTGGATGGGCACAGCCAGCAGCCCCTGGATAGACACAGCAGCCCTTGGAAGGACACAGCACCCGTGGACATACTGCACTGTTGAAGCACCACAGCCGGAGTGAAGTTGTGCAGCAATCACCGGGGACCTTTATGCAATCCAAAACCTACAAGAATCTGACAGCGGGAGGATGACGTTTTGCCTCGTTTTAAGATCTGAGTCAGACGGGAAAACCCGCACCGGACTCGGATCCTGCCTCAGATCGCAATGTTCACAACTCTATTAAATTGTTTTTATACTAAACACAAACATATTATATTGTTCTGAATACATTTGCTGTATAAACGACCTCCTCTCTTTACCAAAGGGCATTCTCTTACTGGTGATTGGATTTTTTTGCTGGTGGTATGTAGCCCTAAACATCACTATGGCATAAACATATAGACATATAAAAATGGCTGAAATTTATTTTTATTTTTTACAGGTACAGATGATCTTTTTTTTTTAGCATTTTTTTAATGAATAGGGCTATTGGAACATGTTTAGAAAATAAATATTATTTTCTGGGGATAAATATGGTTCATGCAATAGTTAACATATCTTAGGCTTTCTTATATTTTCTTTTCATTTGAAGCGCGCTTCTAGTTTCACGCATGCCTCAGTCACCGCTAAGTATAATAAATAGAGCTCCAAAGTGATAAGTAACCCTTTTTTTCCCCTCGATACTCATAAACCTGCCACAGCTGCAAAATAAGCTATCAAATAATTGTAAATTATTGCAATAAATACATTGCAAAAATACACATTTCGCTGTCATAACATTATGTTGATGTCTATTAATTGTTCTGATCAGTAGTTGCTATATCAACTGCCAAATAATGTTGTAAATTGTGTTGTAACTTTTTAAAGAATTTTACATATTTCCCACAAGTGCTCATTAATTCTCAGTAACAGTTTACCAAATTTCTGTTTTTGCATGTTATATGTGTGGAGCTAAGCACTTACAGTAAATAAATGATGCAAAAAAAATAATCATTGTTAAAATCACATAAAGACTGCAGAACTTTGCCACAGTATTCAAAACATCACTATTCGTGACAAATTGAATTGCCCCCTAAACAGTGGTAGAAAAAAAATACTTAGTGGTACTGTGTGCGCGTTGAAGATGTGCGTGCCAAAAAATGGGTGTGGCCACATGGGGCATGGCCAATGAAAATGGGGGCATGATACACTTATGGGGGGCCAAATACACATATGACCCCAATAGTGCAGTGCCAGATACAAATATTCCCCCACACTGCCAGATACACATATGCCCCCACAGTGCCAGATACACATATGCCCCCACAGTGCAAGATACAGACATGCACCCTCAGTGCCAGATACACATATGCCCCTACAGTGCCAGATACAGATATGCCCCCACAGTGCCAGATACACATATGCCCTTACAGTGCCAGATACACATATGCCCCCACAATGCCAGATACAAATAATCCCCCACAGTGCCAGATATGCCCCCACAGTGCCAGATACACATATGCCCCCACAGTGCCAGATACACATAATCCCCCAGTGTCAGATACACAAATGCCCCCACAGTGCCAGGTACAGATACGCCCCCACAGTGCCAGATAGATATGCCCCCACAGTGCCAGATTCAGATATGCCCATATAGTGCCAGATACAGATATGACCCCACAGTGCCAGGTACACATATGCCCAACAGTGCCAGATACACATATGCCCCACAGTGCCAGATACACAAATGCCCACACAGTGCCAGATACACATATACCCTCACAGTGCCGGATACACATATGCCACCACAGTGCCAGATTCAAATAAGCCCCCACAGTGCCAGATATGCCTCCACAGTGCCAGATACACATATGCCCCCACAGTGCCAGATACACATATGCCACCACAGTGTCAGATACACAATTGCCACCACAGTGACAGGTTCAGATACGCCGCCACAGTGCCAAATAGATATGCCCCCACAGTGCCAGATACACATATGCCCCCACAGTGCCAGATACACATATGCCCCACAGTGCCAGATACAGATATGCACCCACAGTGCCAGATACAGATATGCCCCTACAGTGCCATATACAGATATGCCCCCACAGAGCCAGATACACATATGCCCTCACAGTGCCAGATACAGATATGCCCCTATAGTGGCAGATACAGATATGACCCCACAGTGCCAGGTACACAGATGCCCCACAGTGCCAGATACACATATGCCCACACAGTGCCAGATACACATATGCCCACACAGTGCCAGATACACATATGCCCTCACAGTGCTGGATACACATATGCCCCCACAGTGCCAGATACAAATAAGCCCCCACAGTGCCAGATATGCCTCCACAGTGCCAGATACACATATGCCCCCACAGTGCCAGATACACATATGCCACCACAGTGTCAGATACACAATTGCCCCCACAGTGACAGGTTCAGATACGCCCCCACAGTCCAAATAGATATGCCCCCACAGTGCCAGATACACATATGCCCCCACAGTGCCAGATACACATATGCCCCACAGTGCCAGATACAGATATGCACCCACAGTGCCAGATACAGATATGCCCCTACAGTGCCAGATACAGATATGACCCCACAGCGCCAGATACACATATGCCCTCACAGTGCCAGATATAGATATGCCCCTATAGTGGCAGATACAGATATGACCCCACAGTGCCAGGTACACAGATGCCCCGCAGTGCCAGATACACATATGCCCACACAGTGCCAGATACACATATGCCCACACATTGCCAGATACACATATGCCCTCACAGTGCTGGATACACATATGCCCCCACAGTGCCAGATACAAATAAGCCCCCACAGTGCCAGATATGCCTCCACAGTGCCAGATACACATATTCTCCCACAGTGCCAGATACACATATGCCCCACAGTGCCAGATACACATATGCCCCCACAGTGCCAGATACACATATGCCCTCATAGTGCCAGATACACATATG
Source organism: Pseudophryne corroboree (assembly GCF_028390025.1). Taxonomy (NCBI): domain Eukaryota; kingdom Metazoa; phylum Chordata; class Amphibia; order Anura; family Myobatrachidae; genus Pseudophryne; species Pseudophryne corroboree. Next base: position 289,078,479 of record NC_086453.1, on the reverse strand, counting down.
CCCCCACAGTGCCAGATACAAATAAGCCCCCACAGAGCCAGATATGCCCCCACAGTGCCAGATACACATATGCCCCCACAGTGCCAGATACACATATGCCCCCACAGTGTCAGATACACAAATGCCCCCACAGTGACAAGTACAGATATGCCCCTATAGTGCCAAATACAGATATGACCTGACACTGCCAGATACACATATGCTCCCACAGTGCCAGATACACATATGCCCCACAGTGCCAAATACACATATGTCCCCAAAGTGCCAGATCCAGATATGCCCCACAGTACCAGGTACAGATATGCCCCACAGTACCAGGTACACATATGCCCCCACAGTGCTAGGTACACATATGCCCCCACAGTGCCATCTACACATATGCCCCCATAGTGCCAAGTTACCCATATGCCCCACAGTGCCAGCTACACATATGCCCCCACAGTGCCAGGTACACATATGCCCCCACAGTGCCAGCTACACATATGCCCCCACAGTGCCAAGTTACACATATGCCCCCACAGTGCCAGGTACATATATGTCCTCGCACCGCTACTGTGTGTGAGGGGAAGAGAGCGCAGTGTGCGCTTCTACTGCCCCTATGTCCGGTCTCTGGTGGCGGCCACATGTAGCTCGAATCAGGCGCAGGTTGGCTAATGAATCAGTGCCTTATTTGAGATACACGCCGCCGGCGGAGACCAGACTGAGCACTGAGGGGCAGGAGAGACGCGCGCTGCACTCTCCTCCCCTCACACACATCTGCTGCAAGCAAGGTGGTCAGGCCGGCGGTACTGTGTACCAGCTGTTAATTACTTACCGGTACGGAGTACCGTCCTGTATTGCAATACTTGCAGCACTGCCCCTAAAACTTATTAATACAATATTTAGTGACATATTTAAACAGCTTGAAATCACGTCAGTTATGATGCCGGTCGTCATATGACTGACACCAGAATCTCAGCACCCTTTAGGAGACCAGCGCCCTGACACCCACAACCAACAGTCCGAAGGTGAGTATTGGAATGGGGGTTAGGGTTAGAGCCCAGGGGAGGGGGGTTTAGATTTAGACACTAGGGGGGTTAGCCGTAGCTAAAGCCTCCAGAGGGTTAGCTGTAGGCGATACCCGCAGAGGGTTAGGGTAGGGGAAGGGAGAGAGGTAAAATACTTACCAGCGACTGGTATCAGGATTCTCACTGTTGGGATGTCGCGGTCGGTCATGTGACTGCCGACATTGTGACCATCTGTATTTCATACCCAACCCATTTAAACATCTTAAAAAAGCACATCACCCTATTTCTGATGAATTAATGTACACTACTGATACAATAGATTGGAAAATGCAATGAGAATGCATCTTTGAAACAGGTGTTAGCGTTTGTGTATCTTTATCCACTTCCGCAGAGCTTGTGTGTGGATAAGCCCTAAATATTTTACAATACACATAAAATATACAAATTCCACATAGTTAGGGCCATGGTGGGAATCAAACCCATGACCTCAGTGCTGTGAGGCAGCAATGCTAACCATTACACTATACGTGCTGCCCAAAGGATGCAAAAAAAGGACTGCAAAAAGGATATTATCAATTAGCATATGCATTAAACGGGTTGGGTATGGGTTATCGCCTCTGGGAATCCCGGCGGTCAGCATACTGACTGTGGGACCATAGCGCGGAATGCCGGCGTTGGAATGCTGGCAGGGGGGCAAGTGCAACAAGCTCCTTGCAGGTGAGAACCTTTGACGAGCGCTCGCCACAGGTTCTATTCCCACTCTAACGGTGTCGGCATGCTGACTGTCGGGATTAAGAGGGGGTCAGGATTCAGAGGGGGTTGGGATGTAGCCAGGCACGGCGCTGCCCGCTCAGCGAAGGGATGCAGTGCAGGGAGGCGCTGGGATGGAGAGACGCTCCTCGTGCTCTGCATCTCCGCTGCTGCTGCGCCATCCTGTCCACCCTGCTGCTGCTGCCAGCTGCTGTGCCTGTCACTGTATGACAGGCAGCGGCGCCGGCAACATGAAAAGCCTACTCCCCTCACCTCACCTGTGTGACAGCGGCTGTGTCAGAGGAGGGGGCGGGGCTACATGGGATGGAAGGGGAGGAGCTAAGTGGGATGGAAGGGGCGGAGCTACACAGACCAGGTTGCTGTACAGAGAGAGGCAGAGTAATTACAGTGACGGCCAGCCAGACTTAGGTAAGTGGAGGGTGAGAGAGAAATGTATGTGTGTGTGTGTATGGTGGGTGTGTATGTATATATATATATATGTGTGAATTGTGTGTGTGTGTGCACTCGCATTATGGACGCTACTGCTGGGAGGGGCCATTACATGTAAGGACGCTACTACTACAGGGGGGTCATTACATATAACAATGCTACTACTGGGGCGCGCGTTACATATAAGGACGCTACTATTACCCGGCGGGGGCATTACGCATAACTATGCTACTACTACACTACTACTGGGGGAGCATTACGTATAAGAACGCTACTATTACTGGGGGGCATTACGTATAAGGACGCTACTACTACTGGGGGGGCATTACGTATAACAACGCTACTACTACTGGGGGCACATTACGTATAAGGAAGCTACTACTACTTGGGGGCATTACGTATAAGGAAGCTACTATTACTGGGGGGCATTACGTATAAGGACGCTACTACTACTGGGGGGGCATTACGTATAACAACGCTACTACTACTGGGGGCACATTATGTATAAGGAAGCTACTACTACTTGGGGGCATTACGTATAAGGACGCTTTTACTACTGGGGGGGGGGCATTACGTATAAGGATGCTACTACTACTGGGGTCCAATACATATAAGGACGCTACTACTACGGGTGGGACATTACGTATAAGGACGCTTCTACTACTGGGGGGGGGGGGGGCATTACGTATAAGGATGCTACTACTACTGGGGTCCAATACATATAAGGACGCTACTACTACGGGTGGGGCATTACGTATAATAAGATGAATAAGATTGTGCTACTGTGTGGCGTAATTTTAAATGAAGGTAGAATATTATAACTTAAAAATGTGATGGCACAGCGTGGCAGTTTCTCTCTCTCCCTAATGATAAGTGATGGGTGCTTTTAAACCCCATAGGACATTTGTGCTTTTTATCCATATCAAAGGAGGCTTAGTGAAATTTTGTACTTTATTTTGAATTAAGTGATACCTTTGTGATACTTTTCCCTGACACCTACTGAGTACATGCATATGCTGGAAACATCCCATTCAGCAGGTATGCACTGCCAAGGAAGGAATGGCAGAAGATGCCACCCCCAGCAGCTTCTTAAATTATAACTAAGAGCTCTCACACAAAAAAGAAACAAAAAATATTCTTTTTAAAAAAAAGCCACTAAACAAAAAATATACATTAATAAATATAAAATGCCATCTTTTAACATTTACTGTATAAACGTATGATTATGGAAATGACGGTCACACACTGCGAAGGACGCCCAGGTGGAGAGTGTGAGGATTTGAATGCAGCAGTGCTGTGAAGGGGACTTTTAATGTTCTCCCAGGTTGAAAAAATAAGAGAAGCTGCTGCAGAGGTGACAGCAAGTCGGATAAAATTATCCCCCGTATGGCCTGCGGCTGGGCAGCAGCTATCCATATGCTTTATTTCACAGCTGCTATCCTGATCAGTACGACTCCCACTCATCTCCATCTGTGGTAAAAATGATCCATCGGAAATAAGGTGTGATTATGCGTTCACACTTGAGATATATACACGGACCCCTGTGTTTTAGTTTTGCTTCTAATTCATCATGTTTTGGTTTTGGGAAAACCGCTCTCTAGTGTTTTGGTTTGGATTAAGATTTTGTTTCAGTTTAAATCAATTTCAAAAATCTGTAATTATTGATAAAAATCAACAGAACTGCTACAATCATGTAATTTTTGCAATCCCAAACCCGAAATTAAAATTAGAATTCCAGATTGCGGGAAGGCTCAAACCGGGACTCGGTTCAGATCAGATCTCCTTGGGAAATCCGGGGCCGGATTTTGGTTCACTTCTGATCCACAAAATTTGTGTGGATTAAGAACGCCACAAAATTGTGAGTAATCTGCAGTCTCCAATGGCATGCCGTGGCTGAATTTAGGCTACATATGAATGGCCAATTACCACACAGTTACGCTCCTAGTTCCAAAAGTGGAGATTTGTTTAGTTACGTATGTATATAATCATACAATTGTTTCTAACTATCTGAAATCTTGAGAAAAGTTTAATTAACCCCATACACAGGAGAACTAGTCACACCACCCCAGGTAAGTGCGGTGAGGTAAGTGGCTCAGGAGTCACTGGCTAGTACAAGAGCCAGATTTACACACAATATATGAAGCAAAGGGTTTACGTGGGCATTATATACTGGTGCATCAGTAAATACTGCTGGGATTTTGGTGAGTCTTGATCAGAGATGTGCAGAAAAGATAGGCAGGAGGGTCACTGCCTCACCTGTCATAGACTTTTACTCCTGAGTTTTGACCATAAACATGATAAGAATATTGCAAAGATATCATTTCTAATATATTTTTTGTGTTTTTCATATACTTTATATAGTCAAAACTGTGGCGTATGCGTTAGCATGACAGGAAAGGCTCTGCCTCACCTCACCGCACGTCACTGCAACACCTACAAATAACGGAATGAACTCACATGTACATCTGGCCGTTATATGTATTTGTTCCAAGTGTTTGTGATGAATTTCATTGTGTCATGACCCTGTAAATGTATGTCATATACCTGAAGACAAACATATCCCAAGCAAGGCTATAATGGGTGCACCCATACATTATATTTATCTCCCCTACGTTGCGACTGCAGATATGGTCGGGACAATGGCACTGCCACCATTTTCCTGAAGATCTAAACAGTAGAGAAATCACTGGGAACATGGCTCCGGTTCCATGTTCCTGGAGACCTGCTCAGTAGACTTTAGCACTGTCTACCCACAAACTGCGCCATGAGAGAGGGGAAGCAAGGAGGCTGCACACAGGCCTCTTCATCTATGATATCAATTGTAGACCTGAGTTCCCAAGGCACTTCTTTTTTACTTCAATAGAAAGGTAAGCATGATTCAATGGCAGAGACACAATGATACTGATGGGATCCTCAGAAGGTGGTTTATGTAGCATCTTCAGCTGGGGTGCCTGTGTGACAGCACCATTAGGGGGCTCTATATTATAGGTAGAAATAGCCCTATCTCTGGCCCAGTTGAGTGAAAGTTGACGCACACCAGGGAAATGTGCTTGCTGGTGCTGTAGATTGTGCAGTCAGAAACCTGGAACTCTTCAGCTGAGTTACTGGAGTGAATACAATTGCTTGGAGGGCGGTTCCCTGCAATTCTTCACCCATTATGATATATCTTGTTATCTATCATAAAGGTTGGAGAAATGCTGGAACCATCCTCCAAGCCATTTTATTCTTGCAAAAACATGAGCCTATAGAACAAGAATGACAATAACAGTAAAATAAATGGAAAACTGCTCCACACCTGTCCAAACCTTTATCATGATTAACACGGCATTCAAGCCCCTTCCCAAAATTGTACCTCAGTAGCTGTAAGCAAGGTGTTCTTACAACTGCACAAATTGTGTAGCACCAGCACTGCACACTATTTGACCCCCTGACCCCAAGGGGTTGGCTACGGCACTTCAATGGTTAGAATCCCGACTGTAAAATGATGACAGCAAAATGCCAATGATATAAATGTGGACAATTTTGGTAAGTATTCTAAGACTAACCTTAACTTCAACCCACCCCTGCCACAGCCTAACCCTAACTGCCCCCTCCTCCCCCCCAGCCAAACCTTCAGCAGCCCAACCCTAACCTCCTTCCCTTCCCCGTGCAGCCTAATCCTAACCCTCCCCTCTGGCTGCCTAAACCTAACCCTCGCCTTCCGCAGCCTAACCCTAATACTTACTGTTTGAAGTTGGTGCCATTTTGATCCCGCCACCGGGATTCAGGCCATCGGGATGCTGGGGATCTGTATGAATTGTCGGTGCACGGGATCCTGGCGTTCAAAATACTGACGCCGGGATCCCGCTGTTGAAAAAGCAGACAAGGGTGAGTAAGGGGTTTTCTCCCCCCTCCCCACCCCCTAAACTAACCCTCCCTTCCCACAGTCTAACCCTAACCTCCCCCCGGGGCCTATCCACCCGACGGAGGTGCCTAAACCTAACCCCCTGTCCCCGATGCTAAACTTAACCCTCACCCTTCCCTGCAGCCTAACCCTAACCCCCAGGACACAGCCTAACCCTAAACCCCTGGGACACAGCCTAAACCTAACTGAGACACCCCCTGTGGCTTGCCTCACCAGCAATGTGATGTGTCTTTGTTCAGCATCCCGGTTGTCGGGATTCCGGCGCCGGGATGGTGCACCCATTCTGGATGCCAGTGTCGGCATTCAGAATAGGGTTGGGATTCTGGCGTCGGTATTCTGACTGCTTCCCCCTACAGAGGCTTATCTTGTAGTTTAATACAGACTATTATGTTAATGTATTATTAGTTTGTTATATTTCAATTCATAGTCATTGTAGTTTTAATAAAACAGTTTATACAACAATTATACAAGCAACATTTTTAAACCGATTACATGACAAAGCTATGGAGGAGGTGAGTCTAGTGTTAGACCATCCCCCCAACTCCATCCGTTTCCATATGTGTACTAGAAAATGCAAACCTGCCAGACAGACAATTCCCAACACATGCATATCTCCAACTGTTCATTTTAATATCTCTTACTGCAAATAAAATACATTTTTTAGGCAGGTAAAAAAAACACATTTTGTTTCCCCCAGCACCAGGGCCGGATTCAGTGCTGGTGGGGCAATGAAGTTGTGGGGCTCCCGCTACTACAATAGCTGACAAAGAACCCATAGCCTCTCCAAGGCAGACACACACACACACACACACACACACACACACACACACACACACACATACACCCACACACCCACACATATAAATATATTGTGTGCCCTGTATGGCATTGGTGACAGTGGGGTATATTGCCAGCCATGTACCTGCGCGCCATTCTCAAGAGGTCCCTAGGGACAGCAGGAGGCCTGTTGGGGAAGAAGCAAGGCTGAAGTGCGCACTAACCATTGGTTCTGGTGGCCGCTGGCAGAGGAGTGCGGTGCTGCGCAACAAAGGATCTCGTTCTGGAGAACTGAAGGAGCTGTCAGCAGGTGCCACACCTGTCCAGTGTGCGGCGGAGGTGCCGAGGCGGAGCAGCAGAAGCACCAGTCATTGTCTCGCGGGATATCAATGCAGTGTCCCGCGAGACATCGGACTCCTGTACACCTCCTCAGCGGCTGCTGTTAATGAACATATGAGGTGCGGGGAGGGGAAGACTACTCCGCTCCTGGGTGTGGGGGCCCCAAATGTGTGGGGGCTCCGGGATGACCACCCATGTCGCCCCTCCCTTAAGCTGGCCTTGCCCATCGCCCTGAATAATAGCAGTAACCAGATTTAAATCCCTTACAATATCTTAGAATTCAGAGATCTTGGTTACATATATCTGCGCAAATGTATGTATAAGCCCCCAAGCCGCGTCAAGGCCTCTCTATATATATTGGTGGTCCCTAGCACAATATCTAGGTGCAGGGTATGGCACCCCAAAAATCAGCATAAACCAGACAGCCCAGGGCAGCATACCAGTGAAAAAACTATAATGTTAATAGATTAGTGTTAAGAAGCCGAGGCTATAGATAGTGATACAAAAATGAGACGTAATTAAAATAAGAAATAGTGTTAAAGAAATCATAGACCCAGATTGGGGATGTGGAGGTGTGGGATGTGGTGCCTCTGGATTGGCTGAGCTGGATGGCTTTAGTGTGGCATACCCTTACACTTTATTAACACTTATCACATAATAATTTCTTTAACACTATTTCTTATTTTAATGACATCTCATTTTTGTATCACTTTCTCTAGCTTCGACTTCTTATCACTAATCTATTAACATTATAGTTTTTTTCACTGGTATGCTGCCCTGGGCTGTCTGGCTTATGCTGATTTTTGGGGTGCCATGCCCTGCACCTAGATATAGCGCTAGGTACCCCCAATATATACAGAGAGGCCTTGAGGCATCTTGGGGGCTTATACATACATTTGCACAGATATATGTAATAGAGATGAGCGGGTTCGGTTCCTCGGAATCCGAACCCGCCCGAACTTCAGCTTTTTTTACACGGATCCGAGCGACTCGGATCTTCCCGCCTTGCTCGGTTAACCCGAGCGCGCCCGAACGTCATCATGACGCTGTCGGATTCTCGCGAGGCTCGGATTCTATCGCGAGACTCGGATTCTATATAAGGAGCCGCGCGTCGCCGCCATTTTCACACGTGCATTGAGATTGATAGGGAGAGGACGTGGCTGGCGTCCTCTCCTTTTAGATTATAAGAGAGAGAGATTTACTGGAGCTTAGGACTAGGAGGAGTACTGTAGAAGTGTAGAGAGTGCAGAGAGTTTACTAGTGAGTGACCACCAGACAGTGCAGTTTATTTAATATATCCGTTCTCTGCCTGAAAAAAGCGATACACACAGTGACTCAGTCACATACCATATCTGTGTGCACTGCTCAGGCTCAGCCCAGTGTGCTGCATCATCTATATATATTATATATCTGTCTGACTGCTCAGCTCACACAGCTTATAATTGTGGGGGAGACTGGGGAGCACTGCAGTGCCAGTTATAGGTTATAGCAGGAGCCAGGAGTACATAATATTATATAGTGAGTGACCACCAGACAGTGCAGTTTATTTAATATATCCGTTCTCTGCCTGAAAAAAGCGATACACACAGTGACTCAGTCACATACCATATCTGTGTGCACTGCTCAGGCTCAGCCCAGTGTGCTGCATCATCTATATATATTATATATCTGTCTGACTGCTCAGCTCACACAGCTTATAATTGTGGGGGAGACTGGGGAGCACTGCAGTGCCAGTTATAGGTTATAGCAGGAGCCAGGAGTACATAATATTATATTAAAATTAAACAGTGCACACTTTTGCTGCAGGAGTGCCACTGCCAGTGTGACTGACCAGTGACCTGACCACACTGACCACCAGTATAGTTAGTAGTATACTTATATTGTGATTGCCTGAAAAAGTTAAACACTCGTCGTGTGACTTCACTTGTGTGTTGTTTTTTTTTTTATTCTATAAAAATAAAACTCATTCTGCTGACAGACAGTGTCCAGCAGGTCCGTCATTATATAATATATAATATATACCTGTCCGGCTGCAGTAGTGATATATATATATTTTTTATATCATTTATCATCCAGTCACAGCAGACACAGTACGGTAGTTCACGGCTGTGGCTACCTCTGTGTCTGCACTCGGCAGGCAGTCCGTCCATAATTGTATACCACCTAACCGTGGTTTTTTTTTCTTCTTTATACATACATACTACTACGACATCTCTTTATCAACCAGTCTATATTAGCAGCAGACACAGTACAGTACGGTAGTTCACGGCTGTGGCTACCTCTGTGTCTGCACTCGGCAGGCAGTCCGTCCATAATTGTATACCACCTAACCGTGGTTTTTTTTTCTTTCTTCTTTATACATACATAGTTACATAGACATCTCTTTATCAACCAGTCTATATTAGCAGCAGACACAGTACAGTACGGTAGTTCACGGCTGTGGCTACCTCTGTGTCTGCACTCGGCAGGCAGTCCGTCCATAATTGTATACCACCTAACCGTGGTTTTTTTTTCTTTCTTCTTTATACATACATAGTTACATAGACATCTCTTTATCAACCAGTCTATATTAGCAGCAGACACAGTACAGTACGGTAGTTCACGGCTGTGGCTACCTCTGTGTCTGCACTCGGCAGGCAGTCCGTCCATAATTGTATACCACCTAACCGTGTTTTTTTTTTCTTTCTTCTTTATACATACATAGTTACATAGACATCTCTTTATCAACCAGTCTATATTAGCAGCAGACACAGTACAGTACGGTAGTTCACGGCTGTGGCTACCTCTGTGTCTGCACTCGGCAGGCAGTCCGTCCATAATTGTATACCACCTAACCGTGGTTTTTTTTTCTTTCTTCTTTATACATACATAGTTACATAGACATCTCTTTATCAACCAGTCTATATTAGCAGCAGACACAGTACAGTACGGTAGTTCACGGCTGTGGCTACCTCTGTGTCTGCACTCGGCAGGCAGTCCGTCCATAATTGTATACCACCTAACCGTGGTTTTTTTTTCTTTCTTCTTTATACATACATACTACTACGACATCTCTTTATCAACCAGTCTATATTATTAGCAGCAGACACAGTACAGTACGGTAGTTCACGGCTGTGGCTACCTCTGTGTCTGCACTCGGCAGGCAGTCCGTCCATAATTGTATACCACCTAACCGTGGTTTTTTTTTCTTTCTTCTTTATACATACATAGTTACATAGACATCTCTTTATCAACCAGTCTATATTAGCAGCAGACACAGTACAGTACGGTAGTTCACGGCTGTGGCTACCTCTGTGTCTGCACTCGGCAGGCAGTCCATAATTGTATACTAGTATCCATCTCCATTGTTTACCTGAGGTGCCTTTTAGTTGTGCCTATTAAAATATGGAGAACAAAAATGTTGAGGTTCCAAAATTAGGGAAAGATCAAGATCCACTTCCACCTCGTGCTGAAGCTGCTGCCACTAGTCATGGCCGAGACGATGAAATGCCAGCAACGTCGTCTGCCAAGGCCGATGCCCAATGTCATAGTACAGAGCATGTCAAATCCAAAACACCAAATATCAGAAAAAAAAGGACTCCAAAACCTAAAATAAAATTGTCGGAGGAGAAGCGTAAACTTGCCAATATGCCATTTACGACACGGAGTGGCAAGGAACGGCTGAGGCCCTGGCCTATGTTCATGGCTAGTGGTTCAGCTTCACATGAGGATGGAAGCACTCAGCCTCTCGCTAGAAAAATGAAAAGACTCAAGCTGGCAAAAGCAGCACAGCAAAGAACTGTGCATTCTTCGAAATCCCAAATCCACAAGGAGAGTCCAATTGTGTCGGTTGCGATGCCTGACCTTCCCAACACTGGACGTGAAGAGCATGCGCCTTCCACCATTTGCACGCCCCCTGCAAGTGCTGGAAGGAGCACCCGCAGTCCAGTTCCTGATAGTCAGATTGAAGATGTCAGTGTTGAAGTACACCAGGATGAGGAGGATATGGGTGTTGCTGGCGCTGGGGAGGAAATTGACCAGGAGGATTCTGATGGTGAGGTGGTTTGTTTAAGTCAGGCACCCGGGGAGACACCTGTTGTCCGTGGGAGGAATATGGCCGTTGACATGCCAGGTGAAAATACCAAAAAAATCAGCTCTTCGGTGTGGAGGTATTTCACCAGAAATGCGGACAACAGGTGTCAAGCCGTGTGTTCCCTTTGTCAAGCTGTAATAAGTAGGGGTAAGGACGTTAACCACCTCGGAACATCCTCCCTTATATGTCACCTGCAGCGCATTCATAATAAGTCAGTGACAAGTTCAAAAACTTTGGGTGACAGCGGAAGCAGTCCACTGACCAGTAAATCCCTTCCTCTTGTAACCAAGCTCACGCAAACCACCCCACCAACTCCCTCAGTGTCAATTTCCTCCTTCCCCAGGAATGCCAATAGTCCTGCAGGCCATGTCACTGGCAATTCTGACGATTCCTCTCCTGCCTGGGATTCCTCCGATGCATCCTTGCGTGTAACGCCTACTGCTGCTGGCGCTGCTGTTGTTGCTGCTGGGAGTCGATGGTCATCCCAGAGGGGAAGTCGTAAGCCCACTTGTACTACTTCCAGTAAGCAATTGACTGTTCAACAGTCCTTTGCGAGGAAGATGAAATATCACAGCAGTCATCCTGCTGCAAAGTGGATAACTGAGGCCTTGACAACTATGTTGGTGTTAGACGTGCGTCCGGTATCCGCCGTTAGTTCACAGGGAACTAGACAATTTATTGAGGCAGTGTGCCCCCGTTACCAAATACCATCTAGGTTCCACTTCTCTAGGCAGGCGATACCGAGAATGTACACGGACGTCAGAAAAAGACTCACCAGTGTCCTAAAAAATGCAGTTGTACCCAATGTCCACTTAACCATGGACATGTGGACAAGTGGAGCAGGGCAGGGTCAGGACTATATGACTGTGACAGCCCACTGGGTAGATGTATGGACTCCCGCCGCAAGAACAGCAGCGGCGGCACCAGTAGCAGCATCTTGCAAACGCCAACTCTTTCCTAGGCAGGCTACGCTTTGTATCACCGCTTTCCAGAATACGCACACAGCTGAAAACCTCTTACGGCAACTGAGGAAGATCATCGCGGAATGGCTTACCCCAATTGGACTCTCCTGTGGATTTGTGGCATCGGACAACGCCAGCAATATTGTGTGTGCATTAAATATGGGCAAATTCCAGCACGTCCCATGTTTTGCACATACCTTGAATTTGGTGGTGCAGAATTTTTTAAAAAACGACAGGGGCGTGCAAGAGATGCTGTCGGTGGCCAGAAGAATTGCGGGACACTTTTGGCGTACAGGCACCACGTACAGAAGACTGGAGCACCACCAAAAACTACTGAACCTGCCCTGCCATCATCTGAAGCAAGAAGTGGTAACGAGGTGGAATTCAACCCTCTATATGCTTCAGAGGTTGGAGGAGCAGCAAAAGGCCATTCAAGCCTATACAATTGAGCACGATATAGTAGGTGGAATGCACCTGTCTCAAGCGCAGTGGAGAATGATTTCAACGTTGTGCAAGGTTCTGATGCCCTTTGAACTTGCCACACGTGAAGTCAGTTCAGACACTGCCAGCCTGAGTCAGGTCATTCCCCTCATCAGGCTTTTGCAGAAGAAGCTGGAGACATTGAAGGAGGAGCTAACACGGAGCGATTCCGCTAGGCATGTGGGACTTGTGGATGGAGCCCTTAATTCGCTTAACAAGGATTCACGGGTGGTCAATCTGTTGAAATCAGAGCACTACATTTTGGCCACCGTGCTCGATCCTAGATTTAAAGCCTACCTTGGATCTCTCTTTCCGGCAGACACAAGTCTGCTGGGGTTGAAAGACCTGCTGGTGACAAAATTGTCAAGTCAAGCGGAACGCGACCTGTCAACATCTCCTCCTTCACATTCTCCCGCAACTGGGGGTGCGAGGAAAAGGCTCAGAATTCCGAGCCCACCCGCTGGCGGTGATGCAGGGCAGTCTGGAGCGACTGCTGATGCTGACATCTGGTCCGGACTGAAGGACCTGACAACGATTACGGACATGTCGTCTACTGTCACTGCATATGATTCTCTCAACATTGATAGAATGGTGGAGGATTATATGAGTGACCGCATCCAAGTAGGCACGTCACACAGTCCGTACTTATACTGGCAGGAAAAAGAGGCAATTTGGAGGCCCTTGCACAAACTGGCTTTATTCTACCTAAGTTGCCCTCCCACAAGTGTGTACTCCGAAAGAGTGTTTAGTGCCGCCGCTCACCTTGTCAGCAATCGGCGTACGAGGTTACATCCAGAAAATGTGGAGAAGATGATGTTCATTAAAATGAATTATAATCAATTCCTCCGCGGAGACATTGACCAGCAGCAATTGCCTCCACAAAGTACACAGGGAGCTGAGATGGTGGATTCCAGTGGGGACGAATTGATAATCTGTGAGGAGGGGGATGTACACGGTGATATATCGGAGGGTGATGATGAGGTGGACATCTTGCCTCTGTAGAGCCAGTTTGTGCAAGGAGAGATTAATTGCTTCTTTTTTGGGGGGGGTCCAAACCAACCCGTCATATCAGTCACAGTCGTGTGGCAGACCCTGTCACTGAAATGATGGGTTGGTTAAAGTGTGCATGTCCTGTTTTGCTTATACAACATAAGGGTGGGTGGGAGGGCCCAAGGACAATTCCATCTTGCACCTCTTTTTTCTTTTCTTTTTCTTTGCATCATGTGCTGATTGGGGAGGGTTTTTTGGAAGGGACATCCTGCGTGACACTGCAGTGCCACTCCTAAATGGGCCCGGTGTTTGTGTCGGCCACTAGGGTCGCTAATCTTACTCACACAGTCAGCTACCTCATTGCGCCTCTTTTTTTCTTTGCGTCATGTGCTGTTTGGGGAGGGTTTTTTGGAAGGGACATCCTGCGTGACACTGCAGTGCCACTCCTAGATGGGCCCGGTGTTTGTGTCGGCCACTAGGGTCGCTAATCTTACTCACACAGCTACCTCATTGCGCCTCTTTTTTTCTTTGCGTCATGTGCTGTTTGGGGAGGGTTTTTTGGAAGGGACATCCTGCGTGACACTGCAGTGCCACTCCTAGATGGGCCCGGTGTTTGTGTCGGCCACTAGGGTCGCTAATCTTACTCACACAGCTACCTCATTGCGCCTCTTTTTTTCTTTGCGTCATGTGCTGTTTGGGGAGGGTTTTTTGGAAGGGCCATCCTGCGTGACACTGCAGTGCCACTCCTAGATGGGCCCGGTGTTTGTGTCGGCCACTAGGGTCGCTAATCTTACTCACACAGCTACCTCATTGCGCCTCTTTTTTTCTTTGTGTCATGTGCTGTTTGGGGAGGGTTTTTTGGAAGGGACATCCTGCGTGACACTGCAGTGCCACTCCTAGATGGGCCCGGTGTTTGTGTCGGCCACTAGGGTCGCTTATCTTACTCACACAGCGACCTCGGTGCAAATTTTAGGACTAAAAATAATATTGTGAGGTGTGAGGTATTCAGAATAGACTGAAAATGAGTGTAAATTATGGTTTTTGAGGTTAATAATACTTTGGGATCAAAATGACCCCCAAATTCTATGATTTAAGCTGTTTTTTAGTGTTTTTTGAAAAAAACACCCGAATCCAAAACACACCCGAATCCGACAAAAAAAATTCGGTGAGGTTTTGCCAAAACGCGTTCGAACCCAAAACACGGCCGCGGAACCGAACCCAAAACCAAAACACAAAACCCGAAAAATTTCAGGCGCTCATCTCTAATATGTAACCAAGATCTCTGAATTCTAAGATATTGTATGGGATTTAAATCTGGTTACTGCTATTATTCAGGGTGCTGGGGGAAACAAAATGTGTTTTTTGCCTGCTTAGAAAAACCCCTCCCTTGCAAGCACCTGAATAATATCACTAAGCTAATTGAGCATCTGCCACTATATATAAAAATATTTTTTTTGCCTGCGTACATAAGACTTACAATTGGGCTAAGCCCGCTGTAGCTTTCAAATTTAATAAAAAAGACTATTTCCCCCTGACTAGTCTGTAAAAAAATAACAGTCCCCAAGACCTCCATATCTCATATATAGCTTCCGCACAGAGCCAGATTAATAATGGGGCGAATAGAGCTACAGCTCCAGGCCTCCACATAAAAATAGAACCATCATCATGGCAGCATGATGATCACTAGCCACCAGCTGGCCACATGGTCTGCTATGAAGCATAACTATTAAGATTGTAGATTTCTATTTTTCTCACAGAATGATTCAATATTTTATATTTGTACATAATTAAGGAGACATTGGAGCTGATAGTGTAGGGGTGTACACGCCCATATGGCTCTGGCCACACCCACACAGCACTGATCACCTCTCCCATTTCTCACAACAGGCCCTTGAATATTTTCAGCTCCAGGCCCATGTGGCCCTTAATCCGGCCCTGCTTCCGCTAGCATCCGTATCCCAGGACCCACATACAATATTAACGCCACCACCAGCATGTACATAACATGATTCAAAACCATGCCTTATAAATGATTGCCGCTTTAAAAAAACGTTCAAGATCGTCCGGTATCCCGCACCTCCAGTAAACTCAGACCCTATTATATATGCTCCCAGGTCTTAATACAACATTAACCCCCAAGCAATGTCCACATGACTTTACCCCATAACATTAACCCTACATGGCATTTAAGTTCACACCAACCTCCACATAACACTAACCTCTCATGCCATCCCCAGGTAACATTAGCCTTACAATGCCAATCACCACATAGCATTACACTTTTACATCAGTTCTTACATGATGGTATTGCCCCCAAGTCCCAGCATTATATTGGTAATCCCCCCAACTATCTTTAGGCTCTGTAAAAGAGAGAGAGAAGGAATGAATGGATAAAGTGACTGGCGCAATGGCATTAAAATTCAAGTGCCTTTGTGGTGAGAAAGAGGCTACGAAATCCCCAAGAAAGCAGATTCAATTAGGAAGGTAACTTTACAAAACAGCATTTGTCCTGTTGAAATAACCTTTGCAGAAGTATATATATATATATATATATATATACATATACTAAGGTGCTCACCTTGACAAAGGGGCGCTGTAGCCCCAAAACGCTGGCGATATGCGATGCGTGCTAATACACGTTTGCTACCTTAAGTCTCCAAGTGCTGCTGTCTATTTACTGCTGATGTATGTATGTATATATATATATATATATATATATATATATATATATATATATATCCTATGTTTAGCCTTGAAATATGGAAATATATCTGATATATATGCTTCAGGTTTTGTTCCACGTTAACAGATTTTCACTTGCTGGAATTATTTTGTTTTGAAATTATTTTATTTCCATGTACATGCTCCTTCATAATCAGTATGATTGTGTATACACCATTAAGAATGCAGACTGCTGACATGCAAACAATAAGCCTTCACAGGGGTCAGCGGGAAGCCTGTCTACCCAGGTGTGTGATAAAGTCTTCGCCAGTGAACAAACCTTTAGTCTCTTCAGCTATTGTTTGGTTTCCTGCAAATCCTTTTCATGGGTTTATGTAGAGCAAAGAGAAAGCCAAGGCTTTTTTTTATTTGTCCCTTTGGCATGTTGAAAAGATATGACATTTGAGAAGGACTGTGGAGTGACTTGGTGGAAAGAAAAGGCTATGCATTACTACCTACCGCAGAATTTGATGAGTCTGATACAATATGGAAAATCGGATACACCCGACGTGGTCTCCAGGCAGGATTGAATTTAGCCTTCTCTGAGAAATTAGGTATCAATGTTTAATTAACAGGTGTTTATGATACAAATGGAGATAATATATCTGGGGGTCCCGGTTGCAAATCAGGTTTTGTGAGATTCTTCATGGTTCTAGATGTCCATTTTTCTACCTTGGTGGCATACATTTAATCCACTGAATTTCAGGCTCTGAAGTTCATCCTACTTATTACTATATATGGATTAGTATTAGGAAGTATATATGCATTAGTAAATACAGAATGTGCAGCTCTAATAGCATCTAACGGAAATGTGGGTTAGGGGGATGGGTGTGCTTTTCTTCCCTGGACTAGATGCAGGGTGCACCTTAAAATATTTCAAATCCACAAAATTAGTTTAATTATTGTTATTATCAATATATATTTTTTTAATATATATTTTTGCGTGGCGCCATTAAGTGTCTGTTGTGGCATGCAGGCACTAAGCTATGAAATAACTGGTAACAATTTCACTTAAAAAGGCTTAAACAGACAATACAGGGGCAAAGATCAAACAATGCAGTATTTAGATAAGTAAGTGACTGATAATTATTAATGTTATCACTCAGTGACCCAAGTGCTCTGGGAAGGACAGACAGAAAGGAACAGGATCGAAGGAGGAGGGCTGGTCGGCATTAATGAACAGGTGTGTTTTGTTTTTAGGGCACATTTGGGACAATGTAGGCTAGTAGACAGTGATCGGTTAGGGGGACTGGGTGTATCAAGCAGTGAAAACAGTGAAGTTGGCCACAGCAATCAATCAATCAATCAGCATTCTGCCTATTATTTTATAGAATGTACCTGATTGTTTTGACGGATTCAGTATGATATCCCAGCTGTCAGGATCCCGGTGGTCAGGAGACTGATGCCGGGATCCCGACAGCCGGAATATCACTGGCGAGTGCAACGTGACACCTCGTGGGCTCGCCATGCTTCAGGCCCGGTGGTGACCCAAGGGTATATTCACCCTTGGGTGGTGGTGTGGACCGCCGGTTTTTCACTAGGTGTCGGTATCCTGACTGCCGGGATCTCGGCAGCCGGCAACTTGAATGTCTATCGTTTTGACTGCTTGATACATGTACCTGAAAATATTTAAATGGGCTGAAAGGGGTGGAGTTTCAATATATTCTTAGGTGAGTCTGGACACAGCAATTGTTTATATATGCTTAAGGGAGCCTTAAAAATGTGCCACAAACCCCCCTTACCCCCCCCCCCCCCAAAAAAAATAATAATAATAATAATAATAGTTGTGCAAGTCCTGCATTTAAAAATGTAGGTACAAAATAGGTCACTATTTTAAATTACACAAAGTTGATTTATATGACGCATATTAAGGATGCATGCATACAGATGCATACTATGTATGCATAAAAATGCTAGGAATGTAGATGCTATTTGAATACAGATTAGATAAGAAGTAATAGACAGTATTGTGGGAATGGCTTAATACTTCCAGATGAATATAGAAAACGGCACAACCTGTTCCTTAAATGTTTCATTGTAATTTCCAGAGCAGCTGATTAGAGAAAGTGGAGTATACTTGTAAGTAGAGATGTGCGGCGGGCACCACTCGTGTTTTGGATCTGGATTGGTTTTGCCAAAACCACCCTTTCGGGTTTTAGTTTTGGATCTGGATGATTTTTTTTTTAAAAATACAAAAACAGCTAAAATCACAGAATTTGGGGGAAATTTTGATCCGGCGGTATTACTAACCTCAATAACATTCATTTCCACTCATTTCCAGTCTATTCTGAACACCTCACAATATTGTTTTTAGGCCAAAAGGTTGCACAGAGGTAGCTGGATGACTTTGCTAAGCGACACAAGTATGCGGCACAAACACCTGGCCCATCTAGGAGTGGCACTGCAGTGTCAGACAGGATGGCACTTTTAAACACTAGGCCCCAAACAGCACCATTGGCGGATTTAGGGAGGGGCGATCAGGGCGAACGCCCCCCTAACAATAACATACAGCTCCTTACTATGTGCTGCTGTGTGCCGGAGTCCAGATATCTGCATTTGTCCCTCCCACAGCAGTGAGTCACCGCTGAGTGACAGGACTGAGCCTGCAGCACTTGTACAGAGGGATGAGAGCTCTCCTGTGTCCCAGCCAATCAGAGCCATTCCCCCTCCCCTGTTCCTCCTCTCTCTCTTCCCTGGCTTTTTTGTCTTGTGAGCCGCCAGCCTCCTGCAGTGCACTGCAAAATATTTCGGTGAGTTTGTGTCTTGCCTGCGCTGTATCTTCTCACTTCAGTAGCTCAGTTCAGACTTAAGCAGATCTATAGTAAAGTCTGTTAGTTATTATTTATCTCTACATACCGTGCACTGATGCCACTGAACGGACACGGTCCACCCGTCCCCACATCTGTAAACCCTTGGCTCCAATAATGACTCAGGAGGAGCATTCCAATGATCATTCAGCCGTGCATGACTGATGGTGCTGTGCTGTGATCTGAGGTGTGTGTGGTGGCGAGAGAAGTTGGGTGCCTAATGGAGCTGCAGTATCAGGAAAGTTTTTCCTGAATCCTTCATGCAGCCAGCTCTCACAGCCTAGGTCAGGTCTGAGGGCACACAGACACAGCTCTTGCACAAGACATAGTATGCTGCAAGTTCAAGAAGCAGCTCAGCTGTAGTTATCAGAGATGCCGGGCTGTGTGTCCTGCAGTGTGCCAGTGCCAGGCAGCTCTGCTTTTATCATTGAGCCCTAATATTCACTGTGACACCACAGTTTGCCAGCTTTATAGCACAGAAAAACTTACATTGTGTTCCAGTATAACACACAAAATACCTAAATAGTGTACCAGTATACTGTAGGTATATTATGTGGAAGTACTGATGCAGTCAATACATGTACAGGATACACACAGATACTATAAGGAAGAGAAGAGTCAAACTACTAAAATGTGTTTGTTGTAGCAATATGTCAGATATCTCTCTCCCCATAAATGTGTGTGTTACTGTAAGAGTGTGGCACACACCGCCTGGGGGTACAGACACACAGTGACTGATGCTCATTGAGTGGCCCACACACACAGTGAATATATAAACATATGTAAATTGGAATAATCCATGTGCCAACACAAAAATGATAAAAAAATTAGTAAAGTGGAGAAGTTGAGACCAGGAAGAGGAGGTGCCAGGTACGCAAAGAGGAGGGGTCAGGATTAATCATTAAATCGCCCCCCCTAAAAGAACAGTCTAGATCCGCCCCTGAACAGCACATCATACAAAGAAGAAAAAGAGTTGCACCGAGGTAGCTGGATGACTAAGCTAAGCGACACAAGTGTGCGGCACAAACACCTGGCCCATCTAGGAGTGGCACTGCAGTGTCAGACAGAATGGCACTTTTAAACACTAGGCCCCAAACAGCACATCATACAAAGAAGAAAAAGAGTTGCATCGAGGTAGCTAGATGACTAAGATAAGTGACACAAGTGTGCAGCACAAACACCTGGCCCATCTAGGAGTGGCACTGCAGAGTCAGACAGGATGGCATTTTTAAAAACTAGGCCCCAAACAGCACATCATGCAAAGGAAAAAAGAGGTGCACCGAGGTAGCTGGATGACTAAGCTAAGCGACACAAGTTTGCGGCACAAACACCTGGCCCATCTAGGCATGGCACGCAGTGGCTGAATGTCGAAAGTGGCCCGCAATTTTTTCAGGCCACCGAAAGCATCTCCTGCACGCCCGTCATTTTTCAAAAAATTCTACACAACCAAATTAATTGTATGTGCAAGACATGGGACCTGCTGGAATTTGCCCAGATGTAATACACGCACAATATTGGTGGCATTGTCTATTATCACAAATCCCCAGGAGAGTATAAGTGGGGTAAGCCATTGTGCGTGATGTCCTCCAATTTCCGTAAGATGTTGGCTGTGGTGTGCCTCTTACGGAAATCAGTGATACATAGCGTATCCTGCCTAGGAACGAGCTGGCGTTTGTGAGATGCTGCTACTGGTGCCGCTGCTGTTGTTGCTGTTGGAGGCAATACATCTACCCAGTGGGCTGTCAGTCATGTAGTCCTTAGGTTGCCCTGCTCCACTTGTCCACATGTCCATGGTTAAGTGGACACTGGGTACAACCGCATTTTTCAGGACACTGAGGACACTTTTCTTAATGTCCCTGTACAGTCCGGGAATCGCTTTCCTAGTGAAGTGGAATCTAGATGGGATTTGGTACCGGGGACATACTACCTCCATCAATTGTCTAAATCCCACTGCACTAATTTCATCTTCCTCGCAAAGGACTGTTGGACAGTCAATTGCTTAGCTGAAGTAGTACAAGTGGTCTTCCAACTTCCCCTCTGGGATGACGATCGACTCCCAGCAGCAACAACAGCAGCGGCAGCAGTAGCAGGAAGTGTTTCTTGATCTTTCTCTATTTTATCCTCCAAATTTTTGTTCTCCATTATTTTTATGGAGTTATATAACAATATGCAGCACAGGAGAGCGTACCCTTACACCACACAGGGCAAACCCTGTAAAAATTATTTGGATTAAATATTAATAACCCCTTTATTTGGAGTAAATAATATACAGCACAGGACAGCACCAGTGGACTTATACGGCAGCACCACTGGACTGGACTTATACGGCAGTACCCCTGGACTTATACGGTAGCACAACTGAACTTATACGGCAGTACCACTGGACTGGACTTACATGGCAGTACCCCTGGACTTATACGGCAGTACCCCTGGACTTATACGGCAGCACCTCTGGACTGGACTTATACAACAGTACCCCTGGACTTTTACGCCAGTACCACTGGACTAGACTTATACGGCAGTACCCCTGGACTTATACAGCAGTACCCCTGGACTTATACGGCAGCACTGTACTGGACTTATATGTCAGTACCCCTGAACTTATACGGCAGCACCACTGGACTTATACGGCAGTACCCCTGAACTTATACAGCAGCATTACTGGACTGGACTTATACGGTGTCACCACTGGACTGGACTTATACGGCAGTACCCCATGACTTATACGGCAGCACCACTGGACTTATACGGCAGTATCCATTGTCTTATACAGCAGCACCACTGGACTTATACGGCAGCACCACTGGACTGGACTTATACGGCAGCACCACTGGACTGGACTTATATGTCAGTACCCCTGGACTTATACGGCAGCACCACTGGACTTATACAACAGTATCCCTTGTCGTATACAGCAGCACCACTGGACTGGACTTATATGGCAGCACCACTGGACTGGACTTATACATCAGCACCACTGGACTTATGGCAGCACAGGACACCACCATTGGACTTATGGCAGCACAGGACACCACCACTGGACTGATGCAGCACAACACAGAACCACTGGACTGGACTTATATGGCAGTACCCCTGGACTTATACGGTAGCACAACTGAACTTATATGGCAGTACCACTGGACTGGCCTTACATGGCAGTACCCCTGGACTTATACGGCAGTACCCCTGGACTTATACGGCAGCACCTCTGGACTGGACTTATACAACAGTACCCCTGGACTTTTACGCCAGTGCCACTGGACTAGACTTATACGGCAGTACCCCTGGACTTATACAGCAGTACCCCTGGACTTATACGGCAGCACTGTACTGGACTTATATGTCAGTACCCCTGAACTTATACGGCAGCACCACTGGACTTATACGGCAGTACCCCTGAACTTATACAGCAGCATTACTGGACTGGACTTATACGGTGTCACCACTGGACTGGACTTATACGGCAGTACCCCATGACTTATACGGCAGCACCACTGGACTTATACGGCAGTATCCATTGTCTTATACAGCAGCACCACTGGACTTATACGGCAGCACCACTGGACTGGACTTATACGGCAGCACCACTGGACTGGACTTATATGTCAGTACCCCTGGACTTATACGGCAGCACCACTGGACTTATACAACAGTATCCCTTGTCGTATACAGCAGCACCACTGGACTGGACTTATATGGCAGCACCACTGGACTGGACTTATACATCAGCACCACTGGACTTATGGCAGCACAGGACACCACCATTGGACTTATGGCAGCACAGGACACCACCACTGGACTGATGCAGCACAACACAGAACCACTGGACTGGACTTATATGGCAGCACCACTGGACTGGACTTATACATCAACACCACTGGACTTATGGCAGCACAGGACACCACCATTGGACTTATGGCAGCACAGGACACCACCACTGGACTGATGCAGCACAACACAGAACCACTGGACTGGACTTATACAGCAGCACCACTGGACTTATGACAGCACAGGGGACCACCACTGTACATATGGCAGCACAGGACATTACCACTGGACTGATGCAGCACTAGACAGCACCGCTGCACTGGACTTATACAGCAGCACCAGACTTATTGCAGCACAAGACACCACCACTGGACTGATGCAGGACAAGACAGCACTGGAATGACACAAAAGAGCAGGTCACCACACCACGCGCCACACCACTTTCCCGCACAGACACTGGGGAAACACATCCTCTCGCTACACTCTCCAGGACTGGAGTGAAAATGACGGCAATGCGCAGCTCCTTTTGTGGAATCCAAATCCCGCGAGAATCTGACAGCGGGATGATGAAATTTTGCCTCGTTCTGGTTTCCGAATCTGGCGGGAAAATCCAAGCTGGACTCGGATCTGGGCTTGGGACGTGATGTTCGGGGGAGGCTCATCCCTACTTGTGAGTATGCAAATGGAACAGTACCTTGAATCCTAGAGAGCTGAAGAGCCACCAGGGTTGTCATTAGGACCCTCCGGAAGCTCAGCTCCTCCCTGCTGCCTGTGGTCCCACCCCCTCATCACAACATAATATCATTGAGGGCGTGCCTGCCAGCGGGTGGAATATTGCCGTTACAGCCCTGCTTGCATAGATCCTAAGTGATGGCATCATAGCTACATCAAGTCTCAAACCAAGTACACACTAGGCTATTTTTCGGATGATATATCGTTCATACGCGGATCGGAATGATATATTGGCTACATCGCTCAGTGTGTACCTGTGATTGCGCGATCCTGCTGGTTGTTTCCTGGGTTGTCCTGTCAGGTGTGCTACATGCCCAATGGGATGATCCAGGGAATGATGACATGCATTTCAAATGTGGCGGGTAATGTTACATTGCACCGTCGTCCACTGCGTCTTGCAGTGTGCACAGCGGCAAAATGTATTGTGCTGCCTTACATTGTTTTGTTTTTTAATACTTTTTTTTTTAATACTTTAGAATATTAATGAATATTAATGAAGCATATCTTCAACTAGTATCTTCAACTAGTTTGAATTCCACAAATTATAATTTGTATTTTTAAATTTGCCACATTTACTTCCATATTTCTAGCCAGAGGCCACAGTAAATCTTCTGCATTTACCATAGATCACAACTTAGAGTAAAAAATTCAGTTTACATCATAAAAGCAGTTCAATAATTAGTTATATGAGGGTTGTCCAAAAAGTAATGCCTTAATGCTCATAACTTAAAACGTATTATAGATACAGATTTGAAAATTTGCAGTCAAGTACTTTGAAGTCTTAAGGCCCATACACATTAGACGATGTCGCTCTGTGAGCGACATCGTCTAACGTTTCCCCCTCCCGGGCCGGCCGGTCGGCGGCCGCCTGTACGCACTGAGCGATATGACCGCTCATATCGCTCAGTGACGTCACGCCCCCGCCAGCCCTGCATGAAGGTCGTGGACGACAGTCCACATCCTTCATGCATGCCTGACCGACAGCGACGATCGTTGCAGACCCGCGGGGCCGCGCATCGGTCGTCGCTGGCGGCATACACACTTAACGATATAATGAGCGACGTCGCTCAAGGAGGGGGAAAATGAGCGACGTCGCTCATTATATCGTTTAGTGTGTATGGACCTTAAGAAATAGAATGACTGTACTAAAAAAAAAATCACCATCTGCCCTCAAACATTTTCTCCACCTCTCAACCCAAGCTGTGAAGCCACTTTGGAAAAATTCCAGAGGTTGGTGTTTGACCCAGGAACATATGGCTTTTTTAACAACCTCTATGTCATTAAAATGTTGACCCCCGGAGACAGTTTTTTGAGAGGGCCAAACAGATGAAAGTCAGAAGGGGCCAAATCAGGACTGTATGGTGATGTGGCATTATTGCCCACCCTATTTTGGCAATGGCCACAGATGTAGCCATCGAAGTGTGAGGTCTGGCATTGTCATGATGTAAGATGACATTTGACAGTGGAATTGTTGACCTTTTTTTGCGGATGGCTTCTTTCAGCTTCTTTAGTGTAATAATGTATCGATCATTGTTGATTGATTGGTTTGGTTCCAAGTAATGAGAATAACACCTTGGCAATCCCAGAAGAATGTGGCCATGACTTTGTTTATGGATCGCTGTGATTTAAACTTTTGTGGCATAGGTGATCTTGGGTGTTTCCATTGCTTTGATTGGGCCTTTGTTTCTGGGTCATAAAGGAATAGCCAGATCTCATCTCCTGTAATGACATTTTCCAAAAACATCTCAGGGTTGGCTTCAAAGTTGGTCAAAAGGTCACTGCACACTTCCACCCTCTGGGCCTTATGATCTCTTGTTAATTGCCTTGGAACCCATTTAGCACACACTTTACAATATCCCAAATCACTGATTAGTGTTTCTACAGTGCCATGGCTACATTCAAGTTCATCACTGATATCTGTGATGGTCACACGACGGTCTTTCTGAATCATGGAATCGACTTTGTGTTGGTTCTCTGCTGTCACTGCAGTTGATGGTCTGCCACCACGAGGTTTGTCGCACATGGGCGATTCTCCAGATTAAAAATGCTTCAGCCACCTTCTGACATTGCTATAGTCAATTGTACACTCGCATTACACTTTTTTTCAGTCTTCTATGGATTTCTGTAGCACTGCAGCCTTTTCTTTCCAGAACTTCAATGACTGCTCTTTATTTCATCTTGGATTCCATTGTATTTCTTGAACTACCTAAACAAAAATACATATATAGTGCCTAATTCAGGTGTAAATTTTGAGAAAAATATGTGGGCGCATGCGCAGCACCCATCCAGCAAATGCAGCCGCTCTTTCTGTGGGGAGTGTGCAGAAAATATGATCCTTTTCCAGGGAGGAGACGGAGCGTTGGGGGGGGGTGGCGCGATGTGAACGGGGGGGGGGGGGGGCGTAGGCGGCCAAACGGGGGCATGAACATGGTGGCTGCATGACATCACACCCAGCCGCCGCGATCGGGAAGATGGCGTCGGGCCTCCTGAAGGTTTAACTTAGCTGCGCCAGTAGAAGGATTCCTTAGTTTCCTTAGCAGAAGTTGCGATGCGTTCACAATTTATGCTTGTTCAACGGGGGGAGGGTCCGGTTAGCATGCTGGGCGGCCTTGACCAGCGATGGGTGGCCCCCAGCATGCGATCCAAAGGATTGCAAATTCTGCTAATTAGGGGGGGGCTACGAGGGGGGCTCATGGGGAGTTGAGGTGGAACAGGCAAGGAACATATGATGTGGGAGGTGAGGAGGGCACCAGGCCCACAGAGGAGGGGACATACTGTACCACAGTAACTACACACTGTAGAGGCTGGAGCTACAGTAGGTGCAGGGGGGGAGGAGGTCTGTAGGGATCGAGGAGGTGAAGCAGCCGCAGAGGGGATTATCTCCATCATGACACTGCCCGTGGTAAGCTTAGATGGTGGCCACACTGTGCCCCGTGTCCCAGTACATTGACTAGCTAATCTCAAATATCAGAGGGAAATCTGCCCCATTGCACCCTGTACTGGCACATATGCCAAGAACATATCTTTTGAACATTGCACTGGTGAAGTTGGACATTTTGAAATGCATTGACATTTTCTGATCTTTACACGTATTTGGCCTGATTCAGAGGCGGACGCAGACCCCAGCGCAGGTGCATCTTTGTACGCAACGCAACTGCAAATTTATTCTTTTTCCAGTGGAACTCACAGAGATGTCTACCAGCAACATCTCTATTCTGTCACTTTGCCTAAAAAGTTGCACCATCGATTGAAGATCCGTTGCACAACTGGACGATAGATCCGTCGCACCACTGGATGTTAGAGCAGCTTAATGGTTGCTCAGCATGTCCGTCGGAAAACAGCCACCTGTGTCATTGCAACAGTTGGACGCAACACATCCCTGACGCGCCCACATATGAGTCGACACACCGCTTCTTTCTGCATCCAAATCTGTTCCATGATCGCTGCTGGTAACCATAGGGATTTGTGCGCAGTGCCACCTGAATGCATGCGCAGACTTCTAATATCGGATGCTGTATCCTCCCCGGAATCAAGGCCCATTATACAACAATTATAATGTTTGAAGGAAAAGGCAAACAAACAATCGTTCAGCATCATAGTTGAAAAATGACTAAAATACATTATACTGTACATGCACAGCTCTATGATACAAGTAAGAGAACAAAAACTATTGTTCCAGGTATATCTAAGTCAAAGGTAGATTTCTGTTGTACGGTAGGCGGCTACCTGTCTGATGATCTCACTGCGGATAAGGGCACACTTACTTTTTGATGTAGTTAAACTCTATCTTTCCCTTGTTTGTTTTTCCTGTCAAATGACTTAAGTTGGGCTCTTGTGTAAGTTAGATACCAAGGTATATCATTACACTAACTAAACAAGGGGTTGCAATTTGACACGGAAATTGACAGTAAATTAGGCTGGAGTGGACAGGATTACAAAAACCTTTCAGAGCAATGTTAAAATAGGTGGAAACACAATTGGATTTACATATTTTTACATTTTATACCTCTGTTTGTCATAGAATGTTGGTATGAGCACAGTAGACCTATAGGTAGCTGAATTAGATGTTTTCTTTAATTCTTTTTCTCTTCTTCATGAAAGGTATATGTTAGTTTTCCCCCTGTACCTGGGTGCGCCTCTCATGAACCATGACTGCTGAAAGTAGTGTAGGGAAGTAATGGTGTCTTTTATCAGATTAACTGTCTGCTCTCTTAATGAAACCCACACCAGGAGAACTGACATCCAGTGATTCAGCTGATGATAGAGACTCCAAACTTTCTTCCGCTTGCATTAGTCACACTGAGATAAACCAGTTGGAAGCTTTCTTGGTACATAATAAAGATGTTACCTAGAAAAACATTAAATCTTTTACGTTCGCCTCTTGTGATCTCAGTAACAGATCTGGGATTCTAACAAAGCAGAACTAAACAGAAACGTTGGGACAGATCTATGTCAGGAGCATCTGTTCATTTTGGGGTTTTCTTTTAAGTGACAAACTTTAGTATCCTCCAGTCCAGTCTCAGACTTGGGAGCTGCCATGATGCATTTTCTCAAGCTAGTTGGGATGCAATTTCCAAAGCATAGAAATATGGTTCCAGCAGGGAGCCATTGCGCCCACACTAACCCACACACTCCGGTCACTGTAGGGTGCAGGGCGCAGGGGGGGGTGCCCTGGGCAGCAATTAAGTACCTCCTGGCAAAAGCAGCATATATACAGTTGGACACTGTTATATGCATGAGCCCCCGCCATTAATTTCACACAAAATCGCGGGACAGAAGCCCGCCGCTGAGGGGGCGGGGCCTTCTTCCTCAGCACTCACCAGCGCCATTTTCTCTCCACAGCTCCGCTGAGAGGAAGCTCCCCAGGCTCTCCCCTGCAGACTCACGGTAGAAAGGGTAAAAAGAGAGGGGGGGCACACAAATTTAGCGCATTAATCATATATACAGCAGCTACTGGGTAAACACTAAGTTACTGTGTGATTCCTGGGTCATATAGCGCTGGGGTGTGTGCTGGCATACTCTCTCTCTGTCTCTCCAAAAGGCCTTGTGGGGGTCCTGTCCTCATATAGAGCATCCCCTGTGTGTGTGGTGTGTCGCTACGTGTGTGTCGACATGTTTGACGAAGAGGGCTATGTGGAGGCAGAGCAAGTGCAGATGAATGACGTGTCTCCGCCGACGGTGCCGACACCTGATTGGATGGATATGTGGAAGGTGTTAAATGATAATGTAAACTCCTTGCATAAAAGGTTGGATAAAGCTGATGCCTTGGGACAGTCGGGGTCTCAGCCCATGCCTGATCCTACAGCGCAAAGGCCGTCAGGGTCTCAGAAGCGCCCACTATCCAAAATTGTTGACACAGATATCGACACGGATTCTGACTCCAGTGTCGATGAGGATGATGCAAAATTGCAGCCTAAAATGGCTAAAGCTATCCGCTACATGATTATAGCAATGAAGGATGTTTTGCACATATCAGAGGTAAACCCTGTCCCTGACAAGAGGGTTTATATGTATGGGGAGAAAAAGCAAGAGGTGACTTTTCCCCCTTCACATGAGATAAATGAATTATGTGAAAAAGCGTGGGATTCCCCTGATAGGAAAGTGCTGATTTCCAAAAGGTTACTTATGGCGTACCCTTTCCCGCCAACTGACAGGGTGCGCTGGGAATCCTCCCCTAGGGTAGATAAAGCTCTGACACGCTTATCTAAGAAGGTGGCCCTGCCGTCACAGGATACGGCCGCCCTAAAGGATCCTGCAGATAGGAAGCAGGAAGGTATCCTGAAGTCTGTTTATACACATTCAGGTACTCTACTGAGGCCGGCAATTGCGTCGGCCTGGATGTGTAGTGCTGTAGCAGCATGGACAGATAATCTGTCTGAGGAAATGGATACCTTAGACAAGGATACCATTTTACTGACCCTGGGGCATATAAAAGACGCTGTCCTATATATGAGGGATGCCCAGAGGGACATTTGCCTACTGGGCTCTAGAATAAATGCAATGTCAATTTCTGCCAGAAGGGTCCTGTGGACTCGGCAATGGACAGGTGATGCCGACTCCAAAAAGCACATCTAGGTTTTACCTTACAAGGGTGAGGAATTGTTTGGGGACGGCCTCTCGGACCTAGTTTCCACAGCTACGGCTGGGAAGTCAAATTTTTTGCCATATATTCCCTCACAACCTAAGAAAGCACCAAATGCAGTCCTTTCGATCACAAAGAAGCAAGAAGGTCAGAGGTGCGTCCTTTCTTGCCAGAGGCAGGGGTAGAGGAAAGAAGCTGCACCATACAGCTAGTTCCAGGAACAGAAGTCCTCCCCGGCTTCCACTAAATCCACCGCATGACGCTGGGGCTCCACAGGAGCCAGGAGCAGTGGGGGCGCGTCTCCGAAATTTCAGCCACCAGTGGGTTCGCTCACAGGTGGATCCCTGGGCTATACAGATTGTGTCTCAGGGATACAAGCTGGAATTCGAAGTGATGCCCCCTCACCGTTACCTCAAATCGGCCCTGCCAGTTTCCCCCATGGAACGGGAAGTAGTGTTAGCGGCAATTCACAAGTTATATCTCCAGCAGGTGGTGGTAAAGATTCCCCTCCTTCAACAAGGAAGAGGATACTATTGCACAATGTTTGTGGTACCGAAACCGGACGGTTTGGTCAGACCCATATTGAATTTAAAGTCCCTGAACATATATCTGAAAAGATTCAAGTTCAAAATGGAATCGCTCAGAGCGGTCATTGCAAGCCTGGAAGAGGGGGATTTTATGGTGTCTCTGGACATCAAGGATGCTTACTTGCATGTCCCCATTTATCCACCTCATCAGGAGTACCTCAGATTTGTGGTACAGGACTGTCATTACCAATTCCAGACATTGCCGTTTGGGCTCTCCACGGCACTGAGAATATTTACCAAGGTAATGGCAGAAATGATGGTGCTCCTTCGAAAGCAAGGAGTCACATTTATCCCATACTTGGATGATCTCCTCATAAAGGCGAGGTCCAGAGAGCAGTTGCTGATCAGCGTAGCACACTCTCAGGAAGTGTTGCAACAGCACGGCTGGATTCTGAATATCCCAAAGTCGCAGCTGATTCCTACAACGCGTTTGCCTTTTCTGGGCATGATTCTGGACACGGACCAGAAGAAGGTGTTTCTCCCGGCGGAGAAGGCTCAAGAGCTCATGACTCTAGTCAGAGACCTCTTAAAACCGAAACAGGTGTCGGTGCATCGCTGCACGCGAGTCCTGGGAAAGATGGTGGCATCATACGAAGCCATTCCCTTCGGCAGGTTCCATGCGAGGATCTTTCAGTGGGATCTGTTGGACAAGTGGTCCGGATCGCATCTTCAGATGCATCGGCTGATCACCCTGTCCCCGAGGGCCAGGGTGTCTCTTCTGTGGTGGCTACAGAGTGATCACCTTCTCGAGGGCTGCAGGTTCGGCATACAGGACTGGGTCCTGGTGACCACGGATGCGAGCCTCCGAGGGTGGGGGGCAGTCACTCAGGGAAGAAACTTCCAAGGGTTGTGGTCAAGTCAGGAGGCTTGTCTGCTCATAAATATCCTGGAACTAAGGGCCATATACAACGCCCTGAGTCAAGCGGAGCCTCTGCTTCGCAACCAACCGGTGCTGATTCAGTCAGACAACATCACCGCAGTTAAAGACGAAAAAATCAGCAGCGCAAAATATCAGGGAAAAGCAATGAGAAGATAAGAGAGCCGATGTATAATAGAGTGGATTTATTAACCATAAGAATTAGCTAGATTAAAACAATACAACAATGTGAATAATTTTAAAATCTATTAAAGAAGCACACCTCAACTCAGTGTATCCAATGCGAATAGACACCAACTGTGTCAGTTATCTGAATAAAAAGTCCACATAATTTATGGGATCCAGCTGGTAATTAAAGCAATATGTGATGGTAGCCGCAATGCCAGAAACACAGTGAATTATTAGATGGATAAATGTCTCATATCATCAGAATTATGGGTTAACCCGATGTTGGATGCAAATCAAGTACCTCTCCTCATGTGGGCTGGTCCAAAGCCGAGCGTCCTCGGCAAAGTGTCCTGCAATGCCCACTATGCGAATGCCGCAAGGGAGAGGAAGCCGAAAGGTCACTGTGAAGTGAAAGCCGTATGATGATGTGGGCGGCTAGCAGAAAGCCGTATGTTGGTATAGACGGCTGACGGAGGAGACCAAGGCCGCGGCTGTTCTGTGATCTCAATAGATGGTATAGAGCGGCTGGCGAGGAAAACGGTCCCACGGTTGCTTGCAGTGTCGGATACCTGAAGAGGTGTGCTGGAGGAGGCGTGGCCTAACGCGTTTCGTCACGTGACCCGTGACTTTATCAAAGGACATGAGCAGTGGCTCATGTAAACCGCCAGGGCGGCACAAAAAGCAGAGTGGCGATGGCGGAAGCCACCAGGATTCTTCGTTGGGCGGAGAATCACGTGCAAGCACTGTCAGCAGTGTTCATTCCGGGAGTGGACAACTGGGAAGCAGACTTCCTCAGCAGGCACGACCTCCACCCGGGAGAGTGGGGACTTCATCACGAAGTCTTCACTCAGATTACAAATCGATGGGAACTGCCACAGGTAGACATGATGGCGTCCCGTCTCAACAAAAAGCTACAAAGGTATTGCGCCAGCTCAAGAGACCCTCAGGCGATAGTTGTGGACGCACTGGTAACACCGTGGGTGTTCCAGTCGGTCTATGTGTTTCCTCCTCTTCCTCTCATACCCAAGGTGCTGAGAATCGTAAGAAAAAGAGGAGTGAGAACAATACTCATTGTTCCGGATTGGCCAAGAAGGACTTGGTACCCGGAACTGCAAGAAATGCTCACAGAGGACCCATGGCCTCTGCCTCTCAGACAGGACCTGTTACAACAGGG
Source organism: Pseudophryne corroboree (assembly GCF_028390025.1). Classification (NCBI taxonomy): domain Eukaryota; kingdom Metazoa; phylum Chordata; class Amphibia; order Anura; family Myobatrachidae; genus Pseudophryne; species Pseudophryne corroboree. The sequence goes on along the minus strand of NC_086453.1, from coordinate 289,045,832 downwards.
GCCCTGTCTGTTCCAAGACTTACCGCGGCTGCGTTTGACGGCATGGCGGTTGAACGCAGGATCCTAGCGGAAAAAGGCATTCCGGAGGAAGTTATTCCTACGCTGATAAAGGCTAGGAAGGACGTGACAGCAAGACACTATCACCTTATATGGCGAAAATATGTTGCCTGGTGTGAGGCCAGGAAGGCCCCTACAGAGGAATTCCAGCTGTGCCGGTTCCTGCACTTCCTACAGTCTGGAGTGACTATGGGCCTGAAGTTGGGGTCCATAAAGGTCCAGATTTCGGCCCTATCCATTTTCTTTCAAAAGGAACTGGCTTCTCTTCCTGAAGTTCAGACGTTTGTTAAGGGAGTGCTGCATATTCAGCCCCCTTTTGTGCCACCAGTGGCACCTTGGGATCTCAACGTGGTGTTGGGTTTCCTGAAATCCCACTGGTTTGAGCCACTTAAGACCGTGGAGCTAAAGTATCTCACGTTGAAGGTGGTCATGCTATTGGCCTTAGCTTCGGCTAGGCGTGTGTCAGAATTGGCGGCTTTGTCATGTAAAAGCCCCTATCTGGTTTTCCGTATGGACAGGGCAGAATTACGGACTCGTCCGCAATTTCTGCCGAAGGTGGTGTCATCTTTTCATTTGAACCAACCTATTGTGGTGCCTGCGGCTACTCGTGACTTGGAGGATTCCAAGTTGCTTGATGTAGTCAGGGCTTTGAAAATCTATGTAGCCAGGACGGCTGGAGTCAGGAAGACTGACTCGCTGTTTATCCTGTATGCATCCAACAAGCTGGGTGCTCCTGCTTCAAAGCAAACCATTGCTCGCTGGATCTGTAGCACGATTCAGCAGGCTCATTCTGCGGCTGGTTTGCCGCATCCAAAATCAGTGAAAGCCCATTCCACAAGGAAAGTGGGCACTTCTTGGGCGGCTGCCCGAGGGGTCTCGGCATTACAACTTTGCCGAGCAGCTACTTGGTCGGGTACAAACACATTTGCTAAGTTCTACAAGTTTGATACCCTGGCTGAGGAGGACCTTGTGTTTGCCCATTCGGTGCTGCAGAGTCATCCGCACTCTCCCGCCCGTTTGGGAGCTTTGGTATAATCCCCATGGTCCTTACGGAGTCCCCAGCATCCACTAGGACGTTAGAGAAAATAAGATTTTACTCACCGGTAAATCTATTTCTCGTAGTCCGTAGTGGATGCTGGGCGCCCGTCCCAAGTGCGGACTTTCTGCAATACGTGTACATAGTTATTGCTTAATAAAGGGTTATGTTGTGTGGGCATCCATTGTTGATGCTCTGTTGTGGTTCATACTGTTGACTGGGTAAGTTTATCACAAGTTATACGGTGTGATTGGTGTGACTGGTATGAGTCTTACCCTGGATTCCAAAATCCTTTCCTTATAATGTCAGCTCTTCACGGGCACAGTTTCCTTAACTGAGGTCTGGAGGAGGGGCATAGAGGGAGGAGCCAGTGCACACCAGTAGTACTAAATCTTTCTTAGAGTGCCCAGTCTCCTGCGGAGCCTGTCTATTCCCCATGGTCCTTACGGAGTCCCCAGCATCCACTACGGACTGCGAGAAATAGATTTACCGGTGAGTAAAATCTTATTTTCTGCATGTATTAGGGGGATGCAGTTAGCATCCCTGAAGTCAGGATGAATCCCAGTACTGGAACACTGTAATTACCCCGTCCCCTGTGGGCATTCTCAATGTCGGGATGCTGGTGTCGGTCATGTGACAGTACAGCTGCAAGACACAGGTGACTGGTCCTGGAGGAGGGACCAGCCACCACATAACAGATCCCTTGCAGAGGAGGAGTAGCAGCAGCTACTGGATGGATAGAAAGCCTCTGTTCCCTAAGGGGGGACTGCTCCTCCTTCGTTATCAGCCGAAGTGACTGGCTGGCCAGCGTACTATAATTAGTCACTCACTGCGAATGTCACCGGCTGCAGGCCCTTTGATTTTGGTGAGCCCCCGTGCACTGCACCGTCTGCACTGCCGGTAGTTCCGCCACTGGTTCAGCCAGTATTCACTGAGGGGAAAAAATAAATAAAGAAACTATTTATTATTAGGGATGTGTGGTTCGATTCTCTAGAAATACAAACCCACATGAATTTTGTGGTTCCAAAATTAACCAAACCCCAGTTTGGATCTTCTTCTCTCCTGAGAAGATCCAATCCGAGTTCCGGTTTGGCTCTTCCTGCAGTTTGGAATTCAGATTTTAAATCTGAATTCCAAACCAAAACACTTGAAGGTGAATTTGCAAAACCAAAATAGAAAATGAAATTAGAACCAAAACAAGAGACGTGGAGTCTTTATTTCTTACATAAAGGGGCTTATTCAATTAGGGTTTCAATCCCAGAGAAATTCAATTACTCTGCATTTTCCCCACAAGGCAAACCTGGGGGTTAGCATGCGAGGTTACTATAGCTATTTGAATTGGACAGCCTTGACAAAACAGATATGCACCAAAGTTCGGCAAAATATTTGGTGTTCCTTTAGCACTGCAACACCCCTTCTGGTGATATCACATACTAGTGTGGACCGTACATCTTCAGGACTCCCCATGTCACGGCAGAGAGAAGGAAGTGTTTTGTTCATATGTTTGTAAATCCAGTCATCAGGACACAGAGACATGTGAGTTCACTGCTGTGCTGTTTATTCCATCACCAACTCCAGACACACTGCACACTGGGCCACCCATTTCCCAGCATCCCCCTGGTCCTAGGGACCATCACTGAAGATTCAGGCTTACACAGGTTAGTAAGGGAGTGTCTACAAATATTAATCATTCTAATACACTAACATCACATCCTCTTTTCTTTAAAGATAAGCCCTATATGCTTCAATGCAACAATTAACAATGTCATATTAAGAACATCATCTAACACGTTTCAATGAGTCTCTCAGGTCTGCGTATTTCCCTTTTGGGTCTTTCATACACAGTCTGTGTTTCATCGACCATGTTGGACCATTCTAGAATCGTGGTTCATCATTATCATTATCAGGATCATCATATATGTCAGATGAAGGATATTCTTCAGTCATGTTGTCTTCATTATGGTTAGGTTGAGATCTTAAATCCACCCGATTTCTTCTTACTTCCGTTCCACGCTCTGCATAAGATCTTGGTGCTACTTGTGCTTGCACAATACCTTTCTGCACCCAAATACCTTTCTCGTGATCTCTGAGACGGACTTGGTCACTCGATTTTAGATCAGATAAACTTTTTGTTCATCTGTCATTGAACGGTTTCTGTTTCGCCTGTTGACGTTCCTTACTCAGTCTGACCAACGCTGAGTTATGTGTATTAAGCAGTTCATCATGTATCGGGAGATTTGCTCCAATCCTCCTTCCCATCAGCATTTCTGCAGGAGAAAGTCCATTCTGTAAAGGTGTACTGCGGTAGATTAAAAGACTTTTGTAGAAATCTTCTTTACCTTCTTGAGCTTTTTTCATGAGACTCTTTACAGTTTTTACTGAACTTTCCACCAACCCATTTGAGCGTTGATGGTGGGGACTTGACATAGTATGGACAAATTCCCACTCATCAGCAAATTGTCTAAATTCAGCACTGGAAAACTGAGGACCATTGTCAGTGAACACATCCATAGGAACACCATGCCTTGCAAAGATTGACTTCATGCAATTGTTTATGGCTATACTAGTAGTGGTATGTAGGGTCTTCACCTCAGGGTAGTTAGAGAAATAATCAGTCACGACAATGTACGTTTTTCCATTACAATCAAACAAATCTGCGCCAACTTTCTAGTATGGTCTCTCTGGCACTGCGTGAGGACTCAGTGGCTCGACTTGTTGTTTTGGTCTATACGTAAGACATAATTCACATGTAGCTGTAGTCTGTGCTATGTCTTGGTTCATTCTTGGCCAATACATAACTTCACGCGCTCTCCGCTTACATTTTCTTCTCCTAAGTGGCCTTCATGTATCTTGCACAGCATAGTTTTTCTTAGTCGTCAACCTTTCAGAATGATATCTTTCAACACTTTCATTGTGTCATCTGTCTCAGTTTCTTTTCTAATCTGTTCTTGTTTTGCAAGAGACACTGGTAGAGAAGCTACGATCAAATTAACATAGGCTTCTATCTCTTCATCCATCAGACTTTTGGAACCTTCACTTTTGTCCACAGCACGAGAAAGTGTATCAGCAATGTACATGTATTTGCCGGGACAGTACAGCAAGTGTACATCATATTTCTGTAGTCTGATAAGCATTCATTGAATTCTCATGGGACAGTCATGTAATGATTTAGTCATGATAGCTACCAATGGCTTGTGGTCAGTTTCCACTGTAAATGTTTGACCATACACAAACTGATGAAATCGCTCACATGCATATGTGATCGCTAGAAGTTCTTTTTCTATCTGAGCATACCTTGTTTCAGCACTTGTCAGTGCTCTTGATGCATAGATTACTGGTTGCCATGTATCCTCATGTTCTTGTAACAGCACTGAGCCTAGGCCAAATTGCGAAGCATCTGCTGAAATTCTTATTCTTTTCGCAGGATCAAAGAATTTTAACACTGGTTGCTCTGTAATGATCTGTTTCAAGTTTTGCCAACTTTCTTCTTGTTCATGTGACCACATCCACTCGTTATCTTTGTCCAACAACCATCTAAGAGAGGCTGTTCATTCAGAGAGTTGAGAAATAAACTTTCCTAAGTAAGTAATCATTCCTAGGAATCTTTGTTGTTAGGACGTTCCATGTTCACTATGGCTGATAGTTTCCTTGGGTCTGGTTTTACACCTTGATCCGAGACCACGTCGCCCATAAAGGTAAGTGTATTCACGCCAAATTCACATTTGTCCTTGTTTAGCTTTAGATTCACTTTCTTGACAAGTTCCATTACTTGTCTCAATCTAGAATCATGTTCTTCCTTTGTAGATCCCCAGACAATAATGTCATCCATCATTGTTTCAACACCTGGAATATGTTCAAAAATCATGTGTATCTTTTTGTGATATATTTCTGGAGCAGACAATATTCCATATGGTAGTCAAAGAAATCTGTATTGACCTTCTGGTGTATTAAATGTACAAAGCTTTGAGCTGGCCTCATCTAGCTTCATTTGCCAGAATCCTGAAGATGCGTCCAATTTACTGAACCATTTTGCTCCCGCAAATTGCGACATGATTTCATCTCTGGTTGGTAATTTGAAATGTTCTCGTTTAATAGCTTTGTTTAAATCTCTGGGGTCTAGACATATTCTGAGTTGTCCATTTTTCTTTTCAACACTTACTAAGGAGCTTACCCATTCAGTAGGCTCATCAACTTTCTGTATCACACCCAAGGCTTCCATGCGATTTAACTCTTGTTTCAGTTTTTCTCTCAGCGCAAACGGCACTCTACTACAGGGGTGTATCACTGAAGAAACTTGCGTGTCTATATTTATTTTATGCTCTCCAGGCAAACAACCTAGACCTTCAAACAAGTCTCTGTATTCTGTAAACATCGATTTGCAGTCATCTTCTACTTGTGATGTCACCATAAAAACTTTCTTTAGCAAGCTTAGTTTCTCTATCGTCCTAGTGGATGCTGGGGTTCCTGAAAGGACCATGGGGAATAGCGGCTCCGCAGGAGACAGGGCACAAAAGTAAAGCTTTCCGATCAGGTGGTGTGCACTGGCTCCTCCCCCTATGACCCTCCTCCAAGCCAGTTAGATTTTTGTGCCCGGCCGAGAAGGGTGCAATCTAGGTGGCTCTCCTAAAGAGCTGCTTAGAAAAGTTTAGCTTAGGTTTTTTATTTTACAGTGAGTCCTGCTGGCAACAGGATCACTGCAACGAGGGACTTAGGGGAGAAGAAGTGAACTCACCTGCGTGCAGGATGGATTGGCTTCTTGGCTACTGGACATCAGCTCCAGAGGGACGATCACAGGTACAGCCTGGATGGTCACCGGAGCCTTGCCGCCGGCCCCCTTGCAGATGCTGAAGTAAGAAGAGGTCCAGAATCGGCGGCAGAAGACTCCTCAGTCTTCTAAAGGTAGCGCACAGCACTGCAGCTGTGCGCCATTTTCCTCTCAGCACACTTCACACGGCAGTCACTGAGGGTGCAGGGCGCTGGGAGGGGGGCGCCCTGGGAGGCAAATGAATACCTATTTTGGCTAAAAATACCTCACATATAGCCTCCGGAGGCTATATGGAGATATTTAACCCCTGCCAGAATCCGTTAAGAGCGGGAGACGAGGCCGCCGAAAAAGGGGCGGGGCCTATCTCCTCAGCACACAGCGCCATTTTCCCTCACAGAAAGGCTGGAGGGAAGGCTCCCAGGCTCTCCCCTGCACTGCACTACAGAAACAGGGTTAAAACAGAGAGGGGGGGCACTAATTTGGCGTTAGAAATATATAAAAAAGATGCTATAAGGGAAAACACTTATATAAGGTTGTCCCTATATAATTATAGCGTTTTTGGTGTGTGCTGGTAAACTCTCCCTCTGTCTCTCCAAAGGGCTAGTGGGTCCTGTCCTCTATCAGAGCATTCCCTGTGTGTGTGCTGTGTGTCGGTACGTGTGTGTCGACATGTATGAGGACGATGTTGGTGAGGAGGCGGAGCAATTGCCTGTAATGGTGATGTCACTCTCTAGGGAGTCGACACCGGAATGGATGGCTTATTTAGGGAATTACGTGATAATGTCAACACGCTGCAAGGTCGGTTGACGACATGAGACGGCCGACAAACAATTAGTACCGGTCCAGACGTCTCAAAAACACCGTCAGGGGTTTTAAAACGCCCGTTTACTTTAGTCGGTCGACACAGACACAGACAGGGACACTGAATCCAGTGTCGACGGTGAATAAACAAACGTATTCCTTATTAGGGCCACACGTTAAAGGCAATGAAGGAGGTGTTTCATATTTCTGATACTACAAGTACCACAAAAGAGGGTATTATGTGGGATGTGAAAAAACTACCGTAGTTTTTCCTGAATCAGATAAATTAAATAAAGTGTGTGATGATGCGTGGGTTCCCCCCGATAGAAAATTATGGGCGGTATACCCTTTCCCGCCAGAAGTTAGGGCGCGTTGGGAAACACCCCTTAGGGTGGATAAGGCGCTCACACGCTTATCAAAACAAGTGGCGGTACCGTCTATAGATAGGGCCGTCCTCAAGGACCAGCTGACAGGAGGCTGGAAAATATCATAAAAAGTATATACACACATACTGGTGTTATACTGCGACCAGCGATCGCCTCAGCCTGGATGTGCAGAGCTGGGGTGGCTTGGTCGGATTCCCTGACTAAAAATATTGATACCCTTGACAGGGACAGTATTTTATTGACTATAGAGCATTTAAAGGATGCATTTCTATATATGCGAGATGCACAGAGGGATATTTGCACTCTGGCATCAAGAGTAAATGCGATGTCCATATCTGCCAGAAGATGTTATGGACACGACAGTGGTCAGGTGATGCAGATTCCAAACGGCACAAAGGTGTATTGCCGTATAAAGGAGAGGAGTTATTTGGGGTCGGTCCATCGGACCTGGTGGCCACGGCAACTGCTGGAAAATCCACCGTTTTTACCCTAAGTCACATCTCTGCAGAAAAAGACACCGTCTTTTCAGCCTCAGTCCTTTCGTCCCTATAAGATCATATCTGCCCAGGGATAGAGGAAAGGGAAGAAGACTGCAGCAGGCAGCCCATTCCCAGGAACAGAAGCGTTCCACCGCTTCTGACAAGTTCTCAGCATGGCGCTGAGACCGTACAGGACCCCTGGATCCTACAAGTAGTATCCCAGGGGTACAGATTGGAATGTCGAGACGTTTCCCCTTCGCAGGCTCCTGAAGTCTGCTTTACCAAGGTCTCCCTCCGACAAGGAGGCAGTATGGGAAAAAATTCACAAGCTGTATTCCCAGCAGGTGATAATTAAATTACCCCTCCTACTACAAGAAAAGGGGTATTATTCCACACTATATTGTGGTACTGAAGCCAGAAGGCTAGGTGAGACTTATTCTAAAAATTTTTTTGAACACTTACAAAGGTTCAAATCAAGATGGAGTCACTCAGAGCAGTGATAACGAACCAGGAAGAAGGGGACTATATAGTGTCCCGGGACATCAGGGATGCTTACCTCTATGTCCCAAATTTGCCCTTCTCACTAAGGGTACCTCAGGTTCGTGGTGCAGAACTGTCACTATCAGTTTCAGACGCTGCCGTTTGGATTGTCCACGGCACCCCGGGTCTTTACCAAGGTATTGGCCGAAATGATGATTCTTCTTCGAAGAAAAGGCGTCTTAATTATCCCTTACTTGGACGATCTCCTGATAAGGGCATAGTCCAGGGAACAGTTGGAGGTCGGAGTAGCACTATCTCGGATACTGCTACAACAGCACGGGTGGATTCTAAATATTCCAAAATCGCAGCTGATCCCGACGACACGTCTGCTGTGCCTAGGGATGATTCTGGACACAGTCCAGAAAAAGGTGTTTCTCCCGGAAGAGAAAGCCAGGGAGTTATCCGAGCTAGTCAGGAACCTCCTAAAAACAGTGCATCATTGCACAAGGGTCCTGGTAAAAATGGTGGTTTCCTACGAAGCAATTCCATTCGGCAGATTTCACGCAAGAACTTTTCAGTGGGATCTGCTGGACAAATGGTCCGGATCGCATCTTCAGATGCATCAGCGGATAACCCTATATCCAAGGACAAGGGTGTCTCTCCTGTGGTGGTTATAGAGTGCTCATCTTCTAGAGGGCCGCAGATTCGGCATTCAGGATTGGATGCTGGTGACCACGGAGCCCAGCCCGAGAGGCTGGGGAGCAGTCACACAAGGAAAAAATTTCCAGGGAGTGTGATCAAGTCTGGAGACTTTTCTCCACATAAATATACTGGAGCTAAGGGTAAATTTATAATGCTCTAAGCTTAGCAAGACCTCTGCTTCAAGGTCAGCCGGTATTGATCCAGTGGGAAAAACATCACGGCAGTTGCCCACGTAAACAGACAGGGCGACACAAGAAGCAGGAGGGCAATGGCAAAAACTGCAAGGACTTTTCGCTGGGCGGAAAATCATGTGATAGCACTGTCAGCAGTGTTTCATCCCGGGAATGGAAACTGGGAAGCAGACTTCCTCAGCAGGCACGACTTCCACCCGGGAGAGTGGAAACTTCATCGGGAAGTTTTTTCCACATGATTGTAAACCGTTGGGAAATACCAAAGGTGGACATGATGGCGTCCCGTCTGAACAAAAAACGGGACAGGTATTGCGCCAGGTCAAGAGACCCTCAGGCAATAGCTGTGGACATTCTGGTAACACCGTGGGTGTACCAGTCGGTGTATGTGTTCCCTCCTCTGCTTCTCATACCTAAGGTGCTGAGAATTATAAGACGTAGAGGAGTAAGAACTATACTCATGGCTCCGGATTGGCCAAGAAGGACTTGGTACCCGGAACTTCAAGAGATGCTTACAGAGGTCTTATGGCCTCTGCCGCTAAGAAGGGACTTGCTTCAGCAAGTACCATGTCTGTTCCAAGACTTACCGCAGCTGCGTTTGTCGGCATGGCGGTGGAAAGCCGGATCCTAAGGAAAAAAGGCATTCCGGAAGAGGTCATTCCTACCCTGGTCAAAGCCAGAAAGGAGGTGACCGCACAACATTATCACCACATGTGGCGAAAATATGTTGCGTGGTGTGAGGCCAGGAAGGCCCCACAAAGAAATTTCAACTCGGTCGTTTCCTGCATTTCCTGCAAACAGGAGTGTCTATGGGCCTCAAATTGGGGTCCATTAAGGTTCAAATTTCGGCCCTGTCGATTTTCCTCCAGAAAGAATTGGCTTCAGTTCCTGAAGTCCAGAAGTTTGTCAAGGGAGTATTGCATATACAACCCCCTTTTGTGCCTCCAGTGGCACTGTGGGATCTCAACGTAGTTCTGGGATTCCTCAAATCACATTGGTTTAAAACCAGTCAAATCTGTGGATTTGAAGCATCTCACATGAAAAGTGACCATGCTCTTGGCCCTGGCCTGGACCAGGCGAGTGTCAAATTGGTGTTTTTTTCTCAAAAAAGCCCATATCTGTTTGTCCATTCGGACAGGGCAGAGCTGCGGACTCGTCCCCAGTTCTCTCCCTAAAGGTGGTGTCAGTGTTTCACCTGAACCAGCTTATTGTGGTGCCTTGCACCTACTAGGGACTTGGAGGACTCCAAGTTGCTAGATGTTGTCAGGGCCCTGAAAATATGTTCCAGGACGGCTGGAGTCAGGAAAACTGACTTGCTGTTATCCTGTATGCACCCAACAAACTGGGTGCTCTTGCTTCTAAGCAGACTATTGCTAGTTGGATGTGTAATACAATTCAGCTTGCACATTCTGTGGCAGGCCTGCCACAGCCAAAATATGTAAATGCCCATTCCACAAGGAAGGTGGGCTCATCTTGGGCGGCTGCCCGAGGGGTCTCGGCTTTACAACTTTGCCGAGCAGCTACTTGGTCAGGGGCAAACACGTTTGCTAAATTCTACAAATTTGATACCCTGGCTAAGGAGGACCTGGAGTTCTCTCATTCGGTGCTGCAGAGTCATCCGCACTCTCCGGCCCGTTTGGGAGCTTTGGTATAATCCCCATGGTCCTTTCAGGAACCCCAGCATCCACTAGGACGATAGAGAAAATAAGAATTTACTTACCGATAATTCTATTTCTCGGAGTCCGTAGTGGATGCTGGGCGCCCATCCCAAGTGCGGAATATCTGCAATACTTGTACATAGTTACAAAAATCGGGTTATTATTGTTGTGAGCCATCTTTTCAGAGGCTCCGCTGTTATCATACTGTTAACTGGGTTTAGATCACAAGTTGTACGGTGTGATTGGTGTGGCTGGTATGAGTCTTACCCGGGATTCAAAATTCCTCCCTTATTGTGTACGCTCGTCCGGGCACAGTACCTAACTGGCTTGGAGTAGGGTCATAGGGGGAGGAGCCAGTGCACACCACCTGATCGGAAAGCTTTACTTTTGTGCCCTGTCTCCTGCGGAGCCGCTATTCCCCATGGTCCTTTCAGGAACCCCAGCATCCACTACGGACTCCGAGAAATAGAATTATCGGTAAGTAAATTCTTATTTTCTCACAGGAACTTAATCCTAGAATCAGTTGCACATTTCTATCCACAATCAGTAGAGATGTTTTAAACTGTTGTCCCTTATATTTCAGTGTCACTAAGCATGTACCTTTCACAGGAATTTCCTCCCCAGTGTACCCTGTAACTTTCACTTTGGCTGGATGAATTTTAGGTTTTACTCTAAAAGTCTTATAGTCTTGAAACGATATTAAATTCACCTGCGCGCCAGTATCAAGCTTAAAGGGAAAGACAATCTCATTCACAGTTAAAGGGACAATCCATTCTCTCTTATCTGCACTGCAAAGTTCAATGCAATCCATAAAGAATTCCTCTGTTTGTTTAACAGCATGCACTGTGGTTATTTCCCTTTTCATTTTACAGCATTTGGCAAAGTGATTAAGTCTACTACATTTCATGCAGGTTTTACCATAAGCAGGGCACATTTTAGGATTGTGAGCATTTCCACATCTACTACACATTTCCTTATTAGACTGTGGCTTAGACTGCTTCATTCTTGAGAATGGAGGTTTGCTTGGCTCTGTATTCTGCACTACATGGACAGCAGCATCAACTTTCTTGTGTAACGTTTTGGCTTGAAATCTAGTTATTTCTGCAGATCTGCACATAGTCACTGCCTTTTCTAGTGTTAGGTCTTGCTCTCTCAGCAATCTCTCTCTGAGTCCATTATCAGGTATTCCACAGACAATACAATCTCTAATCAGTGAATCCTTTAAATCACCAAACTCACAGGTTTTACTGAGTGATTGCAGCTCTGTAACATACTGATCAAATCCATCTACAGACTTCTGATCACATGTGAAAAACTTATATCTTTCATATGTCACATTTTTCCTTGGCACAAAGTAATCTACAAACTTTTGCATTATAGAAGATAGCACCATATTCTGCCCCTCAGCAAACTGAAAACTATTATAAATGTCCAGCACATCCTCTCCTATCACATGCAGGAAAATGGATGCCTTCGTTTTGTCAGCCTCTGTATCAGCTCCACATGCAGCAAGATATATATTAAACCTTTGCTTAAATCTTTTCCAGCTTTCAGACAAGTTACCAGACATCAGCATGCCGGTTGGAGGAGCCAGTTTATCCATGGTTACTCACTGTTTGAAGAGAGGAGCACACGGCAGGCTTTGCAGACACTATCACAGCCTTACAGACTGCTGCAGGATTCTTTCACACTCTGAGAGCACTAGCAGTCCAAGTTAAACTTCTTCTGACACCATGTTTTGTTCATATGTTTGCAAATCCAGTCATCAGGACACAGAGACATGTGAGTTCACTGCTGTGCTGTTTATTCCATCACCAACTCCAGACACACTGCACTCTGGACCACCCACTTCCCAGCATCACCCTGGTCCTAGGGACCATCACTGAAGATTCAGGCTTACACAGGTTAGTAAGGGAGTGTCTACAAATATTAAGCATTCTAATACACTAACATCACAGAAAGGAAGCGGCTGTGCAGTACCGTACCATAAATATTCTAATGCTGCAGGGAAATTGATGCCTCCTGCCAGCCAAAGCTTACTCAGACTGCCCATTGGAACCCCTCTGCCAGATCCAGGAAGTCTGGGCTCAGCATTACAAAATGGGATGACACACCCAGTTTTTAAGAACAGCCCCAGTCACTGCCCTCCAAATGCTACAGCTTATCACTCATGCTGCGGCTAAGGGGAGGCTGCGAGTTATCACGCAGTATCCCAAAACCGTCGGATTTGAATGTGAACCATCGGATTTGCATACATATTTGAATCAGACCCAACATGCGGAGGAAAATCTTCAGTAAATAAAATGCAAATAATCAAACTATCACAACTTAATGCTGTGTTTTTGATGTATTAAAGAACTGGGCTAAGAGTTTTCTAAAGATATTGAAAATATACAGTATGACCTAATAATTCAACATAAATACAGGTCCTTGAAATTGTTTCAGATTGGATGGAAAATATGCTATATGTTTTTCTTAACTTTAAATAGACATTTAAGTTAAATTCATGGAAGCTGATCAAGTTGAAAAGATTTCATTGTATAGAATTTTTTGCATTTTTTCCATTCAAACCCCAAATTTAAACATAAAATGAGAACTGTCACAGTAATATTCACTGTTTGAATAAAAGAAAATTAAAAAGAAAACACTTTATAGTTTATTAATGGAGACATTTACTAAGCAGTGATAAGAGCAGAGAAGTGAGCCAGTGGAGAAGTTGCCCATGGCAACCAATCAGCACTGAAGTAACGTCTATAATTTGCATAGTATAAAATTATACAGAGCTGCTGATTGGTTGATGGGGCAACTTCTCCACTGGCTCACTTCTCCACTCTTATCACTGCTTAGTAAATGTCCCCCTCAGTCTTTACCTCTGAGCTTCAAATTTGAGTTAACAGTTCGCAGTTATAAAATACTCATCATTGTGGTTGATCAAAAATGTATTTTTGAGACTATTTTGACCAAGGCCAATTCTACAGTATGTTATTTTGAACTGGATTGAATACAGTAGCTTGAGTGGCTCTAAACATACTGTAAATATCCCACAAGTGACAGTTTAATCCCACATATGTGTGCTTGGAGATTTAGGGGACTATGTAATAAGCCTTGGAGAGAGATAAAATGAACGGAGATAAAGTACTAGACAATCAGCTCCTACCTGCCATGTCACAGGCTGTGTTTGAAAAATGACAGACAGGAGCTGGTTGGTTGGTATTTTATCTGTGTCCACTATATCTATTTCCAAGGCTTTGTACATAGACCCCTTAGGGTCTCCTGCTGACATGGGACTACAGAGAGGTAAGTATTAAAGAAATGGATGCAGGGCACACATACTCTACCAATAATAGATATGCCACTGGTTGCTTCCCTTGCATCGCAACGCGGTTTATTCCAGGAACAAATGGCTCCATTTTTAACTCTGCAATATTCTCTTTGCTCCTATTTCAAATTCTGCTATAAAACCCTTGAAGCTGCCCGACCCGTGCCACAAACAGCAGACCTATGGGCCCCCTGCAGAAATCTAAATGCGTTCGTGCAAACTGAGGCGCGCAGTGCTCCAAAGATGTATTGTGCTGGGGAAGGGGCTATTTTGGCTTAGTACATAACCTGTGCTGTGTTTGGAAACTACATTTTTAATAAAAATGATGATATTTCAGTTCTTCGGTCCTGTGTGTTTTTCAGGACTATACAGTAGGTTTAGAAACAAAATAACAATGGACGCCATGTCAAATAATTAAGCGCTAAGGGTTATGCTCATAGAAGTGCTATATAGATGGATTAGACGGCGTATAATCAGCAAAAGATAATAAGTAGAGTCTAACAATGCTATAAGGCAGAGAGATGATAAATGAAAACAGCATAAGTCATTATATTCCGGCAGCGTTTGGAATTTGTATGCGACCCAGTATTCTGTATGTTTGAATGGTGCCCTTTAAAATGATTTTTTTACATTAAATTTCTATCAAACCTGACACTTTTGATTTATGGCGATTGGCTTGTTCAGAAACAAAGGAAACATGTAGCAGCTGAATCTGATGTCTAAAAATATAACAACATAAATACAATGTGTAGGATGGGAAATATGTTACTCCCGATTCACCATGCATCATTATATCACTCCTGGCCCCTGGTCCCCTGATTTGCCCTACTCAGGTAATGCTGTTACTCCATCACAAGGAGGTGTCCACCTCAGATATAATGTACTGAGGAGCTGATGTTAGGATGGTAACAAAACGGACGTCAGTTATGCTTTAAAATAATACAAAAAGCAGAAAAAATAATGTATTTCTGTTACCACCTGTACGCTGCACCATACATAGCACAAGATGCTCCACAATGTACCTGATTTAAGGCAAGCGGGAAGCGGTTAAAATACCGCTAGTCGTGATCCTGGTGATCACAATGCTGACGCAGGAATCGCAACTAGCGGCGAAATGTCACCGCTGAAATCCCGACGACACAGGCTATTCTCCCTCTGTGGGTGTCCTCAGCATGGCGAGCGCAGCGAGCCCTCAAGGGTAGTACGGATGGTGTAATGGTTAGCATTACTGCCTCACAGCCCTGAGGTCATGAGTTCGATTCCCACCATGGCCCTGTGTGGAGTTTGTATATTCTCCCTGTACTTGCGTGGGTTTCCTCCGGGTACTCCGGTTTCCACCCACAATCCAAAAATATACTGGTAGGTTAATTGGCTGCCAACAAAAATTAACCCTAGTGTGAATGTGTCTGTGTGTACATGTGATAGGGAATATAGATTGTAAGCTCCACTGGGGCAGGGACTGATGTGAATGGGCAAGTATTCTCTGTACAGCGCTGCAGAATATGTGTGCGCTATATAAATAACTGGTAATAAATAAACAAAATAATAAGGATCTTTCTAGCACTCGCCCCGCTGCCAGCATTACGGTGGATGGGATCCCGCTGTCAGGATTATGGCAGTCGGGATCTTGTCCGCCGGCAATTCATACTGATCCCAGGGCAAGCATATGTCACATACTCTTACACTCATGTTACTATATCCATTGGGTCTTCTTGCGAAATGAGGATTTGCTGCATACTGTACTTGCCTACTTTTGAAAAAGCGTTTCAGGGGGATTGTGTAAACAACACCTATGAGCGTGGCAGTAAACTAAACATACACTGTCTGAGAGGCGTGTCACAAAATTGACTTCACTCCAAATGTAAATGAGCCCCTAAGCAGGTTCAGTTTTTGCACATATATAAACTCTCAAGGGTTCATGTCAAATTTTATTTGAAAATGAATGCAGCCATAGGGATCATTGGCAGGGGCGTAGGGAGGGCGGTTCTGGTGGAGCGCAAGCTCCAGGCGCCAGAAACTTCAGGGGGCTCAGAACCCCCCCCACCCCACCCCCTGCTAAACCCGATCTGCTACTACAGCGCACCGATTTCCCCTCACTGATACAGACTGAGTTGACCAGGCTTCGGTGCTTGGCTCAGTGAGGAGCGGCTGCGAGTCTCGCTGCGACACGTCAGACTCAGAGCAGCGGAGGAGGGATGAGTGCTTCAGGCCAGCGGAGTGCGGCACATAGAGAGCGGCTCCCCACTCCTCCTCAACATGCAGCCCATTAACAGCAGCCGACGAGCTCCCGGAGAAGAAGGACGAGGTGCAAGTAAGCAGGACAAGTCTCCCCGATGGCAGCTTCCGGCTCCGCTACTGTCAGGAGATCGGGTGCAGGAGTGGTGTACAAGGCGGTGGCATGGAAAGGGCATTTGTTTGACTCAAGTTGATGTCCAGGGCAGCAGGTGCAGTCTGAGTGTTTGTGTGAGGGGGGCTGTCAGTGTGTGTAATCTACAGTCTGTGTGCATGTGCCTTTGTGTGTCTGTAAGGGGGTGGGCAGTCTGTGTGTTTCATATTGGCAATACACCTGTAAAAAGGCATGTGGGTGGTAATTTTATTATATATAATTATATATGTGTATATATATATATATATATATATATATATATACGCAAAATGTCCACAAAGTGGGGATGCACTCTCGCTATGAAGAAATCAGTCAGCTTTGAATAGTTGAAATATCACCGTAGTTTTAATGTCGACGTTTCGGCCTGTTAACAGGCCTTTCTCAAGACCGGTGCCACAGCAGATCAAATTATAAAGAAAATGACATTGATGCAAAAAAGTTCTGTAAGGACAATGATCATAGTTAAAATCACATGCCTCACCGGTCCCCGGGGAACCCCACACCAAGGGAAAAATATATATTCTTATGATACTGGTTAGACTCAGTGCGAACTATATTATATGATCACCTTTAGTGTATACCCTCCACCAGGTGTATAATGGGTGACCCATACCTGTCAGGCCTCCTCCATCACCTGGTAGTAGGTAACATCACCAGTCCAGCCAATTTATAATCCATTACACTGCAATAACACCAGATGCATAGAACCTAGTTTAGGCATTTCACTACAACTAATATCGACCATATTAGATAGTCAAAGACATTAGGACTATTACCTAGTATGCACTCTCCAATGTCAAAAGTTGTCCCTGAATGCAGTCACAGCTGTAGATATGCATGGTGCTGCAAGGAGAAATGATCTAACATCAACCTCAAATCCAATCAGATGAATGTCATAAGCCATCAACAACAAAAACACAAAAAAAACAATTCAGTAACTTACACAGAGCTGGAGGCGTCCTGCTTGTAAATGCATGACCCTCCTCACTCCGTGGTGCGTTTAAATACCGCTCCCACCGGAAGTGACATCACAGTCCAAACCTTATTCCACTTCTATTTACTTATTTTAAACAACCCGTATAGGTTTCACAACATATGCTACTAGTAGTGGCAACGCACACCCCGCAGAACCGCCCGCGACTCGGGCCTCGCGGCCCCACCAGCTGCCGTATGTACTCGGTCCGGGGATCACTCGCCGGAAGCGGCACCATTGTGCGTTCCACGATGGCGGAAGTGCCATAGCGGTGCGTTCCACCGCAGCGGAAGTGTCGCACCCGTCAGTGTGAACACTGAACGGGGCGATCTACAATGTTACAAATATGGGATACAATTTAGTTATATCTACAGACAACTATAACATAAAGGTGATCTCATGGATATAAAAGGCTAAATATACATATATAGCCAAGGCACTAGTCCAACAGTTATGTATATTTAAATATAACAGTGCCCTAACCTAAATAGGTAGGTAACCATGGTAACCAGCATCAACATCCATAGTGTAAAACAAATCACTGAGTGTTACTACTTCCAAGCCATAAAATCACTTAAAAGTGGCCTCTAGGTGTTCATAGACACCTCAGCCCAACATAATCCTAATTGTTCACTGTTACGGTATTTTGACCAAACAGTAGACAAAATTACATACTTAGTGTGTGGTAACCCAGAGACCGGTAAGTTCACAGAAAAGTGCGGATTACACATATATAGAAACACCAATACAGACATAGACACAAGCCTATATACAAAAACAAACACTACACATAATATAAAACACAGACCAAAACACAAAGTACTATAGTGTCACCATAGGCATACTCTCGATTACAGACATATTTAGTATGAGACGTCATATTGCGCCTATATGAATATTACAAGATCATGCATGCAGTTTTCAACCTTCAGGTCTGACCACCTAGTTACCGACCTTAACCCAACATTTTTTCTTTTCTCCCTATGATACCTATAGGAATATATTGAGGGGATTACCCTCATTCAACCCTCTTGGAGTCACAGTATCCAAGGTGTGAATCCAATAGCTCTCACCACTTTTAAGTGATTTTATGGCTTGGAAGTAGTAACACTCAGTGATTTGTTTTACACTATGGATGTTGATGCTGGTTACCATGGTTACCTACCTATTTAGGTTAGGGCACTGTTATATTTAAATATACATAACTGTTGGACTAGTGCCTTGGCTATATATGTATATTTAGCCTTTTATATCCATGAGATCACCTTTATGTTATAGTTGTCTGTAGATATAACTAAATTGTATCCCATATTTGTAACATTGTAGATCGCCCCGTTCAGTGTTCACACTGACGGGTGCGACACTTCCGCTGCGGTGGAACGCACCGCTATGGCACTTCCGCCATCGTGGAACGCACAATGGTGCCGCTTCCGGCGAGTGATCCCCGGACCGAATACATACGGCAGCTGGTGGGGCCACGAGGCCCGAGTAGCGGGCGGTTCTGCGGGGTGTGCGTTGCCACTACTAGTAGCATATGTTGTGAAACCTATATGGGTTGTTTAAAATAAGTAAATAGAAGTGGAATAAGGTTTGGACTGTGATGTCACTTCCGGTGGGAGCGGTATTTAAACGCACCACGGAGTGAGGAGGGTCATGCATTTACAAGCAGGACGCCTCCAGCTCTGTGTAAGTTACTGAATTGTTTTTTTTGTGTTTTTGTTGTTGATGGCTTATGACATTCATCTGATTGGATTTGAGGTTGATGTTAGATCATTTCTCCTTGCAGCACCATGCATATCTACAGCTGTGACTGCATTCAGGGACAACTTTTGACATTGGAGAGTGCATACTAGGTAATAGTCCTAATGTCTTTGACTATCTAATATGGTCGATATTAGTTGTAGTGAAATGCCTAAACTAGGTTCTATGCATCTGGTGTTATTGCAGTGTAATGGATTATAAATTGGCTGGACTGGTGATGTTACCTACTACCAGGTGATGGAGGAGGCCTGACAGGTATGGGTCACCCATTATACACCTGGTGGAGGGTATACACTAAAGGTGATCATATAATATAGTTCGCACTGAGTCTAACCAGTATCATAAGAATATATATTTTTCCCTTGGTGTGGGGTTCCCCGGGGACCGGTGAGGCATGTGATTTTAACTATGATCATTGTCCTTACAGAACTTTTTTGCATCAATGTCATTATCTTTATAATTTGATCTGCTGTGGCACCGGTCTTGAGAAAGGCCTGTTAACAGGCCGAAACGTCGACATTAAAACTACGGTGATATTTCAACTATTCAAAGCTGACTGATTTCTTCATAGCGAGAGTGCATCCCCACTTTGTGGACATTTTGCGTATATAGTGGACCTGCCGGTCTGTTGGAAGCACCCGCCCATGTGACTAACTTGGAGGATGTGAGTGCAGGAGCACTTTGGATATATAGTACACGCTGGTTTATCTAGCGAGTATTTCCTGACACCCATCATATTTATGGACTTTGAAGATTAGTTATTTTCGCTTGTAACCCAGAAAGGTTGCGAATATTCATACATGATTATTTAAGGAGTCATGGTCATACTGTACCTACAGTGCTGTGTATGACACTGACCTCCCTTTTTCTCCTTTTTTTGTTTATTTTTTATTATTTTTTATTTTATATTTTATTTTTTACATCCTTTTGTTGTATAGTTTAAGTCTGTGTTGATTGTTGTTTTGTTTAGTATAAAGTATTTTATGGTCGCCATGGCACAAGGAGGGGTATACCTAATGGATGATGGATTACTGGCTAGGGCCGAGGCTGGTGTAGTCTCCTTTACGGATGACGAAGTAGAAAAATTGCTATTTGATAAGCTTGATTTTGAGTCGCTCCCCGCTGAAACCCCAGCCGATGTCTATTACAAAATACTGAGACATCGACAGAGGGAGGTCGATCTGACCTTACATGGTCAGTTTCTGTCTGAATATTTAAGAAAGAAACAAATTCCTCGGGGATTCCGCATCACCAACATACCAACACTGGGTCGGAATAACCCAGTGTTTTGTAGTCGGTGGTGCGGGGTCCTCAATAAATGCTCATTGGACCTTATAGCATTAGTGGTTGAAGAGGTCGGACAGGAACTGAAGAAAATTCAGGTCGAGTCTGAAACCACCATCACGGTCCTGACAGCATCTCTTAGAGATGATAAGTCTCAGAATTGGAACGAACGACTCACTACCCAAATTGATACATACCGTAAAGAATTAATATCCTTTAAGCGAAAAAAACTGGCTACGGTCAATAATGACTATCAAAATCATGCAGTGTATAGGTGGTTATTAGGGAATACTACACAAGAAAGACAAGGGCGCCCAGGGAGAAGGCAGAGAGCCACCCCATACCCTAGGGATTATGGTTCCTCAGCGTCCACATCAGATACGGACTATTATGATGGTGTACCTGAGACCCAACATTTTTTAGAACGGGGTGTGGATCGGCATACAATACACAGCCGCATGCTAAGAAGCGGCACCGACCGAATGCGAGGAGAGGGGGGCACCAACCGAAGAAGAGGCCGTCGCAGGCGCAGTTAGATTTAGTATTCAATCTTTCAAATACTATTTTGGATGAAGCACAACTGAAGCTACTTTCCAGGGGTTTGTCATTTGTCCCGACATGTCAACCTGACTCTTTCCGTCAGGCAGTGGACCAATATAAATTTGGGAGAACACTTCGCCTACGTGAATTTTTCTCTGATCAACCCCCTGCTCCAGCTAGGACTCCATTTAGAAATAGGTCGACCTTTGATCCACCCTCATCTAATGCTAGCATACGTACTTTCTTGCGACGGGTACAGCAAGAGACGAAAACAACATCTACTAAACATGTATATGATAATTTATCTCCATCTGAACGTAAAGCTCTGCGCCAATTGCGCGATGCACAACACTTAGTTTTTCGACCTGCCGATAAGGGGGGTGCGGTTGTAGTGTTGGATTGGGATGATTACGATCATGAGGTTGTCAGACAGTTGTCTGATGCATCCACATATGAAAAATTAGATCATAACCCCATACCTAGAATCAAGAAGAAAATCGATAGGGCTATAGATTGTGGCTATAGCCATCGATGGATAACTGATGACCTTAAAGCATATCTTACGGTTGACCATCCGAGATGCCCTGTGATCTATTTATTACCAAAGATACACAAGTCACTTGTGCAGCCCCCAGGACGACCTATAATATCTGCCGAAGGCTCCCTACTTCAACCATTGGTGAAATTTCTAGATAGCCTGTTACAACCCTTGGTTCAACTGATTCCTAGTTACCTACGTGATACAGGACATTTCCTACAGAGTCTGTCCGGTATCCATATGACCAGTGACACATTACTGGCAACTATGGATGTGAGCTCTCTATATACGGTAATCCCCCATAGAGAGGGACTCCGTGTCTTAAGACAGGCATTCGAACGTACTCCATGTATTGAATTCCCCACTGATTATTTGCTTGAACTCATAGAGTTGGTACTCTCAAACAATCATTTTCTGTATAAAGAGGATTACTATATGCAGCTGTCAGGGACGGCGATGGGGTCAAATTTGGGCCCTGCATACGCCAACTTGTATATGGCCTGGTACAAGAAAACTTATATACAACCCCAATACGGACGTAAAGTTTTATTTTTTCGTAGATTTATTGATGACATCTTTTTGCTGTGGCAGGGGACACAAGGGGAGTTTGAACAAATGGTGAATGAACTTAACGCACTAGATAGTCCTATACGATTTACAGCAACATGTTCCACATCTGAGATTAATTTTTTGGACGTCACACTGAGAGTATCAG
The DNA here is from genome assembly GCF_028390025.1 of Pseudophryne corroboree. Lineage (NCBI taxonomy): Eukaryota > Metazoa > Chordata > Amphibia > Anura > Myobatrachidae > Pseudophryne > Pseudophryne corroboree. The sequence goes on along the minus strand of NC_086453.1, from coordinate 289,023,764 downwards.
GTACTAGATTAATTTCGACACTTTTTCGTAAAGGTACGGATCGCAATACTATGTTGCAGGCCACCAGTTGCCATCCACCGGCACTAAAGGACAGTCTACCAATCTCTCAGTATCTAAGAGCGATGAGAATCAATTCAGAAGTGGGTCTTAGACAGGAACAATGTGATGAAATTACTTCCCGCTTTTTAGAGATAGGGTATGCGGTAGGTACACTCCGTAGATGCCTTGAAAGAGCCACAGGGATATTTTCTGGTGCAATACAAAAAAAGAGAATTGAGGATAGTATGATTTTCCCTATGCAATATGATGGGAATTCCTCTATGATCAAGAGAACTGTACGTCGGCATTGGCCAATCATATCATCAGATGACGACTTACCATTTAAACACACTAAAGCACCGATGGTGGCATACCGGAAAGGAGCCAATCTTAAACAGTTACTAATGCGCCCTACATTGTTCCCGAGTCACATCAATAGACAGTTGACTCCCGATACAACGATGAAGGCCAAACCTGGTTGTTTCTCCTGTGGGAATTGTACAACATGCCGTGCCATGCAGACTGGGCCTTCCTTTAATCACCCACACACTGGTAGGATGATTAAGATCAGATATCATCTGCATTGTAGACTTGACTATGTGATTTATTTACTTAAATGTCCATGTGGATTATGTTATGTTGGGCTAACTACACGGCCCTTTCGTGATCGCATGGCAAACCATAGGTCCTCCATACATACAGCAATACAGACTGGACAAACTGATAAACCGGTGGCCCGGCATTTTTTGCAGGCACGGCACCAGGTGGCGAGCCTGAAATGTAGACTCATAGATTGGGTACCACCGAGATATACAGGGGGAGATAGAACACTAGCCCTCAAACGCCGTGAGAGCTATTGGATTCACACCTTGGATACTGTGACTCCAAGAGGGTTGAATGAGGGTAATCCCCTCAATATATTCCTATAGGTATCATAGGGAGAAAAGAAAAAATGTTGGGTTAAGGTTGGTAACTAGGTGGTCAGACCTGAAGGTTGAAAACTGCATGCATGATCTTGTAATATTCATATAGGCGCAATATGACGTCTCATACTAAATATGTCTGTAATCGAGAGTATGCCTATGGTGACACTATAGTACTTTGTGTTTTGGTCTGTGTTTTATATTATGTGTAGTGTGTGTTTTTGTATATAGGTTTGTGTCTATGTCTGTATTGGTGTTTCTATATATGTGTAATCCGCACTTTTCTGTGAACTTACCGGTCTCTGGGTTACCACACACTAAGTATGTAATTTTGTCTACTGTTTGGTCAAAATACCGTAACAGTGAACAATTAGGATTATGTTGGGCTGAGGTGTCTATGAACACCTAGAGGCCACTTTTAAGTGATTTTATGGCTTGGAAGTAGTAACACTCAGTGATTTGTTTTACACTATGGATGTTGATGCTGGTTACCATGGTTACCTACCTATTTAGGTTAGGGCACTGTTATATTTAAATATACATAACTGTTGGACTAGTGCCTTGGCTATATATGTATATTTAGCCTTTTATATCCATGAGATCACCTTTATGTTATAGTTGTCTGTAGATATAACTAAATTGTATCCCATATTTGTAACATTGTAGATCGCCCCGTTCAGTGTTCACACTGACGGGTGCGACACTTCCGCTGCGGTGGAACGCACCGCTATGGCACTTCCGCCATCGTGGAACGCACAATGGTGCCGCTTCCGGCGAGTGATCCCCGGACCGAGTACATACGGCAGCTGGTGGGGCCGCGAGGCCCGAGTCGCGGGCGGTTCTGCGGGGTGTGCGTTGCCACTACTAGTAGCATATGTTGTGAAACCTATACGGGTTGTTTAAAATAAGTAAATAGAAGTGGAATAAGGTTTGGACTGTGATGTCACTTCCGGTGGGAGCGGTATTTAAACGCACCACGGAGTGAGGAGGGTCATGCATTTACAAGCAGGACGCCTCCAGCTCTGTGTAAGTTACTGAATTGTTTTTTTTGTGTTTTTGTTGTTGATGGCTTATGACATTCATCTGATTGGATTTGAGGTTGATGTTAGATCATTTCTCCTTGCAGCACCATGCATATCTACAGCTGTGACTGCATTCAGGGACAACTTTTGACATTGGAGAGTGCATACTAGGTAATAGTCCTAATGTCTTTGACTATCTAATATGGTCGATATTAGTTGTAGTGAAATGCCTAAACTAGGTTCTATGCATCTGGTGTTATTGCAGTGTAATGGATTATAAATTGGCTGGACTGGTGATGTTACCTACTACCAGGTGATGGAGGAGGCCTGACAGGTATGGGTCACCCATTATACACCTGGTGGAGGGTATACACTAAAGGTGATCATATAATATAGTTCGCACTGAGTCTAACCAGTATCATAAGAATATATATTTTTCCCTTGGTGTGGGGTTCCCCGGGGACCGGTGAGGCATGTGATTTTAACTATGATCATTGTCCTTACAGAACTTTTTTGCATCAATGTCATTATCTTTATAATTTGATCTGCTGTGGCACCGGTCTTGAGAAAGGCCTGTTAACAGGCCGAAACGTCGACATTAAAACTACGGTGATATTTCAACTATTCAAAGCTGACTGATTTCTTCATAGCGAGAGTGCATCCCCACTTTGTGGACATTTTGCGTATATAGTGGACCTGCCAGTCTGTTGGAAGCACCCGCCCATGTGACTAACTTGGAGGATGTGAGTGCAGGAGCACTTTGGATATATAGTACACGCTGGTTTATCTAGCGAGTATTTCCTGACACCCATCATATTTATGGACTTTGAAGATTAGTTATTTTCGCTTGTAACCCAGAAAGGTTGCGAATATTCATACATGATTATTTAAGGAGTCATGGTCATACTGTACCTACAGTGCTGTGTATGACACTGACCTCCCTTTTTCTCCTTTTTTTGTTTATTTTTTATTATTTTTTATTTTATATTTTATTTTTTACATCCTTTTGTTGTATAGTTTAAGTCTGTGTTGATTGTTGTTTTGTTTAGTATAAAGTATTTTATGGTCGCCATGGCACAAGGAGGGGTATACCTAATGGATGATGGATTACTGGCTAGGGCCGAGGCTGGTGTAGTCTCCTTTACGGATGACGAAGTAGAAAAATTGCTATTTGATAAGCTTGATTTTGAGTCGCTCCCCGCTGAAACCCCAGCCGATGTCTATTACAAAATACTGAGACATCGACAGAGGGAGGTCGATCTGACCTTACATGGTCAGTTTCTGTCTGAATATTTAAGAAAGAAACAAATTCCTCGGGGATTCCGCATCACCAACATACCAACACTGGGTCGGAATAACCCAGTGTTTTGTAGTCGGTGGTGCGGGGTCCTCAATAAATGCTCATTGGACCTTATAGCATTAGTGGTTGAAGAGGTCGGACAGGAACTGAAGAAAATTCAGGTCGAGTCTGAAACCACCATCACGGTCCTGACAGCATCTCTTAGAGATGATAAGTCTCAGAATTGGAACGAACGACTCACTACCCAAATTGATACATACCGTAAAGAATTAATATCCTTTAAGCGAAAAAAACTGGCTACGGTCAATAATGACTATCAAAATCATGCAGTGTATAGGTGGTTATTAGGGAATACTACACAAGAAAGACAAGGGCGCCCAGGGAGAAGGCAGAGAGCCACCCCATACCCTAGGGATTATGGTTCCTCAGCGTCCACATCAGATACGGACTATTATGATGGTGTACCTGAGACCCAACATTTTTTAGAACGGGGTGTGGATCGGCATACAATACACAGCCGCATGCTAAGAAGCGGCACCGACCGAATGCGAGGAGAGGGGGGCACCAACCGAAGAAGAGGCCGTCGCAGGCGCAGTTAGATTTAGTATTCAATCTTTCAAATACTATTTTGGATGAAGCACAACTGAAGCTACTTTCCAGGGGTTTGTCATTTGTCCCGACATGTCAACCTGACTCTTTCCGTCAGGCAGTGGACCAATATAAATTTGGGAGAACACTTCGCCTACGTGAATTTTTCTCTGATCAACCCCCTGCTCCAGCTAGGACTCCATTTAGAAATAGGTCGACCTTTGATCCACCCTCATCTAATGCTAGCATACGTACTTTCTTGCGACGGGTACAGCAAGAGACGAAAACAACATCTACTAAACATGTATATGATAATTTATCTCCATCTGAACGTAAAGCTCTGCGCCAATTGCGCGATGCACAACACTTAGTTTTTCGACCTGCCGATAAGGGGGGTGCGGTTGTAGTGTTGGATTGGGATGATTACGATCATGAGGTTGTCAGACAGTTGTCTGATGCATCCACATATGAAAAATTAGATCATAACCCCATACCTAGAATCAAGAAGAAAATCGATAGGGCTATAGATTGTGGCTATAGCCATCGATGGATAACTGATGACCTTAAAGCATATCTTACGGTTGACCATCCGAGATGCCCTGTGATCTATTTATTACCAAAGATACACAAGTCACTTGTGCAGCCCCCAGGACGACCTATAATATCTGCCGAAGGCTCCCTACTTCAACCATTGGTGAAATTTCTAGATAGCCTGTTACAACCCTTGGTTCAACTGATTCCTAGTTACCTACGTGATACAGGACATTTCCTACAGAGTCTGTCCGGTATCCATATGACCAGTGACACATTACTGGCAACTATGGATGTGAGCTCTCTATATACGGTAATCCCCCATAGAGAGGGACTCCGTGTCTTAAGACAGGCATTCGAACGTACTCCATGTATTGAATTCCCCACTGATTATTTGCTTGAACTCATAGAGTTGGTACTCTCAAACAATCATTTTCTGTATAAAGAGGATTACTATATGCAGCTGTCAGGGACGGCGATGGGGTCAAATTTGGGCCCTGCATACGCCAACTTGTATATGGCCTGGTACGAGAAAACTTATATACAACCCCAATACGGACGTAAAGTTTTATTTTTTCGTAGATTTATTGATGACATCTTTTTGCTGTGGCAGGGGACACAAGGGGAGTTTGAACAAATGGTGAATGAACTTAACGCACTAGATAGTCCTATACGATTTACAGCAACATGTTCCACATCTGAGATTAATTTTTTGGACGTCACACTGAGAGTATCAGGTACTAGATTAATTTCGACACTTTTTCGTAAAGGTACGGATCGCAATACTATGTTGCAGGCCACCAGTTGCCATCCACCGGCACTAAAGGACAGTCTACCAATCTCTCAGTATCTAAGAGCGATGAGAATCAATTCAGAAGTGGGTCTTAGACAGGAACAATGTGATGAAATTACTTCCCGCTTTTTAGAGATAGGGTATGCGGTAGGTACACTCCGTAGATGCCTTGAAAGAGCCACAGGGATATTTTCTGGTGCAATACAAAAAAAGAGAATTGAGGATAGGATGATTTTCCCTATGCAATATGATGGGAATTCCTCTATGATCAAGAGAACTGTACGTCGGCATTGGCCAATCATATCATCAGATGACGACTTACCATTTAAACACACTAAAGCACCGATGGTGGCATACCGGAAAGGAGCCAATCTTAAACAGTTACTAATGCGCCCTACATTGTTCCCGAGTCACATCAATAGACAGTTGACTCCCGATACAACGATGAAGGCCAAACCTGGTTGTTTCTCCTGTGGGAATTGTACAACATGCCGTGCCATGCAGACTGGGCCTTCCTTTAATCACCCACACACTGGTAGGATGATTAAGATCAGATATCATCTGCATTGTAGACTTGACTATGTGATTTATTTACTTAAATGTCCATGTGGATTATGTTATGTTGGGCTAACTACACGGCCCTTTCGTGATCGCATGGCAAACCATAGGTCCTCCATACATACAGCAATACAGACTGGACAAACTGATAAACCGGTGGCCCGGCATTTTTTGCAGGCACGGCACCAGGTGGCGAGCCTGAAATGTAGACTCATAGATTGGGTACCACCGAGATATACAGGGGGAGATAGAACACTAGCCCTCAAACGCCGTGAGAGCTATTGGATTCACACCTTGGATACTGTGACTCCAAGAGGGTTGAATGAGGGTAATCCCCTCAATATATTCCTATAGGTATCATAGGGAGAAAAGAAAAAATGTTTGGTTAAGGTTGGTAACTAGGTGGTCAGACCTGAAGGTTGAAAACTGCATGCATGATCTTGTAATATTCATATAGGCGCAATATGACGTCTCATACTAAATATGTCTGTAATCGAGAGTATGCCTATGGTGACACTATAGTACTTTGTGTTTTGGTCTGTGTTTTATATTATGTGTAGTGTGTGTTTTTGTATATAGGTTTGTGTCTATGTCTGTATTGGTGTTTCTATATATGTGTAATCCGCACTTTTCTGTGAACTTACCGGTCTCTGGGTTACCACACACTAAGTATGTAATTTTGTCTACTGTTTGGTCAAAATACCGTAACAGTGAACAATTAGGATTATGTTGGGCTGAGGTGTCTATGAACACCTAGAGGCCACTTTTAAGTGATTTTATGGCTTGGAAGTAGTAACACTCAGTGATTTGTTTTACACTATGGATGTTGATGCTGGTTACCATGGTTACCTACCTATTTAGGTTAGGGCACTGTTATATTTAAATATACATAACTGTTGGACTAGTGCCTTGGCTATATATGTATATTTAGCCTTTTATATCCATGAGATCACCTTTATGTTATAGTTGTCTGTAGATATAACTAAATTGTATCCCATATTTGTAACATTGTAGATCGCCCCGTTCAGTGTTCGCACTGACGGGTGCGACACTTCCGCTGCGGTGGAACGCACCGCTATGGCACTTCCGCCATCGTGGAACGCACAATGGTGCCGCTTCCGGCGAGTGATCCCCGGACCGAGTACATACGGCAGCTGGTGGGGCCGCGAGGCCCGAGTCGCGGGCGGTTCTGCGGGGTGTGCGTTGCCACTACTAGTAGCATATGTTGTGAAACCTATACGGGTTGTTTAAAATAAGTAAATAGAAGTGGAATAAGGTTTGGACTGTGATGTCACTTCCGGTGGGAGCGGTATTTAAACGCACCACGGAGTGAGGAGGGTCATGCATTTACAAGCAGGACGCCTCCAGCTCTGTGTAAGTTACTGAATTGTTTTTTTTGTGTTTTTGTTGTTGATGGCTTATGACATTCATCTGATTGGATTTGAGGTTGATGTTAGATCATTTCTCCTTGCAGCACCATGCATATCTACAGCTGTGACTGCATTCAGGGACAACTTTTGACATTGGAGAGTGCATACTAGGTAATAGTCCTAATGTCTTTGACTATCTAATATGGTCGATATTAGTTGTAGTGAAATGCCTAAACTAGGTTCTATGCATCTGGTGTTATTGCAGTGTAATGGATTATAAATTGGCTGGACTGGTGATGTTACCTACTACCAGGTGATGGAGGAGGCCTGACAGGTATGGGTCACCCATTATACACCTGGTGGAGGGTATACACTAAAGGTGATCATATAATATAGTTCGCACTGAGTCTAACCAGTATCATAAGAATATATATTTTTCCCTTGGTGTGGGGTTCCCCGGGGACCGGTGAGGCATGTGATTTTAACTATGATCATTGTCCTTACAGAACTTTTTTGCATCAATGTCATTATCTTTATAATTTGATCTGCTGTGGCACCGGTCTTGAGAAAGGCCTGTTAACAGGCCGAAACGTCGACATTAAAACTACGGTGATATTTCAACTATTCAAAGCTGACTGATTTCTTCATAGCGAGAGTGCATCCCCACTTTGTGGACATTTTGCGTATATAGTGGACCTGCCGGTCTGTTGGAAGCACCCGCCCATGTGACTAACTTGGAGGATGTGAGTGCAGGAGCACTTTGGATATATAGTACACGCTGGTTTATCTAGCGAGTATTTCCTGACACCCATCATATTTATGGACTTTGAAGATTAGTTATTTTCGCTTGTAACCCAGAAAGGTTGCGAATATTCATACATGATTATTTAAGGAGTCATGGTCATACTGTACCTACAGTGCTGTGTATGACACTGACCTCCCTTTTTCTCCTTTTTTTGTTTATTTTTTATTATTTTTTATTTTATATTTTATTTTTTACATCCTTTTGTTGTATAGTTTAAGTCTGTGTTGATTGTTGTTTTGTTTAGTATAAAGTATTTTATGGTCGCCATGGCACAAGGAGGGGTATACCTAATGGATGATGGATTACTGGCTAGGGCCGAGGCTGGTGTAGTCTCCTTTACGGATGACGAAGTAGAAAAATTGCTATTTGATAAGCTTGATTTTGAGTCGCTCCCCGCTGAAACCCCAGCCGATGTCTATTACAAAATACTGAGACATCGACAGAGGGAGGTCGATCTGACCTTACATGGTCAGTTTCTGTCTGAATATTTAAGAAAGAAACAAATTCCTCGGGGATTCCGCATCACCAACATACCAACACTGGGTCGGAATAACCCAGTGTTTTGTAGTCGGTGGTGCGGGGTCCTCAATAAATGCTCATTGGACCTTATAGCATTAGTGGTTGAAGAGGTCGGACAGGAACTGAAGAAAATTCAGGTCGAGTCTGAAACCACCATCACGGTCCTGACAGCATCTCTTAGAGATGATAAGTCTCAGAATTGGAATGAACGACTCACTACCCAAATTGATACATACCGTAAAGAATTAATATCCTTTAAGCGAAAAAAACTGGCTACGGTCAATAATGACTATCAAAATCATGCAGTGTATAGGTGGTTATTAGGGAATACTACACAAGAAAGACAAGGGCGCCCAGGGAGAAGGCAGAGAGCCACCCCATACCCTAGGGATTATGGTTCCTCAGCGTCCACATCAGATACGGACTATTATGATGGTGTACCTGAGACCCAACATTTTTTAGAACGGGGTGTGGATCGGCATACAATACACAGCCGCATGCTAAGAAGCGGCACCGACCGAATGCGAGGAGAGGGGGGCACCAACCGAAGAAGAGGCCGTCGCAGGCGCAGTTAGATTTAGTATTCAATCTTTCAAATACTATTTTGGATGAAGCACAACTGAAGCTACTTTCCAAGGGTTTGTCATTTGTCCCGACATGTCAACCTGACTCTTTCCGTCAGGCAGTGGACCAATATAAATTTGGGAGAACACTTCGCCTACATGAATTTTTCTCTGATCAACCCCCTGCTCCAGCTAGGACTCCATTTAGAAATAGGTCGACCTTTGATCCACCCTCATCTAATGCTAGCATACGTACTTTCTTGCGACGGGTACAGCAAGAGACGAAAACAACATCTACTAAACATGTATATGATAATTTATCTCCATCTGAACGTAAAGCTCTGCGCCAATTGCGCGATGCACAACACTTAGTTTTTCGACCTGCCGATAAGGGGGGTGCGGTTGTAGTGTTGGATTGGGATGATTACGATCATGAGGTTGTCAGACAGTTGTCTGATGCATCCACATATGAAAAATTAGATCATAACCCCATACCTAGAATCAAGAAGAAAATCGATAGGGCTATAGATTGTGGCTATAGCCATCGATGGATAACTGATGACCTTAAAGCATATCTTACGGTTGACCATCCGAGATGCCCTGTGATCTATTTATTACCAAAGATACACAAGTCACTTGTGCAGCCCCCAGGACGACCTATAATATCTGCCGAAGGCTCCCTACTTCAACCATTGGCGAAATTTCTAGATAGCCTGTTACAACCCTTGGTTCAACTGATTCCTAGTTACCTACGTGATACAGGACATTTCCTACAGAGTCTGTCCGGTATCCATATGACCAGTGACACATTACTGGCAACTATGGATGTGAGCTCTCTATATACGGTAATCCCCCATAGAGAGGGACTCCGTGTCTTAAGACAGGCATTCGAACGTACTCCATGTATTGAATTCCCCACTGATTATTTGCTTGAACTCATAGAGTTGGTACTCTCAAACAATCATTTTCTGTATAAAGAGGATTACTATATGCAGCTGTCAGGGACGGCGATGGGGTCAAATTTGGCCCCTGCATACGCCAACTTGTATATGGCCTGGTACGAGAAAACTTATATACAACCCCAATACGGACGTAAAGTTTTATTTTTTCGTAGATTTATTGATGACATCTTTTTGCTGTGGCAGGGGACACAAGGGGAGTTTGAACAAATGGTGAATGAACTTAACGCACTAGATAGTCCTATACGATTTACAGCAACATGTTCCACATCTGAGATTAATTTTTTGGACGTCACACTGAGAGTATCAGGTACTAGATTAATTTCGACACTTTTTCGTAAAGGTACGGATCGCAATACTATGTTGCAGGCCACCAGTTGCCATCCACCGGCACTAAAGGACAGTCTACCAATCTCTCAGTATCTAAGAGCGATGAGAATCAATTCAGAAGTGGGTCTTAGACAGGAACAATGTGATGAAATTACTTCCCGCTTTTTAGAGAGAGGGTATGCGGTAGGTACACTCCGTAGATGCCTTGAAAGAGCCACAGGGATATTTTCTGGTGCAATACAAAAAAAGAGAATTGAGGATAGGATGATTTTCCCTATGCAATATGATGGGAATTCCTCTATGATCAAGAGAACTGTACGTCGGCATTGGCCAATCATATCATCAGATGACGACTTACCATTTAAACACACTAAAGCACCGATGGTGGCATACCGGAAAGGAGCCAATCTTAAACAGTTACTAATGCGCCCTACATTGTTCCCGAGTCACATCAATAGACAGTTGACTCCCGATACAACGATGAAGGCCAAACCTGGTTGTTTCTACTGTGGGAATTGTACAACATGCCGTGCCATGCAGACTGGGCCTTCCTTTAATCACCCACACACTGGTAGGATGATTAAGATCAGATATCATCTGCATTGTAGACTTGACTATGTGATTTATTTACTTAAATGTCCATGTGGATTATGTTATGTTGGGCTAACTACACGGCCCTTTCGTGATCGCATGGCAAACCATAGGTCCTCCATACATACAGCAATACAGACTGGACAAACTGATAAACCGGTGGCCCGGCATTTTTTGCAGGCACGGCACCAGGTGGCGAGCCTGAAATGTAGACTCATAGATTGGGTACCACCGAGATATACAGGGGGAGATAGAACACTAGCCCTCAAACGCCGTGAGAGCTATTGGATTCACACCTTGGATACTGTGACTCCAAGAGGGTTGAATGAGGGTAATCCCCTCAATATATTCCTATAGGTATCATAGGGAGAAAAGAAAAAATGTTGGGTTAAGGTTGGTAACTAGGTGGTCAGACCTGAAGGTTGAAAACTGCATGCATGATCTTGTAATATTCATATAGGCGCAATATGACGTCTCATACTAAATATGTCTGTAATCGAGAGTATGCCTATGGTGACACTATAGTACTTTGTGTTTTGGTCTGTGTTTTATATTATGTGTAGTGTGTGTTTTTGTATATAGGTTTGTGTCTATGTCTGTATTGGTGTTTCTATATATGTGTAATCCGCACTTTTCTGTGAACTTACCGGTCTCTGGGTTACCACACACTAAGTATGTAATTTTGTCTACTGTTTGGTCAAAATACCGTAACAGTGAACAATTAGGATTATGTTGGGCTGAGGTGTCTATGAACACCTAGAGGCCACTTTTAAGTGATTTTATGGCTTGGAAGTAGTAACACTCAGTGATTTGTTTTACACTATGGATGTTGATGCTGGTTACCATGGTTACCTACCTATTTAGGTTAGGGCACTGTTATATTTAAATATACATAACTGTTGGACTAGTGCCTTGGCTATATATGTATATTTAGCCTTTTATATCCATGAGATCACCTTTATGTTATAGTTGTCTGTAGATATAACTAAATTGTATCCCATATTTGTAACATTGTAGATCGCCCCGTTCAGTGTTCACACTGACGGGTGCGACACTTCCGCTGCGGTGGAACGCACCGCTATGGCACTTCCGCCATCGTGGAACGCACAATGGTGCCGCTTCCGGCGAGTGATCCCCGGACCGAGTACATACGGCAGCTGGTGGGGCCGCGAGGCCCGAGTCGCGGGCGGTTCTGCGGGGTGTGCGTTGCCACTACTAGTAGCATATGTTGTGAAACCTATACGGGTTGTTTAAAATAAGTAAATAGAAGTGGAATAAGGTTTGGACTGTGATGTCACTTCCGGTGGGAGCGGTATTTAAACGCACCACGGAGTGAGGAGGGTCATGCATTTACAAGCAGGAAGCCTCCAGCTCTGTGTAAGTTACTGAATTGTTTTTTTTGTGTTTTTGTTGTTGATGGCTTATGACATTCATCTGATTGGATTTGAGGTTGATGTTAGATCATTTCTCCTTGCAGCACCATGCATATCTACAGCTGTGACTGCATTCAGGGACAACTTTTGACATTGGAGAGTGCATACTAGGTAATAGTCCTAATGTCTTTGACTATCTAATATGGTCGATATTAGTTGTAGTGAAATGCCTAAACTAGGTTCTATGCATCTGGTGTTATTGCAGTGTAATGGATTATAAATTGGCTGGACTGGTGATGTTACCTACTACCAGGTGATGGAGGAGGCCTGACAGGTATGGGTCACCCATTATACACCTGGTGGAGGGTATACACTAAAGGTGATCATATAATATAGTTCGCACTGAGTCTAACCAGTATCATAAGAATATATATTTTTCCCTTGGTGTGGGGTTCCCCGGGGACCGGTGAGGCATGTGATTTTAACTATGATCATTGTCCTTACAGAACTTTTTTGCATCAATGTCATTATCTTTATAATTTGATCTGCTGTGGCACCGGTCTTGAGAAAGGCCTGTTAACAGGCCGAAACGTCGACATTAAAACTACGGTGATATTTCAACTATTCAAAGCTGACTGATTTCTTCATAGCGAGAGTGCATCCCCACTTTGTGGACATTTTGCGTATATAGTGGACCTGCCGGTCTGTTGGAAGCACCCGCCCATGTGACTAACTTGGAGGATGTGAGTGCAGGAGCACTTTGGATATATAGTACACGCTGGTTTATCTAGCGAGTATTTCCTGACACCCATCATATTTATGGACTTTGAAGATTAGTTATTTTCGCTTGTAACCCAGAAAGGTTGCGAATATTCATACATGATTATTTAAGGAGTCATGGTCATACTGTACCTACAGTGCTGTGTATGACACTGACCTCCCTTTTTCTCCTTTTTTTGTTTATTTTTTATTATTTTTTATTTTATATTTTATTTTTTACATCCTTTTGTTGTATAGTTTAAGTCTGTGTTGATTGTTGTTTTGTTTAGTATAAAGTATTTTATGGTCGCCATGGCACAAGGAGGGGTATACCTAATGGATGATGGATTACTGGCTAGGGCCGAGGCTGGTGTAGTCTCCTTTACGGATGACGAAGTAGAAAAATTGCTATTTGATAAGCTTGATTTTGAGTCGCTCCCCGCTGAAACCCCAGCCGATGTCTATTACAAAATACTGAGACATCGACAGAGGGAGGTCGATCTGACCTTACATGGTCAGTTTCTGTCTGAATATTTAAGAAAGAAACAAATTCCTCGGGGATTCCGCATCACCAACATACCAACACTGGGTCGGAATAACCCAGTGTTTTGTAGTCGGTGGTGCGGGGTCCTCAATAAATGCTCATTGGACCTTATAGCATTAGTGGCTGAAGAGGTCGGACAGGAACTGAAGAAAATTCAGGTCGAGTCTGAAACCACCATCACGGTCCTGACAGCATCTCTTAGAGATGATAAGTCTCAGAATTGGAACGAACGACTCACTACCCAAATTGATACATACCGTAAAGAATTAATATCCTTTAAGCGAAAAAAACTGGCTACGGTCAATAATGACTATCAAAATCATGCAGTGTATAGGTGGTTATTAGGGAATACTACACAAGAAAGACAAGGGCGCCCAGGGAGAAGGCAGAGAGCCACCCCATACCCTAGGGATTATGGTTCCTCAGCGTCCACATCAGATACGGACTATTATGATGGTGTACCTGAGACCCAACATTTTTTAGAACGGGGTGTGGATCGGCATACAATACACAGCCGCATGCTAAGAAGCGGCACCGACCGAATGCGAGGAGAGGGGGGCACCAACCGAAGAAGAGGCCGTCGCAGGCGCAGTTAGATTTAGTATTCAATCTTTCAAATACTATTTTGGATGAAGCACAACTGAAGCTACTTTCCAGGGGTTTGTCATTTGTCCCGACATGTCAACCTGACTCTTTCCGTCAGGCAGTGGACCAATATAAATTTGGGAGAACACTTCGCCTACGTGAATTTTTCTCTGATCAACCCCCTGCTCCAGCTAGGACTCCATTTAGAAATAGGTCGACCTTTGATCCACCCTCATCTAATGCTAGCATACGTACTTTCTTGCGACGGGTACAGCAAGAGACGAAAACAACATCTACTAAACATGTATATGATAATTTATCTCCATCTGAACGTAAAGCTCTGCGCCAATTGCGCGATGCACAACACTTAGTTTTTCGACCTGCCGATAAGGGGGGTGCGGTTGTAGTGTTGGATTGGGATGATTACGATCATGAGGTTGTCAGACAGTTGTCTGATGCATCCACATATGAAAAATTAGATCATAACCCCATACCTAGAATCAAGAAGAAAATCGATAGGGCTATAGATTGTGGCTATAGCCATCGATGGATAACTGATGACCTTAAAGCATATCTTACGGTTGACCATCCGAGATGCCCTGTGATCTATTTATTACCAAAGATACACAAGTCACTTGTGCAGCCCCCAGGACGACCTATAATATCTGCCGAAGGCTCTCTACTTCAACCATTGGCGAAATTTCTAGATAGCCTGTTACAACCCTTGGTTCAACTGATTCCTAGTTACCTACGTGATACAGGACATTTCCTACAGAGTCTGTCCGGTATCCATATGACCAGTGACACATTACTGGCAACTATGGATGTGAGCTCTCTATATACGGTAATCCCCCATAGAGAGGGACTCCGTGTCTTAAGACAGGCGTTCGAACGTACTCCATGTATTGAATTCCCCACTGATTATTTGCTTGAACTCATAGAGTTGGTACTCTCAAACAATAATTTTCTGTATAAAGAGGATTACTATATGCAGCTGTCAGGGACGGCGATGGGGTCAAATTTGGGCCCTGCATACGCCAACTTGTATATGGCCTGGTACGAGAAAACTTATATACAACCCCAATACGGACGTAAAGTTTTATTTTTTCGTAGATTTATTGATGACATCTTTTTGCTGTGGCAGGGGACACAAGGGGAGTTTGAACAAATGGTGAATGAACTTAACGCACTAGATAGTCCTATACGATTTACAGCAACATGTTCCACATCTGAGATTAATTTTTTGGACGTCACACTGAGAGTATCAGGTACTAGATTAATTTCGACACTTTTTCGTAAAGGTACGGATCGCAATACTATGTTGCAGGCCACCAGTTGCCATCCACCGGCACTAAAGGACAGTCTACCAATCTCTCAGTATCTAAGAGCGATGAGAATCAATTCAGAAGTGGGTCTTAGACAGGAACAATGTGATGAAATTACTTCCCGCTTTTTAGAGAGAGGGTATGCGGTAGGTACACTCCGTAGATGCCTTGAAAGAGCCACAGGGATATTTTCTGGTGCAATACAAAAAAAGAGAATTGAGGATAGGATGATTTTCCCTATGCAATATGATGGGAATTCCTCTATGATCAAGAGAACTGTACGTCGGCATTGGCCAATCATATCATCAGATGACGACTTACCATTTAAACACACTAAAGCACCGATGGTGGCATACCGGAAAGGAGCCAATCTTAAACAGTTACTAATGCGCCCTACATTGTTCCCGAGTCACATCAATAGACAGTTGACTCCCGATACAACGATGAAGGCCAAACCTGGTTGTTTCTCCTGTGGGAATTGTACAACATGCCGTGCCATGCAGACTGGGCCTTCCTTTAATCACCCACACACTGGTAGGATGATTAAGATCAGATATCATCTGCATTGTAGACTTGACTATGTGATTTATTTACTTAAATGTCCATGTGGATTATGTTATGTTGGGCTAACTACACGGCCCTTTCGTGATCGCATGGCAAACCATAGGTCCTCCATACATACAGCAATACAGACTGGACAAACTGATAAACCGGTGGCCCGGCATTTTTTGCAGGCACGGCACCAGGTGGCGAGCCTGAAATGTAGACTCATAGATTGGGTACCACCGAGATATACAGGGGGAGATAGAACACTAGCCCTCAAACGCCGTGAGAGCTATTGGATTCACACCTTGGATACTGTGACTCCAAGAGGGTTGAATGAGGGTAATCCCCTCAATATATTCCTATAGGTATCATAGGGAGAAAAGAAAAAATGTTGGGTTAAGGTCGGTAACTAGGTGGTCAGACCTGAAGGTTGAAAACTGCATGCATGATCTTGTAATATTCATATAGGCACAATATGACGTCTCATACTAAATATGTCTGTAATCGAGAGTATGCCTATGGTGACACTATAGTACTTTGTGTTTTGGTCTGTGTTTTATATTATGTGTAGTGTTTGTTTTTGTATATAGGTTTGTGTCTATGTCTGTATTGGTGTTTCTATATATGTGTAATCCGCACTTTTCTGTGAACTTACCGGTCTCTGGGTTACCACACACTAAGTATGTAATTTTGTCTACTGTTTGGTCAAAATACCGTAACAGTGAACAATTAGGATTATGTTGGGCTGAGGTGTCTATGAACACCTAGAGGCCACTTTTAAGTGATTTTATGGCTTGGAAGTAGTAACACTCAGTGATTTGTTTTACACTATGGATGTTGATGCTGGTTACCATGGTTACCTACCTATTTAGGTTAGGGCACTGTTATATTTAAATATACATAACTGTTGGACTAGTGCCTTGGCTATATATGTATATTTAGCCTTTTATATCCATGAGATCACCTTTATGTTATAGTTGTCTGTAGATATAACTAAATTGTATCCCATATTTGTAACATTGTAGATCGCCCCGTTCAGTGTTCACACTGACGGGTGCGACACTTCCGCTGCGGTAGAACGCACCGCTATGGCACTTCCGCCATCGTGGAACGCACAATGGTGCCGCTTCCGGCGAGTGATCCCCGGACCGAGTACATACGGCAGCTGGTGGGGCCGCGAGGCCCGAGTCGCGGGCGGTTCTGCGGGGTGTGCGTTGCCACTACTAGTAGCATATGTTGTGAAACCTATACGGGTTGTTTAAAATAAGTAAATAGAAGTGGAATAAGGTTTGGACTGTGATGTCACTTCCGGTGGGAGCGGTATTTAAACGCACCACGGAGTGAGGAGGGTCATGCATTTACAAGCAGGACGCCTCCAGCTCTGTGTAAGTTACTGAATTGTTTTTTTTGTGTTTTTGTTGTTGATGGCTTATGACATTCATCTGATTGGATTTGAGGTTGATGTTAGATCATTTCTCCTTGCAGCACCATGCATATCTACAGCTGTGACTGCATTCAGGGACAACTTTTGACATTGGAGAGTGCATACTAGGTAATAGTCCTAATGTCTTTGACTATCTAATATGGTCGATATTAGTTGTAGTGAAATGCCTAAACTAGGTTCTATGCATCTGGTGTTATTGCAGTGTAATGGATTATAAATTGGCTGGACTGGTGATGTTACCTACTACCAGGTGATGGAGGAGGCCTGACAGGTATGGGTCACCCATTATACACCTGGTGGAGGGTATACACTAAAGGTGATCATATAATATAGTTCGCACTGAGTCTAACCAGTATCATAAGAATATATATTTTTCCCTTGGTGTGGGGTTCCCCGGGGACCGGTGAGGCATGTGATTTTAACTATGATCATTGTCCTTACAGAACTTTTTTGCATCAATGTCATTATCTTTATAATTTGATCTGCTGTGGCACCGGTCTTGAGAAAGGCCTGTTAACAGGCCGAAACGTCGACATTAAAACTACGGTGATATTTCAACTATTCAAAGCTGACTGATTTCTTCATAGCGAGAGTGCATCCCCACTTTATGGACATTTTGCGTATATAGTGGACCTGCCGGTCTGTTGGAAGCACCCGCCCATGTGACTAACTTGGAGGATGTGAGTGCAGGAGCACTTTGGATATATAGTACACGCTGGTTTATCTAGCGAGTATTTCCTGACACCCATCATATTTATGGACTTTGAAGATTAGTTATTTTCGCTTGTAACCCAGAAAGGTTGCGAATATTCATACATGATTATTTAAGGAGTCATGGTCATACTGTACCTACAGTGCTGTGTATGACACTGACCTCCCTTTTTCTCCTTTTTTTGTTTATTTTTTATTATTTTTTATTTTATATTTTATTTTTTACATCCTTTTGTTGTATAGTTTAAGTCTGTGTTGATTGTTGTTTTGTTTAGTATAAAGTATTTTATGGTCGCCATGGCACAAGGAGGGGTATACCTAATGGATGATGGATTACTGGCTAGGGCCGAGGCTGGTGTAGTCTCCTTTACGGATGACGAAGTAGAAAAATTGCTATTTGATAAGCTTGATTTTGAGTCGCTCCCCGCTGAAACCCCAGCCGATGTCTATTACAAAATACTGAGACATCGACAGAGGGAGGTCGATCTGACCTTACATGGTCAGTTTCTGTCTGAATATTTAAGAAAGAAACAAATTCCTCGGGGATTCCGCATCACCAACATACCAACACTGGGTCGGAATAACCCAGTGTTTTGTAGTCGGTGGTGCGGGGTCCTCAATAAATGCTCATTGGACCTTATAGCATTAGTGGTTGAAGAGGTCGGACAGGAACTGAAGAAAATTCAGGTCGAGTCTGAAACCACCATCACGGTCCTGACAGCATCTCTTAGAGATGATAAGTCTCAGAATTGGAACGAACGACTCACTACCCAAATTGATACATACCGTAAAGAATTAATATCCTTTAAGCGAAAAAAACTGGCTACGGTCAATAATGACTATCAAAATCATGCAGTGTATAGGTGGTTATTAGGGAATACTACACAAGAAAGACAAGGGCGCCCAGGGAGAAGGCAGAGAGCCACCCAATACCCTAGGGATTATGGTTCCTCAGCGTCCACATCAGATACGGACTATTATGATGGTGTACCTGAGACCCAACATTTTTTAGAACGGGGTGTGGATCGGCATACAATACACAGCCGCATGCTAAGAAGCGGCACCGACCGAATGCGAGGAGAGGGGGGCACCAACCGAAGAAGAGGCCGTCGCAGGCGCAGTTAGATTTAGTATTCAATCTTTCAAATACTATTTTGGATGAAGCACAACTGAAGCTACTTTCCAGGGGTTTGTCATTTGTCCCGACATGTCAACCTGACTCTTTCCGTCAGGCAGTGGACCAATATAAATTTGGGAGAACACTTCGCCTACATGAATTTTTCTCTGATCAACCCCCTGCTCCAGCTAGGACTCCATTTAGAAATAGGTCGACCTTTGATCCACCCTCATCTAATGCTAGCATACGTACTTTCTTGCGACGGGTACAGCAAGAGACGAAAACAACATCTACTAAACATGTATATGATAATTTATCTCCATCTGAACGTAAAGCTCTGCGCCAATTGCGCGATGCACAACACTTAGTTTTTCGACCTGCCGATAAGGGGGGTGCGGTTGTAGTGTTGGATTGGGATGAATACGATCATGAGGTTGTCAGACAGTTGTCTGATGCATCCACATATGAAAAATTAGATCATAACCCCATACCTAGAATCAAGAAGAAAATTGATAGGGCTATAGATTGTGGCTATAGCCATCGATGGATAACTGATGACCTTAAAGCATATCTTACGGTTGACCATCCGAGATGCCCTGTGATCTATTTATTACCAAAGATACACAAGTCACTTGTGCAGCCCCCAGGAAGACCTATAATATCTGCCGAAGGCTCCCTACTTCAACCATTGGCGAAATTTCTAGATAGCCTGTTACAACCCTTGGTTCAACTGATTCCTAGTTACCTACGTGATACAGGACATTTCCTACAGAGTCTGTCCGGTATCCATATGACCAGTGACACATTACTGGCAACTATGGATGTGAGCTCTCTATATACGGTAATCCCCCATAGAGAGGGACTCCGTGTCTTAAGACAGGCATTCGAACGTACTCCATGTATTGAATTCCCCACTGATTATTTGCTTGAACTCATAGAGTTGGTACTCTCAAACAATCATTTTCTGTATAAAGAGGATTACTATATGCAGCTGTCAGGGACGGCGATGGGGTCAAATTTGGCCCCTGCATACGCCAACTTGTATATGGCCTGGTACGAGAAAACTTATATACAACCCCAATACGGACGTAAAGTTTTATTTTTTCGTAGATTTATTGATGACATCTTTTTGCTGTGGCAGGGGACACAAGGGGAGTTTGAACAAATGGTGAATGAACTTAACGCACTAGATAGTCCTATACGATTTACAGCAACATGTTCCACATCTGAGATTAATTTTTTGGACGTCACACTGAGAGTATCAGGTACTAGATTAATTTCGACACTTTTTCGTAAAGGTACGGATCGCAATACTATGTTGCAGGCCACCAGTTGCCATCCACCGGCACTAAAGGACAGTCTACCAATCTCTCAGTATCTAAGAGCGATGAGAATCAATTCAGAAGTGGGTCTTAGACAGGAACAATGTGATGAAATTACTTCCCGCTTTTTAGAGAGAGGGTATGCGGTAGGTACACTCCGTAGATGCCTTGAAAGAGCCACAGGGATATTTTCTGGTGCAATACAAAAAAAGAGAATTGAGGATAGGATGATTTTCCCTATGCAATATGATGGGAATTCCTCTATGATCAAGAGAACTGTACGTCGGCATTGGCCAATCATATCATCAGATGACGACTTACCATTTAAACACACTAAAGCACCGATGGTGGCATACCGGAAAGGAGCCAATCTTAAACAGTTACTAATGCGCCCTACATTGTTCCCGAGTCACATCAATAGACAGTTGACTCCCGATACAACGATGAAGGCCAAACCTGGTTGTTTCTACTGTGGGAATTGTACAACATGCCGTGCCATGCAGACTGGGCCTTCCTTTAATCACCCACACACTGGTAGGATGATTAAGATCAGATATCATCTGCATTGTAGACTTGACTATGTGATTTATTTACTTAAATGTCCATGTGGATTATGTTATGTTGGGCTAACTACACGGCCCTTTCGTGATCGCATGGCAAACCATAGGTCCTCCATACATACAGCAATACAGACTGGACAAACTGATAAACCGGTGGCCCGGCATTTTTTGCAGGCACGGCACCAGGTGGCGAGCCTGAAATGTAGACTCATAGATTGGGTACCACCGAGATATACAGGGGGAGATAGAACACTAGCCCTCAAACGCCGTGAGAGCTATTGGATTCACACCTTGGATACTGTGACTCCAAGAGGGTTGAATGAGGGTAATCCCCTCAATATATTCCTATAGGTATCATAGGGAGAAAAGAAAAAATGTTGGGTTAAGGTTGGTAACTAGGTGGTCAGACCTGAAGGTTGAAAACTGCATGCATGATCTTGTAATATTCATATAGGCGCAATATGACGTCTCATACTAAATATGTCTGTAATCGAGAGTATGCCTATGGTGACACTATAGTACTTTGTGTTTTGGTCTGTGTTTTATATTATGTGTAGTGTGTGTTTTTGTATATAGGTTTGTGTCTATGTCTGTATTGGTGTTTCTATATATGTGTAATCCGCACTTTTCTGTGAACTTACCGGTCTCTGGGTTACCACACACTAAGTATGTAATTTTGTCTACTGTTTGGTCAAAATACCGTAACAGTGAACAATTAGGATTATGTTGGGCTGAGGTGTCTATGAACACCTAGAGGCCACTTTTAAGTGATTTTATGGCTTGGAAGTAGTAACACTCAGTGATTTGTTTTACACTATGGATGTTGATGCTGGTTACCATGGTTACCTACCTATTTAGGTTAGGGCACTGTTATATTTAAATATACATAACTGTTGGACTAGTGCCTTGGCTATATATGTATATTTAGCCTTTTATATCCATGAGATCACCTTTATGTTATAGTTGTCTGTAGATATAACTAAATTGTATCCCATATTTGTAACATTGTAGATCGCCCCGTTCAGTGTTCACACTGACGGGTGCGACACTTCCGCTGCGGTGGAACGCACCGCTATGGCACTTCCGCCATCGTGGAACGCACAATGGTGCCGCTTCCGGCGAGTGATCCCCGGACCGAGTACATACGGCAGCTGGTGGGGCCGCAAGGCCCGAGTCGCGGGCGGTTCTGCGGGGTGTGCGTTGCCACTACTAGTAGCATATGTTGTGAAACCTATACGGGTTGTTTAAAATAAGTAAATAGAAGTGGAATAAGGTTTGGACTGTGATGTCACTTCCGGTGGGAGCGGTATTTAAACGCACCACGGAGTGAGGAGGGTCATGCATTTACAAGCAGGAAGCCTCCAGCTCTGTGTAAGTTACTGAATTGTTTTTTTTGTGTTTTTGTTGTTGATGGCTTATGACATTCATCTGATTGGATTTGAGGTTGATGTTAGATCATTTCTCCTTGCAGCACCATGCATATCTACAGCTGTGACTGCATTCAGGGACAACTTTTGACATTGGAGAGTGCATACTAGGTAATAGTCCTAATGTCTTTGACTATCTAATATGGTCGATATTAGTTGTAGTGAAATGCCTAAACTAGGTTCTATGCATCTGGTGTTATTGCAGTGTAATGGATTATAAATTGGCTGGACTGGTGATGTTACCTACTACCAGGTGATGGAGGAGGCCTGACAGGTATGGGTCACCCATTATACACCTGGTGGAGGCTATACACTAAAGGTGATCATATAATATAGTTCGCACTGAGTCTAACCAGTATCATAAGAATATATATTTTTCCCTTGGTGTGGGGTTCCCCGGGGACCGGTGAGGCATGTGATTTTAACTATGATCATTGTCCTTACAGAACTTTTTTGCATCAATGTCATTATCTTTATAATTTGATCTGCTGTGGCACCGGTCTTGAGAAAGGCCTGTTAACAGGCCGAAACGTCGACATTAAAACTACGGTGATATTTCAACTATTCAAAGCTGACTGATTTCTTCATAGCGAGAGTGCATCCCCACTTTGTGGACATTTTGCGTATATAGTGGACCTGCCGGTCTGTTGGAAGCACCCGCCCATGTGACTAACTTGGAGGATGTGAGTGCAGGAGCACTTTGGATATATAGTACACGCTGGTTTATCTAGCGAGTATTTCCTGACACCCATCATATTTATGGACTTTGAAGATTAGTTATTTTCGCTTGTAACCCAGAAAGGTTGCGAATATTCATACATGATTATTTAAGGAGTCATGGTCATACTGTACCTACAGTGCTGTGTATGACACTGACCTCCCTTTTTCTCCTTTTTTTGTTTATTTTTTATTATTTTTTATTTTATATTTTATTTTTTACATCCTTTTGTTGTATAGTTTAAGTCTGTGTTGATTGTTGTTTTGTTTAGTATAAAGTATTTTATGGTCGCCATGGCACAAGGAGGGGTATACCTAATGGATGATGGATTACTGGCTAGGGCCGAGGCTGGTGTAGTCTCCTTTACGGATGACGAAGTAGAAAAATTGCTATTTGATAAGCTTGATTTTGAGTCGCTCCCCGCTGAAACCCCAGCCGATGTCTATTACAAAATACTGAGACATCGACAGAGGGAGGTCGATCTGACCTTACATGGTCAGTTTCTGTCTGAATATTTAAGAAAGAAACAAATTCCTCGGGGATTCCGCATCACCAACATACCAACACTGGGTCGGAATAACCCAGTGTTTTGTAGTCGGTGGTGCGGGGTCCTCAATAAATGCTCATTGGACCTTATAGCATTAGTGGTTGAAGAGGTCGGACAGGAACTGAAGAAAATTCAGGTCGAGTCTGAAACCACCATCACGGTCCTGACAGCATCTCTTAGAGATGATAAGTCTCAGAATTGGAACGAACGACTCACTACCCAAATTGATACATACCGTAAAGAATTAATATCCTTTAAGCGAAAAAAACTGGCTACGGTCAATAATGACTATCAAAATCATGCAGTGTATAGGTGGTTATTAGGGAATACTACACAAGAAAGACAAGGGCGCCCAGGGAGAAGGCAGAGAGCCACCCCATACCCTAGGGATTATGGTTCCTCAGCGTCCACATCAGATACGGACTATTATGATGGTGTACCTGAGACCCAACATTTTTTAGAACAGGGTGTGGATCGGCATACAATACACAGCCGCATGCTAAGAAGCGGCACCGACCGAATGCGAGGAGAGGGGGGCACCAACCGAAGAAGAGGCCGTCGCAGGCGCAGTTAGATTTAGTATTCAATGTTTCAAATACTATTTTGGATGAAGCACAACTGAAGCTACTTTCCAGGGGTTTGTCATTTGTCCCGACATGTCAACCTGACTCTTTCCGTCAGGCAGTGGACCAATATAAATTTGGGAGAACACTTCGCCTACGTGAATTTTTCTCTGATCAACCCCCTGCTCCAGCTAGGACTCCATTTAGAAATAGGTCGACCTTTGATCCACCCTCATCTAATGCTAGCATACGTACTTTCTTGCGACGGGTACAGCAAGAGACGAAAACAACATCTACTAAACATGTATATGATAATTTATCTCCATCTGAACTTAAAGCTCTGCGCCTATTGCGCGATGCACAACACTTAGTTTTTCGACCTGCCGATAAGGGGGGTGCGGTTGTAGTGTTGGATTGGGATGATTACGATCATGAGGTTGTCAGACAGTTGTCTGATGCATCCACATATGAAAAATTAGATCATAACCCCATACCTAGAATCAAGAAGAAAATCGATAGGGCTATAGATTGTGGCTATAGCCATCGATGGATAACTGATGACCTTAAAGCATATCTTACGGTTGACCATCCGAGATGCCCTGTGATCTATTTATTACCAAAGATACACAAGTCACTTGTGCAGCCCCCAGGACGACCTATAATATCTGCCGAAGGCTCCCTACTTCAACCATTGGCGAAATTTCTAGATAGCCTGTTACAACCCTTGGTTCAACTGATTCCTAGTTACCTACGTGATACAGGACATTTCCTACAGAGTCTGTCCGGTATCCATATGACCAGTGACACATTACTGGCAACTATGGATGTGAGCTCTCTATATACGGTAATCCCCCATAGAGAGGGACTCCGTGTCTTAAGACAGGCATTCGAACGTACTCCATGTATTGAATTCCCCACTGATTATTTGCTTGAACTCATAGAGTTGGTACTCTCAAACAATCATTTTCTGTATAAAGAGGATTACTATATGCAGCTGTCAGGGACGGCGATGGGGTCAAATTTGGGCCCTGCATACGCCAACTTGTATATGGCCTTGTACGAGAAAACTTATATACAACCCCAATACGGACGTAAAGTTTTATTTTTTCGTAGATTTATTGATGACATCTTTTTGCTGTGGCAGGGGACACAAGGGGAGTTTGAACAAATGGTGAATGAACTTAACGCACTAGATAGTCCTATACGATTTACAGCAACATGTTCCACATCTGAGATTAATTTTTTGGACGTCACACTGAGAGTATCAGGTACTAGATTAATTTCGACACTTTTTCATAAAGGTACGGATCGCAATACTATGTTGCAGGCCACCAGTTGCCATCCACCGGCACTAAAGGACAGTCTACCAATCTCTCAGTATCTAAGAGCGATGAGAATCAATTCAGAAGTGGGTCTTAGACAGGAACAATGTGATGAAATTACTTCCCGCTTTTTAGAGATAGGGTATGCGGTAGGTACACTCCGTAGATGCCTTGAAAGAGCCACAGGGATATTTTCTGGTGCAATACAAAAAAAGAGAATTGAGGATAGGATGATTTTCCCTATGCAATATGATGGGAATTCCTCTATGATCAAGAGAACTGTACGTCGGCATTGGCCAATCATATCATCAGATGACGACTTACCATTTAAACACACTAAAGCACCGATGGTGGCATACCGGAAAGGAGCCAATCTTAAACAGTTACTAATGCGCCCTACATTGTTCCCGAGTCACATCAATAGACAGTTGACTCCCGATACAACGATGAAGGCCAAACCTGGTTGTTTCTCCTGTGGGAATTGTACAACATGCCGTGCCATGCAGACTGGGCCTTCCTTTAATCACCCACACACTGGTAGGATGATTAAGATCAGATATCATCTGCATTGTAGACTTGACTATGTGATTTATTTACTTAAATGTCCATGTGGATTATGTTATGTTGGGCTAACTACACGGCCCTTTCGTGATCGCATGGCAAACCATAGGTCCTCCATACATACAGCAATACAGACTGGACAAACTGATAAACCGGTGGCCCGGCATTTTTTGCAGGCACGGCACCAGGTGGCGAGCCTGAAATGTAGACTCATAGATTGGGTACCACCGAGATATACAGGGGGAGATAGAACACTAGCCCTCAAACGCCGTGAGAGCTATTGGATTCACACCTTGGATACTGTGACTCCAAGAGGGTTGAATGAGGGTAATCCCCTCAATATATTCCTATAGGTATCATAGGGAGAAAAGAAAAAATGTTGGGTTAAGGTCGGTAACTAGGTGGTCAGACCTGAAGGTTGAAAACTGCATGCATGATCTTGTAATATTCATATAGGCACAATATGACGTCTCATACTAAATATGTCTGTAATCGAGAGTATGCCTATGGTGACACTATAGTACTTTGTGTTTTGGTCTGTGTTTTATATTATGTGTAGTGTTTGTTTTTGTATATAGGTTTGTGTCTATGTCTGTATTGGTGTTTCTATATATGTGTAATCCGCACTTTTCTGTGAACTTACCGGTCTCTGGGTTACCACACACTAAGTATGTAATTTTGTCTACTGTTTGGTCAAAATACCGTAACAGTGAACAATTAGGATTATGTTGGGCTGAGGTGTCTATGAACACCTAGAGGCCACTTTTAAGTGATTTTATGGCTTGGAAGTAGTAACACTCAGTGATTTGTTTTACACTATGGATGTTGATGCTGGTTACCATGGTTACCTACCTATTTAGGTTAGGGCACTGTTATATTTAAATATACATAACTGTTGGACTAGTGCCTTGGCTATATATGTATATTTAGCCTTTTATATCCATGAGATCACCTTTATGTTATAGTTGTCTGTAGATATAACTAAATTGTATCCCATATTTGTAACATTGTAGATCGCCCCGTTCAGTGTTCACACTGACGGGTGCGACACTTCCGCTGCGGTGGAACGCACCGCTATGGCACTTCCGCCATCGTGGAACGCACAATGGTGCCGCTTCCGGCGAGTGATCCCCGGACCGAGTACATACGGCAGCTGGTGGGGCCGCGAGGCCCGAGTCGCGGGCGGTTCTGCGGGGTGTGCGTTGCCACTACTAGTAGCATATGTTGTGAAACCTATACGGGTTGATTAAAATAAGTAAATAGAAGTGGAATAAGGTTTGGACTGTGATGTCACTTCCGGTGGGAGCGGTATTTAAACGCACCACTGAGTGAGGAGGGTCATGCATTTACAAGCAGGACGCCTCCAGCTCTGTGTAAGTTACTGAATTGTTTTTTTTGTGTTTTTGTTGTTGATGGCTTATGACATTCATCTGATTGGATTTGAGGTTGATGTTAGATCATTTCTCCTTGCAGCACCATGCATATCTACAGCTGTGACTGCATTCAGGGACAACTTTTGACATTGGAGAGTGCATACTAGGTAATAGTCCTAATGTCTTTGACTATCTAATATGGTCGATATTAGTTGTAGTGAAATGCCTAAACTAGGTTCTATGCATCTGGTGTTATTGCAGTGTAATGGATTATAAATTGGCTGGACTGGTGATGTTACCTACTACCAGGTGATGGAGGAGGCCTGACAGGTATGGGTCACCCATTATACACCTGGTGGAGGGTATACACTAAAGGTGATCATATAATATAGTTCGCACTGAGTCTAACCAGTATCATAAGAATATATATTTTTCCCTTGGTGTGGGGTTCCCCGGGGACCGGTGAGGCATGTGATTTTAACTATGATCATTGTCCTTACAGAACTTTTTTGCATCAATGTCATTATCTTTATAATTTGATCTGCTGTGGCACCGGTCTTGAGAAAGGCCTGTTAACAGGCCGAAACGTCGACATTAAAACTATGGTGATATTTCAACTATTCAAAGCTGACTGATTTCTTCATAGCGAGAGTGCATCCCCACTTTGTGGACATTTTGCGTATATAGTGGACCTGCCGGTCTGTTGGAAGCACCCGCCCATGTGACTAACTTGGAGGATGTGAGTGCAGGAGCACTTTGGATATATAGTACACGCTGGTTTATCTAGCGAGTATTTCCTGACACCCATCATATTTATGGACTTTGAAGATTAGTTATTTTCGCTTGTAACCCAGAAAGGTTGCGAATATTCATACATGATTATTTAAGGAGTCATGGTCATACTGTACCTACAGTGCTGTGTATGACACTGACCTCCCTTTTTCTCCTTTTTTTGTTTATTTTTTATTATTTTTTATTTTATATTTTATTTTTTACATCCTTTTGTTGTATAGTTTAAGTCTGTGTTGATTGTTGTTTTGTTTAGTATAAAGTATTTTATGGTCGCCATGGCACAAGGAGGGGTATACCTAATGGATGATGGATTACTGGCTAGGGCCGAGGCTGGTGTAGTCTCCTTTACGGATGACGAAGTAGAAAAATTGCTATTTGATAAGCTTGATTTTGAGTCGCTCCCCGCTGAAACCCCAGCCGATGTCTATTACAAAATACTGAGACATCGACAGAGGGAGGTCGATCTGACCTTACATGGTCAGTTTCTGTCTGAATATTTAAGAAAGAAACAAATTCCTCGGGGATTCCGCATCACCAACATACCAACACTGGGTCGGAATAACCCAGTGTTTTGTAGTCGGTGGTGCGGGGTCCTCAATAAATGCTCATTGGACCTTATAGCATTAGTGGTTGAAGAGGTCGGACAGGAACTGAAGAAAATTCAGGTCGAGTCTGAAACCACCATCACGGTCCTGACAGCATCTCTTAGAGATGATAAGTCTCAGAATTGGAACGAACGACTCACTACCCAAATTGATACATACCGTAAAGAATTAATATCCTTTAAGCGAAAAAAACTGGCTACGGTCAATAATGACTATCAAAATCATGCAGTGTATAGGTGGTTATTAGGGAATACTACACAAGAAAGACAAGGGCGCCCAGGGAGAAGGCAGAGAGCCACCCCATACCCTAGGGATTATGGTTCCTCAGCGTCCACATCAGATACGGACTATTATGATGGTGTACCTGAGACCCAACATTTTTTAGAACGGGGTGTGGATCGGCATACAATACACAGCCGCATGCTAAGAAGCGGCACCGACCGAATGCGAGGAGAGGGGGGCACCAACCGAAGAAGAGGCCGTCGCAGGCGCAGTTAGATTTAGTATTCAATCTTTCAAATACTATTTTGGATGAAGCACAACTGAAGCTACTTTCCAGGGGTTTGTCATTTGTCCCGACATGTCAACCTGACTCTTTCCGTCAGGCAGTGGACCAATATAAATTTGGGAGAACACTTCGCCTACGTGAATTTTTCTCTGATCAACCCCCTGCTCCAGCTAGGACTCCATTTAGAAATAGGTCGACCTTTGATCCACCCTCATCTAATGCTAGCATACGTACTTTCTTGCGACGGGTACAGCAAGAGACGAAAACAACATCTACTAAACATGTATATGATAATTTATCTCCATCTGAACGTAAAGCTCTGCGCCAATTGCGCGATGCACAACACTTAGTTTTTCGACCTGCCGATAAGGGGGGTGCGGTTGTAGTGTTGGATTGGGATGATTACGATCATGAGGTTGTCAGACAGTTGTCTGATGCATCCACATATGAAAAATTAGATCATAACCCCATACCTAGAATCAAGAAGAAAATCGATAGGGCTATAGATTGTGGCTATAGCCATCGATGGATAACTGATGACCTTAAAGCATATCTTACGGTTGACCATCCGAGATGCCCTGTGATCTATTTATTACCAAAGATACACAAGTCACTTGTGCAGCCCCCAGGACGACCTATAATATCTGCCGAAGGCTCCCTACTTCAACCATTGGCGAAATTTCTAGATAGCCTGTTACAACCCTTGGTTCAACTGATTCCTAGTTACCTACGTGATACAGGACATTTCCTACAGAGTCTGTCCGGTATCCATATGACCAGTGACACATTACTGGCAACTATGGATGTGAGCTCTCTATATACGGTAATCCCCCATAGAGAGGGACTCCGTGTCTTAAGACAGGCATTCGAACGTACTCCATGTATTGAATTCCCCACTGATTATTTGCTTGAACTCATAGAGTTGGTACTCTCAAACAATCATTTTCTGTATAAAGAGGATTACTATATGCAGCTGTCAGGGACGGCGATGGGGTCAAATTTGGGCCCTGCATACGCCAACTTGTATATGGCCTGGTACGAGAAAACTTATATACAACCCCAATACGGACGTAAAGTTTTATTTTTTCGTAGATTTATTGATGACATCTTTTTGCTGTGGCAGGGGACACAAGGGGAGTTTGAACAAATGGTGAATGAACTTAACGCACTAGATAGTCCTATACGATTTACAGCAACATGTTCCACATCTGAGATTAATTTTTTGGACGTCACACTGAGAGTATCAGGTACTAGATTAATTTCGACACTTTTTCGTAAAGGTACGGATCGCAATACTATGTTGCAGGCCACCAGTTGCCATCCACCGGCACTAAAGGACAGTCTACCAATCTCTCAGTATCTAAGAGCGATGAGAATCAATTCAGAAGTGGGTCTTAGACAGGAACAATGTGATGAAATTACTTCCCGCTTTTTAGAGATAGGGTATGCGGTAGGTACACTCCGTAGATGCCTTGAAAGAGCCACAGGGATATTTTCTGGTGCAATACAAAAAAAGAGAATTGAGGATAGGATGATTTTCCCTATGCAATATGATGGGAATTCCTCTATGATCAAGAGAACTGTACGTCGGCATTGGCCAATCATATCATCAGATGACGACTTACCATTTAAACACACTAAAGCACCGATGGTGGCATACCGGAAAGGAGCCAATCTTAAACAGTTACTAATGCGCCCTACATTGTTCCCGAGTCACATCAATAGACAGTTGACTCCCGATACAACGATGAAGGCCAAACCTGGTTGTTTCTCCTGTGGGAATTGTACAACATGCCGTACCATGCAGACTGGGCCTTCCTTTAATCACCCACACACTGGTAGGATGATTAAGATCAGATATCATCTGCATTGTAGACTTGACTATGTGATTTATTTACTTAAATGTCCATGTGGATTATGTTATGTTGGGCTAACTACACGGCCCTTTCGTGATCGCATGGCAAACCATAGGTCCTCCATACATACAGCAATACAGACTGGACAAACTGATAAACCGGTGGCCCGGCATTTTTTGCAGGCACGGCACCAGGTGGCGAGCCTGAAATGTAGACTCATAGATTGGGTACCACCGAGATATACAGGGGGAGATAGAACACTAGCCCTCAAACGCCGTGAGAGCTATTGGATTCACACCTTGGATACTGTGACTCCAAGAGGGTTGAATGAGGGTAATCCCCTCAATATATTCCTATAGGTATCATAGGGAGAAAAGAAAAAATGTTGGGTTAAGGTCGGTAACTAGGTGGTCAGACCTGAAGGTTGAAAACTGCATGCATGATCTTGTAATATTCATATAGGCACAATATGACGTCTCATACTAAATATGTCTGTAATCGAGAGTATGCCTATGGTGACACTATAGTACTTTGTGTTTTGGTCTGTGTTTTATATTATGTGTAGTGTTTGTTTTTGTATATAGGTTTGTGTCTATGTCTGTATTGGTGTTTCTATATATGTGTAATCCGCACTTTTCTGTGAACTTACCGGTCTCTGGGTTACCACACACTAAGTATGTAATTTTGTCTACTGTTTGGTCAAAATACCGTAACAGTGAACAATTAGGATTATGTTGGGCTGAGGTGTCTATGAACACCTAGAGGCCACTTTTAAGTGATTTTATGGCTTGGAAGTAGTAACACTCAGTGATTTGTTTTACACTATGGATGTTGATGCTGGTTACCATGGTTACCTACCTATTTAGGTTAGGGCACTGTTATATTTAAATATACATAACTGTTGGACTAGTGCCTTGGCTATATATGTATATTTAGCCTTTTATATCCATGAGATCACCTTTATGTTATAGTTGTCTGTAGATATAACTAAATTGTATCCCATATTTGTAACATTGTAGATCGCCCCATTCAGTGTTCACACTGACGGGTGCGACACTTCCGCTGCGGTGGAACGCACCGCTATGGCACTTCCGCCATCGTGGAACGCACAATGGTGCCGCTTCCGGCGAGTGATCCCCGGACCGAGTACATACGGCAGCTGGTGGGGCCGCGAGGCCCGAGTCGCGGGCGGTTCTGCGGGGTGTGCGTTGCCACTACTAGTAGCATATGTTGTGAAACCTATACGGGTTGATTAAAATAAGTAAATAGAAGTGGAATAAGGTTTGGACTGTGATGTCACTTCCGGTGGGAGCGGTATTTAAACGCACCACGGAGTGAGGAGGGTCATGCATTTACAAGCAGGACGCCTCCAGCTCTGTGTAAGTTACTGAATTGTTTTTTTTGTGTTTTTGTTGTTGATGGCTTATGACATTCATCTGATTGGATTTGAGGTTGATGTTAGATCATTTCTCCTTGCAGCACCATGCATATCTACAGCTGTGACTGCATTCAGGGACAACTTTTGACATTGGAGAGTGCATACTAGGTAATAGTCCTAATGTCTTTGACTATCTAATATGGTCGATATTAGTTGTAGTGAAATGCCTAAACTAGGTTCTATGCATCTGGTGTTATTGCAGTGTAATGGATTATAAATTGGCTGGACTGGTGATGTTACCTACTACCAGGTGATGGAGGAGGCCTGACAGGTATGGGTCACCCATTATACACCTGGTGGAGGGTATACACTAAAGGTGATCATATAATATAGTTCGCACTGAGTCTAACCAGTATCATAAGAATATATATTTTTCCCTTGGTGTGGGGTTCCCCGGGGACCGGTGAGGCATGTGATTTTAACTATGATCATTGTCCTTACAGAACTTTTTTGCATCAATGTCATTATCTTTATAATTTGATCTGCTGTGGCACCGGTCTTGAGAAAGGCCTGTTAACAGGCCGAAACGTCGACATTAAAACTACGGTGATATTTCAACTATTCAAAGCTGACTGATTTCTTCATAGCGAGAGTGCATCCCCACTTTGTGGACATTTTGCGTATATAGTGGACCTGCCGGTCTGTTGGAAGCACCCGCCCATGTGACTAACTTGGAGGATGTGAGTGCAGGAGCACTTTGGATATATAGTACACGCTGGTTTATCTAGCGAGTATTTCCTGACACCCATCATATTTATGGACTTTGAAGATTAGTTATTTTCGCTTGTAACCCAGAAAGGTTGCGAATATTCATACATGATTATTTAAGGAGTCATGGTCATACTGTACCTACAGTGCTGTGTATGACACTGACCTCCCTTTTTCTCCTTTTTTTGTTTATTTTTTATTATTTTTTATTTTATATTTTATTTTTTACATCCTTTTGTTGTATAGTTTAAGTCTGTGTTGATTGTTGTTTTGTTTAGTATAAAGTATTTTATGGTCGCCATGGCACAAGGAGGGGTATACCTAATGGATGATGGATTACTGGCTAGGGCCGAGGCTGGTGTAGTCTCCTTTACGGATGACGAAGTAGAAAAATTGCTATTTGATAAGCTTGATTTTGAGTCGCTCCCCGCTGAAACCCCAGCCGATGTCTATTACAAAATACTGAGACATCGACAGAGGGAGGTCGATCTGACCTTACATGGTCAGTTTCTGTCTGAATATTTAAGAAAGAAACAAATTCCTCGGGGATTCCGCATCACCAACATACCAACACTGGGTCGGAATAACCCAGTGTTTTGTAGTCGGTGGTGCGGGGTCCTCAATAAATGCTCATTGGACCTTATAGCATTAGTGGTTGAAGAGGTCGGACAGGAACTGAAGAAAATTCAGGTCGAGTCTGAAACCACCATCACGGTCCTGACAGCATCTCTTAGAGATGATAAGTCTCAGAATTGGAACGAACGACTCACTACCCAAATTGATACATACCGTAAAGAATTAATATCCTTTAAGCGAAAAAAACTGGCTACGGTCAATAATGACTATCAAAATCATGCAGTGTATAGGTGGTTATTAGGGAATACTACACAAGAAAGACAAGGGCGCCCAGGGAGAAGGCAGAGAGCCACCCCATACCCTAGGGATTATGGTTCCTCAGCGTCCACATCAGATACGGACTATTATGATGGTGTACCTGAGACCCAACATTTTTTAGAACGGGGTGTGGATCGGCATACAATACACAGCCGCATGCTAAGAAGCGGCACCGACCGAATGCGAGGAGAGGGGGGCACCAACCGAAGAAGAGGCCGTCGCAGGCGCAGTTAGATTTAGTATTCAATCTTTCAAATACTATTTTGGATGAAGCACAACTGAAGCTACTTTCCAGGGGTTTGTCATTTGTCCCGACATGTCAACCTGACTCTTTCCGTCAGGCAGTGGACCAATATAAATTTGGGAGAACACTTCGCCTACGTGAATTTTTCTCTGATCAACCCCCTGCTCCAGCTAGGACTCCATTTAGAAATAGGTCGACCTTTGATCCACCCTCATCTAATGCTAGCATACGTACTTTCTTGCGACGGGTACAGCAAGAGACGAAAACAACATCTACTAAACATGTATATGATAATTTATCTCCATCTGAACGTAAAGCTCTGCGCCAATTGCGCGATGCACAACACTTAGTTTTTCGACCTGCCGATAAGGGGGGTGCGGTTGTAGTGTTGGATTGGGATGATTACGATCATGAGGTTGTCAGACAGTTGTCTGATGCATCCACATATGAAAAATTAGATCATAACCCCATACCTAGAATCAAGAAGAAAATCGATAGGGCTATAGATTGTGGCTATAGCCATCGATGGATAACTGATGACCTTAAAGCATATCTTACGGTTGACCATCCGAGATGCCCTGTGATCTATTTATTACCAAAGATACACAAGTCACTTGTGCAGCCCCCAGGACGACCTATAATATCTGCCGAAGGCTCCCTACTTCAACCATTGGTGAAATTTCTAGATAGCCTGTTACAACCCTTGGTTCAACTGATTCCTAGTTACCTACGTGATACAGGACATTTCCTACAGAGTCTGTCCGGTATCCATATGACCAGTGACACATTACTGGCAACTATGGATGTGAGCTCTCTATATACGGTAATCCCCCATAGAGAGGGACTCTGTGTCTTAAGACAGGCATTCGAACGTACTCCATGTATTGAATTCCCCACTGATTATTTGCTTGAACTCATAGAGTTGGTACTCTCAAACAATCATTTTCTGTATAAAGAGGATTACTATATGCAGCTGTCAGGGACGGCGATGGGGTCAAATTTGGGCCCTGCATACGCCAACTTGTATATGGCCTGGTACGAGAAAACTTATATACAACCCCAATACGGACGTAAAGTTTTATTTTTTCGTAGATTTATTGATGACATCTTTTTGCTGTGGCAGGGGACACAAGGGGAGTTTGAACAAATGGTGAATGAACTTAACGCACTAGATAGTCCTATACGATTTACAGCAACATGTTCCACATCTGAGATTAATTTTTTGGACGTCACACTGAGAGTATCAGGTACTAGATTAATTTCGACACTTTTTCGTAAAGGTACGGATCGCAATACTATGTTGCAGGCCACCAGTTGCCATCCACCGGCACTAAAGGACAGTCTACCAATCTCTCAGTATCTAAGAGCGATGAGAATCAATTCAGAAGTGGGTCTTAGACAGGAACAATGTGATGAAATTACTTCCCGCTTTTTAGAGATAGGGTATGCGGTAGGTACACTCCGTAGATGCCTTGAAAGAGCCACAGGGATATTTTCTGGTGCAATACAAAAAAAGAGAATTGAGGATAGGATGATTTTCCCTATGCAATATGATGGGAATTCCTCTATGATCAAGAGAACTGTACGTCGGCATTGGCCAATCATATCATCAGATGACGACTTACCATTTAAACACACTAAAGCACCGATGGTGGCATACCGGAAAGGAGCCAATCTTAAACAGTTACTAATGCGCCCTACATTGTTCCCGAGTCACATCAATAGACAGTTGACTCCCGATACAACGATGAAGGCCAAACCTGGTTGTTTCTCCTGTGGGAATTGTACAACATGCCGTGCCATGCAGACTGGGCCTTCCTTTAATCACCCACACACTGGTAGGATGATTAAGATCAGATATCATCTGCATTGTAGACTTGACTATGTGATTTATTTACTTAAATGTCCATGTGGATTATGTTATGTTGGGCTAACTACACGGCCCTTTCGTGATCGCATGGCAAACCATAGGTCCTCCATACATACAGCAATACAGACTGGACAAACTGATAAACCGGTGGCCCGGCATTTTTTGCAGGCACGGCACCAGGTGGCGAGCCTGAAATGTAGACTCATAGATTGGGTACCACCGAGATATACAGGGGGAGATAGAACACTAGCCCTCAAACGCCGTGAGAGCTATTGGATTCACACCTTGGATACTGTGACTCCAAGAGGGTTGAATGAGGGTAATCCCCTCAATATATTCCTATAGGTATCATAGGGAGAAAAGAAAAAATGTTGGGTTAAGGTCGGTAACTAGGTGGTCAGACCTGAAGGTTGAAAACTGCATGCATGATCTTGTAATATTCATATAGGCACAATATGACGTCTCATACTAAATATGTCTGTAATCGAGAGTATGCCTATGGTGACACTATAGTACTTTGTGTTTTGGTCTGTGTTTTATATTATGTGTAGTGTGTGTTTTTGTATATAGGTTTGTGTCTATGTCTGTATTGGTGTTTCTATATATGTGTAATCCGCACTTTTCTGTGAACTTACCGGTCTCTGGGTTACCACACACTAAGTATGTAATTTTGTCTACTGTTTGGTCAAAATACCGTAACAGTGAACAATTAGGATTATGTTGGGCTGAGGTGTCTATGAACACCTAGAGGCCACTTTTAAGTGATTTTATGGCTTGGAAGTAGTAACACTCAGTGATTTGTTTTACACTATGGATGTTGATGCTGGTTACCATGGTTACCTACCTATTTAGGTTAGGGCACTGTTATATTTAAATATACATAACTGTTGGACTAGTGCCTTGGCTATATATGTATATTTAGCCTTTTATATCCATGAGATCACCTTTATGTTATAGTTGTCTGTAGATATAACTAAATTGTATCCCATATTTGTAACATTGTAGATCGCCCCGTTCAGTGTTCACACTGACGGGTGCGACACTTCCGCTGCGGTGGAACGCACCGCTATGGCACTTCCGCCATCGTGGAACGCACAATGGTGCCGCTTCCGGCGAGTGATCCCCGGACCGAGTACATACGGCAGCTGGTGGGGCCGCGAGGCCCGAGTCGCGGGCGGTTCTGCGGGGTGTGCGTTGCCACTACTAGTAGCATATGTTGTGAAACCTATACGGGTTGTTTAAAATAAGTAAATAGAAGTGGAATAAGGTTTGGACTGTGATGTCACTTCCGGTGGGAGCGGTATTTAAACGCACCACGGAGTGAGGAGGGTCATGCATTTACAAGCAGGACGCCTCCAGCTCTGTGTAAGTTACTGAATTGTTTTTTTTGTGTTTTTGTTGTTGATGGCTTATGACATTCATCTGATTGGATTTGAGGTTGATGTTAGATCATTTCTCCTTGCAGCACCATGCATATCTACAGCTGTGACTGCATTCAGGGACAACTTTTGACATTGGAGAGTGCATACTAGGTAATAGTCCTAATGTCTTTGACTATCTAATATGGTCGATATTAGTTGTAGTGAAATGCCTAAACTAGGTTCTATGCATCTGGTGTTATTGCAGTGTAATGGATTATAAATTGGCTGGACTGGTGATGTTACCTACTACCAGGTGATGGAGGAGGCCTGACAGGTATGGGTCACCCATTATACACCTGGTGGAGGGTATACACTAAAGGTGATCATATAATATAGTTCGCACTGAGTCTAACCAGTATCATAAGAA
This sequence comes from Pseudophryne corroboree, assembly GCF_028390025.1. NCBI lineage: Eukaryota > Metazoa > Chordata > Amphibia > Anura > Myobatrachidae > Pseudophryne > Pseudophryne corroboree. The sequence goes on along the minus strand of NC_086453.1, from coordinate 288,985,373 downwards.
TATATATTTTTCCCTTGGTGTGGGGTTCCCCGGGGACCGGTGAGGCATGTGATTTTAACTATGATCATTGTCCTTACAGAACTTTTTTGCATCAATGTCATTATCTTTATAATTTGATCTGCTGTGGCACCGGTCTTGAGAAAGGCCTGTTAACAGGCCGAAACGTCGACATTAAAACTACGGTGATATTTCAACTATTCAAAGCTGACTGATTTCTTCATAGCGAGAGTGCATCCCCACTTTGTGGACATTTTGCGTATATAGTGGACCTGCCGGTCTGTTGGAAGCACCCGCCCATGTGACTAACTTGGAGGATGTGAGTGCAGGAGCACTTTGGATATATAGTACACGCTGGTTTATCTAGCGAGTATTTCCTGACACCCATCATATTTATGGACTTTGAAGATTAGTTATTTTCGCTTGTAACCCAGAAAGGTTGCGAATATTCATACATGATTATTTAAGGAGTCATGGTCATACTGTACCTACAGTGCTGTGTATGACACTGACCTCCCTTTTTCTCCTTTTTTTGTTTATTTTTTATTATTTTTTATTTTATATTTTATTTTTTACATCCTTTTGTTGTATAGTTTAAGTCTGTGTTGATTGTTGTTTTGTTTAGTATAAAGTATTTTATGGTCGCCATGGCACAAGGAGGGGTATACCTAATGGATGATGGATTACTGGCTAGGGCCGAGGCTGGTGTAGTCTCCTTTACGGATGACGAAGTAGAAAAATTGCTATTTGATAAGCTTGATTTTGAGTCGCTCCCCGCTGAAACCCCAGCCGATGTCTATTACAAAATACTGAGACATCGACAGAGGGAGGTCGATCTGACCTTACATGGTCAGTTTCTGTCTGAATATTTAAGAAAGAAACAAATTCCTCGGGGATTCCGCATCACCAACATACCAACACTGGGTCGGAATAACCCAGTGTTTTGTAGTCGGTGGTGCGGGGTCCTCAATAAATGCTCATTGGACCTTATAGCATTAGTGGTTGAAGAGGTCGGACAGGAACTGAAGAAAATTCAGGTCGAGTCTGAAACCACCATCACGGTCCTGACAGCATCTCTTAGAGATGATAAGTCTCAGAATTGGAACGAACGACTCACTACCCAAATTGATACATACCGTAAAGAATTAATATCCTTTAAGCGAAAAAAACTGTCTACGGTCAATAATGACTATCAAAATCATGCAGTGTATAGGTGGTTATTAGGGAATACTACACAAGAAAGACAAGGGCGCCCAGGGAGAAGGCAGAGAGCCACCCCATACCCTAGGGATTATGGTTCCTCAGCGTCCACATCAGATACGGACTATTATGATGGTGTACCTGAGACCCAACATTTTTTAGAACGGGGTGTGGATCGGCATACAATACACAGCCGCATGCTAAGAAGCGGCACCGACCGAATGCGAGGAGAGGGGGGCACCAACCGAAGAAGAGGCCGTCGCAGGCGCAGTTAGATTTAGTATTCAATCTTTCAAATACTATTTTGGATGAAGCACAACTGAAGCTACTTTCCAGGGGTTTGTCATTTGTCCCGACATGTCAACCTGACTCTTTCCGCCAGGCAGTGGACCAATATAAATTTGGGAGAACACTTCGCCTACGTGAATTTTTCTCTGATCAACCCCCTGCTCCAGCTAGGACTCCATTTAGAAATAGGTCGACCTTTGATCCACCCTCATCTAATGCTAGCATACGTACTTTCTTGCGACGGGTACAGCAAGAGACGAAAACAACATCTACTAAACATGTATATGATAATTTATCTCCATCTGAACGTAAAGCTCTGCGCCAATTGCGCGATGCACAACACTTAGTTTTTCGACCTGCCGATAAGGGGGGTGCGGTTGTAGTGTTGGATTGGGATGATTACGATCATGAGGTTGTCAGACAGTTGTCTGATGCATCCACATATGAAAAATTAGATCATAACCCCATACCTAGAATCAAGAAGAAAATCGATAGGGCTATAGATTGTGGCTATAGCCATCGATGGATAACTGATGACCTTAAAGCATATCTTACGGTTGACCATCCGAGATGCCCTGTGATCTATTTATTACCAAAGATACACAAGTCACTTGTGCAGCCCCCAGGACGACCTATAATATCTGCCGAAGGCTCCCTACTTCAACCATTGGCGAAATTTCTAGATAGCCTGTTACAACCCTTGGTTCAACTGATTCCTAGTTACCTACGTGATACAGGACATTTCCTACAGAGTCTGTCCGGTATCCATATGACCAGTGACACATTACTGGCAACTATGGATGTGAGCTCTCTATATACGGTAATCCCCCATAGAGAGGGACTCCGTGTCTTAAGACAGGCATTCGAACGTACTCCATGTATTGAATTCCCCACTGATTATTTGCTTGAACTCATAGAGTTGGTACTCTCAAACAATCATTTTCTGTATAAAGAGGATTACTATATGCAGCTGTCAGGGACGGCGATGGGGTCAAATTTGGCCCCTGCATACGCCAACTTGTATATGGCCTGGTACGAGAAAACTTATATACAACCCCAATACGGACGTAAAGTTTTATTTTTTCGTAGATTTATTGATGACATCTTTTTGCTGTGGCAGGGGACACAAGGGGAGTTTGAACAAATGGTGAATGAACTTAACGCACTAGATAGTCCTATACGATTTACAGCAACATGTTCCACATCTGAGATTAATTTTTTGGACGTCACACTGAGAGTATCAGGTACTAGATTAATTTCGACACTTTTTCGTAAAGGTACGGATCGCAATACTATGTTGCAGGCCACCAGTTGCCATCCACCGGCACTAAAGGACAGTCTACCAATCTCTCAGTATCTAAGAGCGATGAGAATCAATTCAGAAGTGGGTCTTAGACAGGAACAATGTGATGAAATTACTTCCCGCTTTTTAGAGAGAGGGTATGCGGTAGGTACACTCCGTAGATGCCTTGAAAGAGCCACAGGGATATTTTCTGGTGCAATACAAAAAAAGAGAATTGAGGATAGGATGATTTTCCCTATGCAATATGATGGGAATTCCTCTATGATCAAGAGAACTGTACGTCGGCATTGGCCAATCATATCATCAGATGACGACTTACCATTTAAACACACTAAAGCACCGATGGTGGCATACCGGAAAGGAGCCAATCTTAAACAGTTACTAATGCGCCCTACATTGTTCCCGAGTCACATCAATAGACAGTTGACTCCCGATACAACGATGAAGGCCAAACCTGGTTGTTTCTCCTGTGGGAATTGTACAACATGCCGTGCCATGCAGACTGGGCCTTCCTTTAATCACCCACACACTGGTAGGATGATTAAGATCAGATATCATCTGCATTGTAGACTTGACTATGTGATTTATTTACTTAAATGTCCATGTGGATTATGTTATGTTGGGCTAACTACACGGCCCTTTCGTGATCGCATGGCAAACCATAGGTCCTCCATACATACAGCAATACAGACTGGACAAACTGATAAACCGGTGGCCCGGCATTTTTTGCAGGCACGGCACCAGGTGGCGAGCCTGAAATGTAGACTCATAGATTGGGTACCACCGAGATATACAGGGGGAGATAGAACACTAGCCCTCAAACGCCGTGAGAGCTATTGGATTCACACCTTGGATACTGTGACTCCAAGAGGGTTGAATGAGGGTAATCCCCTCAATATATTCCTATAGGTATCATAGGGAGAAAAGAAAAAATGTTGGGTTAAGGTTGGTAACTAGGTGGTCAGACCTGAAGGTTGAAAACTGCATGCATGATCTTGTAATATTCATATAGGCGCAATATGACGTCTCATACTAAATATGTCTGTAATCGAGAGTATGCCTATGGTGACACTATAGTACTTTGTGTTTTGGTCTGTGTTTTATATTATGTGTAGTGTGTGTTTTTGTATATAGGTTTGTGTCTATGTCTGTATTGGTGTTTCTATATATGTGTAATCCGCACTTTTCTGTGAACTTACCGGTCTCTGGGTTACCACACACTAAGTATGTAATTTTGTCTACTGTTTGGTCAAAATACCGTAACAGTGAACAATTAGGATTATGTTGGGCTGAGGTGTCTATGAACACCTAGAGGCCACTTTTAAGTGATTTTATGGCTTGGAAGTAGTAACACTCAGTGATTTGTTTTACACTATGGATGTTGATGCTGGTTACCATGGTTACCTACCTATTTAGGTTAGGGCACTGTTATATTTAAATATACATAACTGTTGGACTAGTGCCTTGGCTATATATGTATATTTAGCCTTTTATATCCATGAGATCACCTTTATGTTATAGTTGTCTGTAGATATAACTAAATTGTATCCCATATTTGTAACATTGTAGATCGCCCCGTTCAGTGTTCACACTGACGGGTGCGACACTTCCGCTGCGGTGGAACGCACCGCTATGGCACTTCCGCCATCGTGGAACGCACAATGGTGCCGCTTCCGGCGAGTGATCCCCGGACCGAGTACATACGGCAGCTGGTGGGGCCGCGAGGCCCGAGTCGCGGGCGGTTCTGCGGGGTGTGCGTTGCCACTACTAGTAGCATATGTTGTGAAACCTATACGGGTTGTTTAAAATAAGTAAATAGAAGTGGAATAAGGTTTGGACTGTGATGTCACTTCCGGTGGGAGCGGTATTTAAACGCACCACGGAGTGAGGAGGGTCATGCATTTACAAGCAGGAAGCCTCCAGCTCTGTGTAAGTTACTGAATTGTTTTTTTTTGTGTTTTTGTTGTTGATGGCTTATGACATTCATCTGATTGGATTTGAGGTTGATGTTAGATCATTTCTCCTTGCAGCACCATGCATATCTACAGCTGTGACTGCATTCAGGGACAACTTTTGACATTGGAGAGTGCATACTAGGTAATAGTCCTAATGTCTTTGACTATCTAATATGGTCGATATTAGTTGTAGTGAAATGCCTAAACTAGGTTCTATGCATCTGGTGTTATTGCAGTGTAATGGATTATAAATTGGCTGGACTGGTGATGTTACCTACTACCAGGTGATGGAGGAGGCCTGACAGGTATGGGTCACCCATTATACACCTGGTGGAGGGTATACACTAAAGGTGATCATATAATATAGTTCGCACTGAGTCTAACCAGTATCATAAGAATATATATTTTTCCCTTGGTGTGGGGTTCCCCGGGGACCGGTGAGGCATGTGATTTTAACTATGATCATTGTCCTTACAGAACTTTTTTGCATCAATGTCATTATCTTTATAATTTGATCTGCTGTGGCACCGGTCTTGAGAAAGGCCTGTTAACAGGCCGAAACGTCGACATTAAAACTACGGTGATATTTCAACTATTCAAAGCTGACTGATTTCTTCATAGCGAGAGTGCATCCCCACTTTGTGGACATTTTGCGTATATAGTGGACCTGCCGTTCTGTTGGAAGCACCCGCCCATGTGACTAACTTGGAGGATGTGAGTGCAGGAGCACTTTGGATATATAGTACACGCTGGTTTATCTAGCGAGTATTTCCTGACACCCATCATATTTATGGACTTTGAAGATTAGTTATTTTCGCTTGTAACCCAGAAAGGTTGCGAATATTCATACATGATTATTTAAGGAGTCATGGTCATACTGTACCTACAGTGCTGTGTATGACACTGACCTCCCTTTTTCTCCTTTTTTTGTTTATTTTTTATTATTTTTTATTTTATATTTTATTTTTTACATCCTTTTGTTGTATAGTTTAAGTCTGTGTTGATTGTTGTTTTGTTTAGTATAAAGTATTTTATGGTCGCCATGGCACAAGGAGGGGTATACCTAATGGATGATGGATTACTGGCTAGGGCCGAGGCTGGTGTAGTCTCCTTTACGGATGACGAAGTAGAAAAATTGCTATTTGATAAGCTTGATTTTGAGTCGCTCCCCGCTGAAACCCCAGCCGATGTCTATTACAAAATACTGAGACATCGACAGAGGGAGGTCGATCTGACCTTACATGGTCAGTTTCTGTCTGAATATTTAAGAAAGAAACAAATTCCTCGGGGATTCCGCATCACCAACATACCAACACTGGGTCGGAATAACCCAGTGTTTTGTAGTCGGTGGTGCGGGGTCCTCAATAAATGATCATTGGACCTTATAGCATTAGTGGTTGAAGAGGTCGGACAGGAACTGAAGAAAATTCAGGTCGAGTCTGAAACCACCATCACGGTCCTGACAGCATCTCTTAGAGATGATAAGTCTCAGAATTGGAACGAACGACTCACTACCCAAATTGATACATACCGTAAAGAATTAATATCCTTTAAGCGAAAAAAACTGGCTACGGTCAATAATGACTATCAAAATCATGCAGTGTATAGGTGGTTATTAGGGAATACTACACAAGAAAGACAAGGGCGCCCAGGGAGAAGGCAGAGAGCCACCCCATACCCTAGGGATTATGGTTCCTCAGCGTCCACATCAGATACGGACTATTATGATGGTGTACCTGAGACCCAACATTTTTAGAACGGGGTGTGGATCGGCATACAATACACAGCCGCATGCTAAGAAGCGGCACCGACCGAATGCGAGGAGAGGGGGGCACCAACCGAAGAAGAGGCCGTCGCAGGCGCAGTTAGATTTAGTATTCAATCTTTCAAATACTATTTTGGATGAAGCACAACTGAAGCTACTTTCCAGGGGTTTGTCATTTGTCCCGACATGTCAACCTGACTCTTTCCGTCAGGCAGTGGACCAATATAAATTTGGGAGAACACTTCGCCTACGTGAATTTTTCTCTGATCAACCCCCTGCTCCAGCTAGGACTCCATTTAGAAATAGGTCGACCTTTGATCCACCCTCATCTAATGCTAGCATACGTACTTTCTTGCGACGGGTACAGCAAGAGACGAAAACAACATCTACTAAACATGTATATGATAATTTATCTCCATCTGAACGTAAAGCTCTGCGCCAATTGCGCGATGCACAACACTTAGTTTTTCGACCTGCCGATAAGGGGGGTGCGGTTGTAGTGTTGGATTGGGATGATTACGATCATGAGGTTGTCAGACAGTTGTCTGATGCATCCACATATGAAAAATTAGATCATAACCCCATACCTAGAATCAAGAAGAAAATCGATAGGGCTATAGATTGTGGCTATAGCCATCGATGGATAACTGATGACCTTAAAGCATATCTTACGGTTGACCATCCGAGATGCCCTGTGATCTATTTATTACCAAAGATACACAAGTCACTTGTGCAGCCCCCAGGACGACCTATAATATCTGCCGAAGGCTCCCTACTTCAACCATTGGCGAAATTTCTAGATAGCCTGTTACAACCCTTGGTTCAACTGATTCCTAGTTACCTACGTGATACAGGACATTTCCTACAGAGTCTGTCCGGTATCCATATGACCAGTGACACATTACTGGCAACTATGGATGTGAGCTCTCTATATACGGTAATCCCCCATAGAGAGGGACTCCGTGTCTTAAGACAGGCATTCGAACGTACTCCATGTATTGAATTCCCCACTGATTATTTGCTTGAACTCATAGAGTTGGTACTCTCAAACAATCATTTTCTGTATAAAGAGGATTACTATATGCAGCTGTCAGGGACGGCGATGGGGTCAAATTTGGGACCTGCATACGCCAACTTGTATATGGCCTGGTACGAGAAAACTTATATACAACCCCAATACGGACGTAAAGTTTTATTTTTTCGTAGATTTATTGATGACATCTTTTTGCTGTGGCAGGGGACACAAGGGGAGTTTGAACAAATGGTGAATGAACTTAACGCACTAGATAGTCCTATACGATTTACAGCAACATGTTCCACATCTGAGATTAATTTTTTGGACGTCACACTGAGAGTATCAGGTACTAGATTAATTTCGACACTTTTTCGTAAAGGTACGGATCGCAATACTATGTTGCAGGCCACCAGTTGCCATCCACCGGCACTAAAGGACAGTCTACCAATCTCTCAGTATCTAAGAGCGATGAGAATCAATTCAGAAGTGGGTCTTAGACAGGAACAATGTGATGAAATTACTTCCCGCTTTTTAGAGATAGGGTATGCGGTAGGTACACTCCGTAGATGCCTTGAAAGAGCCACAGGGATATTTTCTGGTGCAATACAAAAAAAGAGAATTGAGGATAGGATGATTTTCCCTATGCAATATGATGGGAATTCCTCTATGATCAAGAGAACTGTACGTCGGCATTGGCCAATCATATCATCAGATGACGACTTACCATTTAAACACACTAAAGCACCGATGGTGGCATACCGGAAAGGAGCCAATCTTAAACAGTTACTAATGCGCCCTACATTGTTCCCGAGTCACATCAATAGACAGTTGACTCCCGATACAACGATGAAGGCCAAACCTGGTTGTTTCTCCTGTGGGAATTGTACAACATGCCGTGCCATGCAGACTGGGCCTTCCTTTAATCACCCACACACTGGTAGGATGATTAAGATCAGATATCATCTGCATTGTAGACTTGACTATGTGATTTATTTACTTAAATGTCCATGTGGATTATGTTATGTTGGGCTAACTACACGGCCCTTTCGTGATCGCATGGCAAACCATAGGTCCTCCATACATACAGCAATACAGACTGGACAAACTGATAAACCGGTGGCCCGGCATTTTTTGCAGGCACGGCACCAGGTGGCGAGCCTGAAATGTAGACTCATAGATTGGGTACCACCGAGATATACAGGGGGAGATAGAACACTAGCCCTCAAACGCCGTGAGAGCTATTGGATTCACACCTTGGATACTGTGACTCCAAGAGGGTTGAATGAGGGTAATCCCCTCAATATATTCCTATAGGTATCATAGGGAGAAAAGAAAAAATGTTGGGTTAAGGTTGGTAACTAGGTGGTCAGACCTGAAGGTTGAAAACTGCATGCATGATCTTGTAATATTCATATAGGCGCAATATGACGTCTCATACTAAATATGTCTGTAATCGAGAGTATGCCTATGGTGACACTATAGTACTTTGTGTTTTGGTCTGTGTTTTATATTATGTGTAGTGTGTGTTTTTGTATATAGGTTTGTGTCTATGTCTGTATTGGTGTTTCTATATATGTGTAATCCGCACTTTTCTGTGAACTTACCGGTCTCTGGGTTACCACACACTAAGTATGTAATTTTGTCTACTGTTTGGTCAAAATACCGTAACAGTGAACAATTAGGATTATGTTGGGCTGAGGTGTCTATGAACACCTAGAGGCCACTTTTAAGTGATTTTATGGCTTGGAAGTAGTAACACTCAGTGATTTGTTTTACACTATGGATGTTGATGCTGGTTACCATGGTTACCTACCTATTTAGGTTAGGGCACTGTTATATTTAAATATACATAACTGTTGGACTAGTGCCTTGGCTATATATGTATATTTAGCCTTTTATATCCATGAGATCACCTTTATGTTATAGTTGTCTGTAGATATAACTAAATTGTATCCCATATTTGTAACATTGTAGATCGCCCCGTTCAGTGTTCACACTGACGGGTGCGACACTTCCGCTGCGGTGGAACGCACCGCTATGGCACTTCCGCCATCGTGGAACGCACAATGGTGCCGCTTCCGGCGAGTGATCCCCGGACCGAGTACATACGGCAGCTGGTGGGGCCGCGAGGCCCGAGTCGCGGGCGGTTCTGCGGGGTGTGCGTTGCCACTACTAGTAGCATATGTTGTGAAACCTATACGGGTTGTTTAAAATAAGTAAATAGAAGTGGAATAAGGTTTGGACTGTGATGTCACTTCCGGTGGGAGCGGTATTTAAACGCACCACGGAGTGAGGAGGGTCATGCATTTACAAGCAGGACGCCTCCAGCTCTGTGTAAGTTACTGAATTGTTTTTTTTGTGTTTTTGTTGTTGATGGCTTATGACATTCATCTGATTGGATTTGAGGTTGATGTTAGATCATTTCTCCTTGCAGCACCATGCATATCTACAGCTGTGACTGCATTCAGGGACAACTTTTGACATTGGAGAGTGCATACTAGGTAATAGTCCTAATGTCTTTGACTATCTAATATGGTCGATATTAGTTGTAGTGAAATGCCTAAACTAGGTTCTATGCATCTGGTGTTATTGCAGTGTAATGGATTATAAATTGGCTGGACTGGTGATGTTACCTACTACCAGGTGATGGAGGAGGCCTGACAGGTATGGGTCACCCATTATACACCTGGTGGAGGGTATACACTAAAGGTGATCATATAATATAGTTCGCACTGAGTCTAACCAGTATCATAAGAATATATATTTTTCCCTTGGTGTGGGGTTCCCCGGGGACCGGTGAGGCATGTGATTTTAACTATGATCATTGTCCTTACAGAACTTTTTTGCATCAATGTCATTATCTTTATAATTTGATCTGCTGTGGCACCGGTCTTGAGAAAGGCCTGTTAACAGGCCGAAACGTCGACATTAAAACTACGGTGATATTTCAACTATTCAAAGCTGACTGATTTCTTCATAGCGAGAGTGCATCCCCACTTTGTGGACATTTTGCGTATATAGTGGACCTGCCGGTCTGTTGGAAGCACCCGCCCATGTGACTAACTTGGAGGATGTGAGTGCAGGAGCACTTTGGATATATAGTACACGCTGGTTTATCTAGCGAGTATTTCCTGACACCCATCATATTTATGGACTTTGAAGATTAGTTATTTTCGCTTGTAACCCAGAAAGGTTGCGAATATTCATACATGATTATTTAAGGAGTCATGGTCATACTGTACCTACAGTGCTGTGTATGACACTGACCTCCCTTTTTCTCCTTTTTTTGTTTATTTTTTATTATTTTTTATTTTATATTTTATTTTTTACATCCTTTTGTTGTATAGTTTAAGTCTGTGTTGATTGTTGTTTTGTTTAGTATAAAGTATTTTATGGTCGCCATGGCACAAGGAGGGGTATACCTAATGGATGATGGATTACTGGCTAGGGCCGAGGCTGGTGTAGTCTCCTTTACGGATGACGAAGTAGAAAAATTGCTATTTGATAAGCTTGATTTTGAGTCGCTCCCCGCTGAAACCCCAGCCGATGTCTATTACAAAATACTGAGACATCGACAGAGGGAGGTCGATCTGACCTTACATGGTCAGTTTCTGTCTGAATATTTAAGAAAGAAACAAATTCCTCGGGGATTCCGCATCACCAACATACCAACACTGGGTCGGAATAACCCAGTGTTTTGTAGTCGGTGGTGCGGGGTCCTCAATAAATGCTCATTGGACCTTATAGCATTAGTGGTTGAAGAGGTCGGACAGGAACTGAAGAAAATTCAGGTCGAGTCTGAAACCACCATCACGGTCCTGACAGCATCTCTTAGAGATGATAAGTCTCAGAATTGGAACGAACGACTCACTACCCAAATTGATACATACCGTAAAGAATTAATATCCTTTAAGCGAAAAAAACTGTCTACGGTCAATAATGACTATCAAAATCATGCAGTGTATAGGTGGTTATTAGGGAATACTACACAAGAAAGACAAGGGCGCCCAGGGAGAAGGCAGAGAGCCACCCCATACCCTAGGGATTATGGTTCCTCAGCGTCCACATCAGATACGGACTATTATGATGGTGTACCTGAGACCCAACATTTTTTAGAACGGGGTGTGGATCGGCATACAATACACAGCCGCATGCTAAGAAGCGGCACCGACCGAATGCGAGGAGAGGGGGGCACCAACCGAAGAAGAGGCCGTCGCAGGCGCAGTTAGATTTAGTATTCAATCTTTCAAATACTATTTTGGATGAAGCACAACTGAAGCTACTTTCCAGGGGTTTGTCATTTGTCCCGACATGTCAACCTGACTCTTTCCGCCAGGCAGTGGACCAATATAAATTTGGGAGAACACTTCGCCTACGTGAATTTTTCTCTGATCAACCCCCTGCTCCAGCTAGGACTCCATTTAGAAATAGGTCGACCTTTGATCCACCCTCATCTAATGCTAGCATACGTACTTTCTTGCGACGGGTACAGCAAGAGACGAAAACAACATCTACTAAACATGTATATGATAATTTATCTCCATCTGAACGTAAAGCTCTGCGCCAATTGCGCGATGCACAACACTTAGTTTTTCGACCTGCCGATAAGGGGGGTGCGGTTGTAGTGTTGGATTGGGATGATTACGATCATGAGGTTGTCAGACAGTTGTCTGATGCATCCACATATGAAAAATTAGATCATAACCCCATACCTAGAATCAAGAAGAAAATCGATAGGGCTATAGATTGTGGCTATAGCCATCGATGGATAACTGATGACCTTAAAGCATATCTTACGGTTGACCATCCGAGATGCCCTGTGATCTATTTATTACCAAAGATACACAAGTCACTTGTGCAGCCCCCAGGACGACCTATAATATCTGCCGAAGGCTCCCTACTTCAACCATTGGCGAAATTTCTAGATAGCCTGTTACAACCCTTGGTTCAACTGATTCCTAGTTACCTACGTGATACAGGACATTTCCTACAGAGTCTGTCCGGTATCCATATGACCAGTGACACATTACTGGCAACTATGGATGTGAGCTCTCTATATACGGTAATCCCCCATAGAGAGGGACTCCGTGTCTTAAGACAGGCATTCGAACGTACTCCATGTATTGAATTCCCCACTGATTATTTGCTTGAACTCATAGAGTTGGTACTCTCAAACAATCATTTTCTGTATAAAGAGGATTACTATATGCAGCTGTCAGGGACGGCGATGGGGTCAAATTTGGCCCCTGCATACGCCAACTTGTATATGGCCTGGTACGAGAAAACTTATATACAACCCCAATACGGACGTAAAGTTTTATTTTTTCGTAGATTTATTGATGACATCTTTTTGCTGTGGCAGGGGACACAAGGGGAGTTTGAACAAATGGTGAATGAACTTAACGCACTAGATAGTCCTATACGATTTACAGCAACATGTTCCACATCTGAGATTAATTTTTTGGACGTCACACTGAGAGTATCAGGTACTAGATTAATTTCGACACTTTTTCGTAAAGGTACGGATCGCAATACTATGTTGCAGGCCACCAGTTGCCATCCACCGGCACTAAAGGACAGTCTACCAATCTCTCAGTATCTAAGAGCGATGAGAATCAATTCAGAAGTGGGTCTTAGACAGGAACAATGTGATGAAATTACTTCCCGCTTTTTAGAGAGAGGGTATGCGGTAGGTACACTCCGTAGATGCCTTGAAAGAGCCACAGGGATATTTTCTGGTGCAATACAAAAAAAGAGAATTGAGGATAGGATGATTTTCCCTATGCAATATGATGGGAATTCCTCTATGATCAAGAGAACTGTACGTCGGCATTGGCCAATCATATCATCAGATGACGACTTACCATTTAAACACACTAAAGCACCGATGGTGGCATACCGGAAAGGAGCCAATCTTAAACAGTTACTAATGCGCCCTACATTGTTCCCGAGTCACATCAATAGACAGTTGACTCCCGATACAACGATGAAGGCCAAACCTGGTTGTTTCTCCTGTGGGAATTGTACAACATGCCGTGCCATGCAGACTGGGCCTTCCTTTAATCACCCACACACTGGTAGGATGATTAAGATCAGATATCATCTGCATTGTAGACTTGACTATGTGATTTATTTACTTAAATGTCCATGTGGATTATGTTATGTTGGGCTAACTACACGGCCCTTTCGTGATCGCATGGCAAACCATAGGTCCTCCATACATACAGCAATACAGACTGGACAAACTGATAAACCGGTGGCCCGGCATTTTTTGCAGGCACGGCACCAGGTGGCGAGCCTGAAATGTAGACTCATAGATTGGGTACCACCGAGATATACAGGGGGAGATAGAACACTAGCCCTCAAACGCCGTGAGAGCTATTGGATTCACACCTTGGATACTGTGACTCCAAGAGGGTTGAATGAGGGTAATCCCCTCAATATATTCCTATAGGTATCATAGGGAGAAAAGAAAAAATGTTGGGTTAAGGTTGGTAACTAGGTGGTCAGACCTGAAGGTTGAAAACTGCATGCATGATCTTGTAATATTCATATAGGCGCAATATGACGTCTCATACTAAATATGTCTGTAATCGAGAGTATGCCTATGGTGACACTATAGTACTTTGTGTTTTGGTCTGTGTTTTATATTATGTGTAGTGTGTGTTTTTGTATATAGGTTTGTGTCTATGTCTGTATTGGTGTTTCTATATATGTGTAATCCGCACTTTTCTGTGAACTTACCGGTCTCTGGGTTACCACACACTAAGTATGTAATTTTGTCTACTGTTTGGTCAAAATACCGTAACAGTGAACAATTAGGATTATGTTGGGCTGAGGTGTCTATGAACACCTAGAGGCCACTTTTAAGTGATTTTATGGCTTGGAAGTAGTAACACTCAGTGATTTGTTTTACACTATGGATGTTGATGCTGGTTACCATGGTTACCTACCTATTTAGGTTAGGGCACTGTTATATTTAAATATACATAACTGTTGGACTAGTGCCTTGGCTATATATGTATATTTAGCCTTTTATATCCATGAGATCACCTTTATGTTATAGTTGTCTGTAGATATAACTAAATTGTATCCCATATTTGTAACATTGTAGATCGCCCCGTTCAGTGTTCACACTGACGGGTGCGACACTTCCGCTGCGGTGGAACGCACCGCTATGGCACTTCCGCCATCGTGGAACGCACAATGGTGCCGCTTCCGGCGAGTGATCCCCGGACCGAGTACATACGGCAGCTGGTGGGGCCGCGAGGCCCGAGTCGCGGGCGGTTCTGCGGGGTGTGCGTTGCCACTACTAGTAGCATATGTTGTGAAACCTATACGGGTTGTTTAAAATAAGTAAATAGAAGTGGAATAAGGTTTGGACTGTGATGTCACTTCCGGTGGGAGCGGTATTTAAACGCACCACGGAGTGAGGAGGGTCATGCATTTACAAGCAGGAAGCCTCCAGCTCTGTGTAAGTTACTGAATTGTTTTTTTTTGTGTTTTTGTTGTTGATGGCTTATGACATTCATCTGATTGGATTTGAGGTTGATGTTAGATCATTTCTCCTTGCAGCACCATGCATATCTACAGCTGTGACTGCATTCAGGGACAACTTTTGACATTGGAGAGTGCATACTAGGTAATAGTCCTAATGTCTTTGACTATCTAATATGGTCGATATTAGTTGTAGTGAAATGCCTAAACTAGGTTCTATGCATCTGGTGTTATTGCAGTGTAATGGATTATAAATTGGCTGGACTGGTGATGTTACCTACTACCAGGTGATGGAGGAGGCCTGACAGGTATGGGTCACCCATTATACACCTGGTGGAGGGTATACACTAAAGGTGATCATATAATATAGTTCGCACTGAGTCTAACCAGTATCATAAGAATATATATTTTTCCCTTGGTGTGGGGTTCCCCGGGGACCGGTGAGGCATGTGATTTTAACTATGATCATTGTCCTTACAGAACTTTTTTGCATCAATGTCATTATCTTTATAATTTGATCTGCTGTGGCACCGGTCTTGAGAAAGGCCTGTTAACAGGCCGAAACGTCGACATTAAAACTACGGTGATATTTCAACTATTCAAAGCTGACTGATTTCTTCATAGCGAGAGTGCATCCCCACTTTGTGGACATTTTGCGTATATAGTGGACCTGCCGTTCTGTTGGAAGCACCCGCCCATGTGACTAACTTGGAGGATGTGAGTGCAGGAGCACTTTGGATATATAGTACACGCTGGTTTATCTAGCGAGTATTTCCTGACACCCATCATATTTATGGACTTTGAAGATTAGTTATTTTCGCTTGTAACCCAGAAAGGTTGCGAATATTCATACATGATTATTTAAGGAGTCATGGTCATACTGTACCTACAGTGCTGTGTATGACACTGACCTCCCTTTTTCTCCTTTTTTTGTTTATTTTTTATTATTTTTTATTTTATATTTTATTTTTTACATCCTTTTGTTGTATAGTTTAAGTCTGTGTTGATTGTTGTTTTGTTTAGTATAAAGTATTTTATGGTCGCCATGGCACAAGGAGGGGTATACCTAATGGATGATGGATTACTGGCTAGGGCCGAGGCTGGTGTAGTCTCCTTTACGGATGACGAAGTAGAAAAATTGCTATTTGATAAGCTTGATTTTGAGTCGCTCCCCGCTGAAACCCCAGCCGATGTCTATTACAAAATACTGAGACATCGACAGAGGGAGGTCGATCTGACCTTACATGGTCAGTTTCTGTCTGAATATTTAAGAAAGAAACAAATTCCTCGGGGATTCCGCATCACCAACATACCAACACTGGGTCGGAATAACCCAGTGTTTTGTAGTCGGTGGTGCGGGGTCCTCAATAAATGATCATTGGACCTTATAGCATTAGTGGTTGAAGAGGTCGGACAGGAACTGAAGAAAATTCAGGTCGAGTCTGAAACCACCATCACGGTCCTGACAGCATCTCTTAGAGATGATAAGTCTCAGAATTGGAACGAACGACTCACTACCCAAATTGATACATACCGTAAAGAATTAATATCCTTTAAGCGAAAAAAACTGGCTACGGTCAATAATGACTATCAAAATCATGCAGTGTATAGGTGGTTATTAGGGAATACTACACAAGAAAGACAAGGGCGCCCAGGGAGAAGGCAGAGAGCCACCCCATACCCTAGGGATTATGGTTCCTCAGCGTCCACATCAGATACGGACTATTATGATGGTGTACCTGAGACCCAACATTTTTAGAACGGGGTGTGGATCGGCATACAATACACAGCCGCATGCTAAGAAGCGGCACCGACCGAATGCGAGGAGAGGGGGGCACCAACCGAAGAAGAGGCCGTCGCAGGCGCAGTTAGATTTAGTATTCAATCTTTCAAATACTATTTTGGATGAAGCACAACTGAAGCTACTTTCCAGGGGTTTGTCATTTGTCCCGACATGTCAACCTGACTCTTTCCGTCAGGCAGTGGACCAATATAAATTTGGGAGAACACTTCGCCTACGTGAATTTTTCTCTGATCAACCCCCTGCTCCAGCTAGGACTCCATTTAGAAATAGGTCGACCTTTGATCCACCCTCATCTAATGCTAGCATACGTACTTTCTTGCGACGGGTACAGCAAGAGACGAAAACAACATCTACTAAACATGTATATGATAATTTATCTCCATCTGAACGTAAAGCTCTGCGCCAATTGCGCGATGCACAACACTTAGTTTTTCGACCTGCCGATAAGGGGGGTGCGGTTGTAGTGTTGGATTGGGATGATTACGATCATGAGGTTGTCAGACAGTTGTCTGATGCATCCACATATGAAAAATTAGATCATAACCCCATACCTAGAATCAAGAAGAAAATCGATAGGGCTATAGATTGTGGCTATAGCCATCGATGGATAACTGATGACCTTAAAGCATATCTTACGGTTGACCATCCGAGATGCCCTGTGATCTATTTATTACCAAAGATACACAAGTCACTTGTGCAGCCCCCAGGACGACCTATAATATCTGCCGAAGGCTCCCTACTTCAACCATTGGCGAAATTTCTAGATAGCCTGTTACAACCCTTGGTTCAACTGATTCCTAGTTACCTACGTGATACAGGACATTTCCTACAGAGTCTGTCCGGTATCCATATGACCAGTGACACATTACTGGCAACTATGGATGTGAGCTCTCTATATACGGTAATCCCCCATAGAGAGGGACTCCGTGTCTTAAGACAGGCATTCGAACGTACTCCATGTATTGAATTCCCCACTGATTATTTGCTTGAACTCATAGAGTTGGTACTCTCAAACAATCATTTTCTGTATAAAGAGGATTACTATATGCAGCTGTCAGGGACGGCGATGGGGTCAAATTTGGGACCTGCATACGCCAACTTGTATATGGCCTGGTACGAGAAAACTTATATACAACCCCAATACGGACGTAAAGTTTTATTTTTTCGTAGATTTATTGATGACATCTTTTTGCTGTGGCAGGGGACACAAGGGGAGTTTGAACAAATGGTGAATGAACTTAACGCACTAGATAGTCCTATACGATTTACAGCAACATGTTCCACATCTGAGATTAATTTTTTGGACGTCACACTGAGAGTATCAGGTACTAGATTAATTTCGACACTTTTTCGTAAAGGTACGGATCGCAATACTATGTTGCAGGCCACCAGTTGCCATCCACCGGCACTAAAGGACAGTCTACCAATCTCTCAGTATCTAAGAGCGATGAGAATCAATTCAGAAGTGGGTCTTAGACAGGAACAATGTGATGAAATTACTTCCCGCTTTTTAGAGATAGGGTATGCGGTAGGTACACTCCGTAGATGCCTTGAAAGAGCCACAGGGATATTTTCTGGTGCAATACAAAAAAAGAGAATTGAGGATAGGATGATTTTCCCTATGCAATATGATGGGAATTCCTCTATGATCAAGAGAACTGTACGTCGGCATTGGCCAATCATATCATCAGATGACGACTTACCATTTAAACACACTAAAGCACCGATGGTGGCATACCGGAAAGGAGCCAATCTTAAACAGTTACTAATGCGCCCTACATTGTTCCCGAGTCACATCAATAGACAGTTGACTCCCGATACAACGATGAAGGCCAAACCTGGTTGTTTCTCCTGTGGGAATTGTACAACATGCCGTGCCATGCAGACTGGGCCTTCCTTTAATCACCCACACACTGGTAGGATGATTAAGATCAGATATCATCTGCATTGTAGACTTGACTATGTGATTTATTTACTTAAATGTCCATGTGGATTATGTTATGTTGGGCTAACTACACGGCCCTTTCGTGATCGCATGGCAAACCATAGGTCCTCCATACATACAGCAATACAGACTGGACAAACTGATAAACCGGTGGCCCGGCATTTTTTGCAGGCACGGCACCAGGTGGCGAGCCTGAAATGTAGACTCATAGATTGGGTACCACCGAGATATACAGGGGGAGATAGAACACTAGCCCTCAAACGCCGTGAGAGCTATTGGATTCACACCTTGGATACTGTGACTCCAAGAGGGTTGAATGAGGGTAATCCCCTCAATATATTCCTATAGGTATCATAGGGAGAAAAGAAAAAATGTTGGGTTAAGGTCGGTAACTAGGTGGTCAGACCTGAAGGTTGAAAACTGCATGCATGATCTTGTAATATTCATATAGGCACAATATGACGTCTCATACTAAATATGTCTGTAATCGAGAGTATGCCTATGGTGACACTATAGTACTTTGTGTTTTGGTCTGTGTTTTATATTATGTGTAGTGTTTGTTTTTGTATATAGGTTTGTGTCTATGTCTGTATTGGTGTTTCTATATATGTGTAATCCGCACTTTTCTGTGAACTTACCGGTCTCTGGGTTACCACACACTAAGTATGTAATTTTGTCTACTGTTTGGTCAAAATACCGTAACAGTGAACAATTAGGATTATGTTGGGCTGAGGTGTCTATGAACACCTAGAGGCCACTTTTAAGTGATTTTGTGGCTTGGAAGTAGTAACACTCAGTGATTTGTTTTACACTATGGATGTTGATGCTGGTTACCATGGTTACCTACCTATTTAGGTTAGGGCACTGTTATATTTAAATATACATAACTGTTGGACTAGTGCCTTGGCTATATATGTATATTTAGCCTTTTATATCCATGAGATCACCTTTATGTTATAGTTGTCTGTAGATATAACTAAATTGTATCCCATATTTGTAACATTGTAGATCGCCCCATTCAGTGTTCACACTGACGGGTGCGACACTTCCGCTGCGGTGGAACGCACCGCTATGGCACTTCCGCCATCGTGGAACGCACAATGGTGCCGCTTCCGGCGAGTGATCCCCGGACCGAGTACATACGGCAGCTGGTGGGGCCGCGAGGCCCGAGTCGCGGGCGGTTCTGCGGGGTGTGCGTTGCCACTACTAGTAGCATATGTTGTGAAACCTATACGGGTTGATTAAAATAAGTAAATAGAAGTGGAATAAGGTTTGGACTGTGATGTCACTTCCGGTGGGAGCGGTATTTAAACGCACCACGGAGTGAGGAGGGTCATGCATTTACAAGCAGGACGCCTCCAGCTCTGTGTAAGTTACTGAATTGTTTTTTTTGTGTTTTTGTTGTTGATGGCTTATGACATTCATCTGATTGGATTTGAGGTTGATGTTAGATCATTTCTCCTTGCAGCACCATGCATATCTACAGCTGTGACTGCATTCAGGGACAACTTTTGACATTGGAGAGTGCATACTAGGTAATAGTCCTAATGTCTTTGACTATCTAATATGGTCGATATTAGTTGTAGTGAAATGCCTAAACTAGGTTCTATGCATCTGGTGTTATTGCAGTGTAATGGATTATAAATTGGCTGGACTGGTGATGTTACCTACTACCAGGTGATGGAGGAGGCCTGACAGGTATGGGTCACCCATTATACACCTGGTGGAGGGTATACACTAAAGGTGATCATATAATATAGTTCGCACTGAGTCTAACCAGTATCATAAGAATATATATTTTTCCCTTGGTGTGGGGTTCCCCGGGGACCGGTGAGGCATGTGATTTTAACTATGATCATTGTCCTTACAGAACTTTTTTGCATCAATGTCATTATCTTTATAATTTGATCTGCTGTGGCACCGGTCTTGAGAAAGGCCTGTTAACAGGCCGAAACGTCGACATTAAAACTACGGTGATATTTCAACTATTCAAAGCTGACTGATTTCTTCATAGCGAGAGTGCATCCCCACTTTGTGGACATTTTGCGTATATAGTGGACCTGCCGGTCTGTTGGAAGCACCCGCCCATGTGACTAACTTGGAGGATGTGAGTGCAGGAGCACTTTGGATATATAGTACACGCTGGTTTATCTAGCGAGTATTTCCTGACACCCATCATATTTATGGACTTTGAAGATTAGTTATTTTCGCTTGTAACCCAGAAAGGTTGCGAATATTCATACATGATTATTTAAGGAGTCATGGTCATACTGTACCTACAGTGCTGTGTATGACACTGACCTCCCTTTTTCTCCTTTTTTTGTTTATTTTTTATTATTTTTTATTTTATATTTTATTTTTTACATCCTTTTGTTGTATAGTTTAAGTCTGTGTTGATTGTTGTTTTGTTTAGTATAAAGTATTTTATGGTCGCCATGGCACAAGGAGGGGTATACCTAATGGATGATGGATTACTGGCTAGGGCCGAGGCTGGTGTAGTCTCCTTTACGGATGACGAAGTAGAAAAATTGCTATTTGATAAGCTTGATTTTGAGTCGCTCCCCGCTGAAACCCCAGCCGATGTCTATTACAAAATACTGAGACATCGACAGAGGGAGGTCGATCTGACCTTACATGGTCAGTTTCTGTCTGAATATTTAAGAAAGAAACAAATTCCTCGGGGATTCCGCATCACCAACATACCAACACTGGGTCGGAATAACCCAGTGTTTTGTAGTCGGTGGTGCGGGGTCCTCAATAAATGCTCATTGGACCTTATAGCATTAGTGGTTGAAGAGGTCGGACAGGAACTGAAGAAAATTCAGGTCGAGTCTGAAACCACCATCACGGTCCTGACAGCATCTCTTAGAGATGATAAGTCTCAGAATTGGAACGAACGACTCACTACCCAAATTGATACATACCGTAAAGAATTAATATCCTTTAAGCGAAAAAAACTGGCTACGGTCAATAATGACTATCAAAATCATGCAGTGTATAGGTGGTTATTAGGGAATACTACACAAGAAAGACAAGGGCGCCCAGGGAGAAGGCAGAGAGCCACCCCATACCCTAGGGATTATGGTTCCTCAGCGTCCACATCAGATACGGACTATTATGATGGTGTACCTGAGACCCAACATTTTTTAGAACGGGGTGTGGATCGGCATACAATACACAGCCGCATGCTAAGAAGCGGCACCGACCGAATGCGAGGAGAGGGGGGCACCAACCGAAGAAGAGGCCGTCGCAGGCGCAGTTAGATTTAGTATTCAATCTTTCAAATACTATTTTGGATGAAGCACAACTGAAGCTACTTTCCAGGGGTTTGTCATTTGTCCCGACATGTCAACCTGACTCTTTCCGTCAGGCAGTGGACCAATATAAATTTGGGAGAACACTTCGCCTACGTGAATTTTTCTCTGATCAACCCCCTGCTCCAGCTAGGACTCCATTTAGAAATAGGTCGACCTTTGATCCACCCTCATCTAATGCTAGCATACGTACTTTCTTGCGACGGGTACAGCAAGAGACGAAAACAACATCTACTAAACATGTATATGATAATTTATCTCCATCTGAACGTAAAGCTCTGCGCCAATTGCGCGATGCACAACACTTAGTTTTTCGACCTGCCGATAAGGGGGGTGCGGTTGTAGTGTTGGATTGGGATGATTACGATCATGAGGTTGTCAGACAGTTGTCTGATGCATCCACATATGAAAAATTAGATCATAACCCCATACCTAGAATCAAGAAGAAAATCGATAGGGCTATAGATTGTGGCTATAGCCATCGATGGATAACTGATGACCTTAAAGCATATCTTACGGTTGACCATCCGAGATGCCCTGTGATCTATTTATTACCAAAGATACACAAGTCACTTGTGCAGCCCCCAGGACGACCTATAATATCTGCCGAAGGCTCCCTACTTCAACCATTGGCGAAATTTCTAGATAGCCTGTTACAACCCTTGGTTCAACTGATTCCTAGTTACCTACGTGATACAGGACATTTCCTACAGAGTCTGTCCGGTATCCATATGACCAGTGACACATTACTGGCAACTATGGATGTGAGCTCTCTATATACGGTAATCCCCCATAGAGAGGGACTCCGTGTCTTAAGACAGGCATTCGAACGTACTCCATGTATTGAATTCCCCACTGATTATTTGCTTGAACTCATAGAGTTGGTACTCTCAAACAATCATTTTCTGTATAAAGAGGATTACTATATGCAGCTGTCAGGGACGGCGATGGGGTCAAATTTGGGCCCTGCATACGCCAACTTGTATATGGCCTGGTACGAGAAAACTTATATACAACCCCAATACGGACGTAAAGTTTTATTTTTTCGTAGATTTATTGATGACATCTTTTTGCTGTGGCAGGGGACACAAGGGGAGTTTGAACAAATGGTGAATGAACTTAACGCACTAGATAGTCCTATACGATTTACAGCAACATGTTCCACATCTGAGATTAATTTTTTGGACGTCACACTGAGAGTATCAGGTACTAGATTAATTTCGACACTTTTTCGTAAAGGTACGGATCGCAATACTATGTTGCAGGCCACCAGTTGCCATCCACCGGCACTAAAGGACAGTCTACCAATCTCTCAGTATCTAAGAGCGATGAGAATCAATTCAGAAGTGGGTCTTAGACAGGAACAATGTGATGAAATTACTTCCCGCTTTTTAGAGAGAGGGTATGCGGTAGGTACACTCCGTAGATGCCTTGAAAGAGCCACAGGGATATTTTCTGGTGCAATACAAAAAAAGAGAATTGAGGATAGGATGATTTTCCCTATGCAATATGATGGGAATTCCTCTATGATCAAGAGAACTGTACGTCGGCATTGGCCAATCATATCATCAGATGACGACTTACCATTTAAACACACTAAAGCACCGATGGTGGCATACCGGAAAGGAGCCAATCTTAAACAGTTACTAATGCGCCCTACATTGTTCCCGAGTCACATCAATAGACAGTTGACTCCCGATACAACGATGAAGGCCAAACCTGGTTGTTTCTCCTGTGGGAATTGTACAACATGCCGTGCCATGCAGACTGGGCCTTCCTTTAATCACCCACACACTGGTAGGATGATTAAGATCAGATATCATCTGCATTGTAGACTTGACTATGTGATTTATTTACTTAAATGTCCATGTGGATTATGTTATGTTGGGCTAACTACACGGCCCTTTCGTGATCGCATGGCAAACCATAGGTCCTCCATACATACAGCAATACAGACTGGACAAACTGATAAACCGGTGGCCCGGCATTTTTTGCAGGCACGGCACCAGGTGGCGAGCCTGAAATGTAGACTCATAGATTGGGTACCACCGAGATATACAGGGGGAGATAGAACACTAGCCCTCAAACGCCGTGAGAGCTATTGGATTCACACCTTGGATACTGTGACTCCAAGAGGGTTGAATGAGGGTAATCCCCTCAATATATTCCTATAGGTATCATAGGGAGAAAAGAAAAAATGTTGGGTTAAGGTCGGTAACTAGGTGGTCAGACCTGAAGGTTGAAAACTGCATGCATGATCTTGTAATATTCATATAGGCACAATATGACGTCTCATACTAAATATGTCTGTAATCGAGAGTATGCCTATGGTGACACTATAGTACTTTGTGTTTTGGTCTGTGTTTTATATTATGTGTAGTGTGTGTTTTTGTATATAGGTTTGTGTCTATGTCTGTATTGGTGTTTCTATATATGTGTAATCCGCACTTTTCTGTGAACTTACCGGTCTCTGGGTTACCACACACTAAGTATGTAATTTTGTCTACTGTTTGGTCAAAATACCGTAACAGTGAACAATTAGGATTATGTTGGGCTGAGGTGTCTATGAACACCTAGAGGCCACTTTTAAGTGATTTTATGGCTTGGAAGTAGTAACACTCAGTGATTTGTTTTACACTATGGATGTTGATGCTGGTTACCATGGTTACCTACCTATTTAGGTTAGGGCACTGTTATATTTAAATATACATAACTGTTGGACTAGTGCCTTGGCTATATATGTATATTTAGCCTTTTATATCCATGAGATCACCTTTATGTTATAGTTGTCTGTAGATATAACTAAATTGTATCCCATATTTGTAACATTGTAGATCGCCCCGTTCAGTGTTCACACTGACGGGTGCGACACTTCCGCTGCGGTGGAACGCACCGCTATGGCACTTCCGCCATCGTGGAACGCACAATGGTGCCGCTTCCGGCGAGTGATCCCCGGACCGAGTACATACGGCAGCTGGTGGGGCCGCGAGGCCCGAGTCGCGGGCGGTTCTGCGGGGTGTGCGTTGCCACTACTAGTAGCATATGTTGTGAAACCTATACGGGTTGTTTAAAATAAGTAAATAGAAGTGGAATAAGGTTTGGACTGTGATGTCACTTCCGGTGGGAGCGGTATTTAAACGCACCACGGAGTGAGGAGGGTCATGCATTTACAAGCAGGACGCCTCCAGCTCTGTGTAAGTTACTGAATTGTTTTTTTTGTGTTTTTGTTGTTGATGGCTTATGACATTCATCTGATTGGATTTGAGGTTGATGTTAGATCATTTCTCCTTGCAGCACCATGCATATCTACAGCTGTGACTGCATTCAGGGACAACTTTTGACATTGGAGAGTGCATACTAGGTAATAGTCCTAATGTCTTTGACTATCTAATATGGTCGATATTAGTTGTAGTGAAATGCCTAAACTAGGTTCTATGCATCTGGTGTTATTGCAGTGTAATGGATTATAAATTGGCTGGACTGGTGATGTTACCTACTACCAGGTGATGGAGGAGGCCTGACAGGTATGGGTCACCCATTATACACCTGGTGGAGGGTATACACTAAAGGTGATCATATAATATAGTTCGCACTGAGTCTAACCAGTATCATAAGAATATATATTTTTCCCTTGGTGTGGGGTTCCCCGGGGACCGGTGAGGCATGTGATTTTAACTATGATCATTGTCCTTACAGAACTTTTTTGCATCAATGTCATTATCTTTATAATTTGATCTGCTGTGGCACCGGTCTTGAGAAAGGCCTGTTAACAGGCCGAAACGTCGACATTAAAACTACGGTGATATTTCAACTATTCAAAGCTGACTGATTTCTTCATAGCGAGAGTGCATCCCCACTTTGTGGACATTTTGCGTATATAGTGGACCTGCCGGTCTGTTGGAAGCACCCGCCCATGTGACTAACTTGGAGGATGTGAGTGCAGGAGCACTTTGGATATATAGTACACGCTGGTTTATCTAGCGAGTATTTCCTGACACCCATCATATTTATGGACTTTGAAGATTAGTTATTTTCGCTTGTAACCCAGAAAGGTTGCGAATATTCATACATGATTATTTAAGGAGTCATGGTCATACTGTACCTACAGTGCTGTGTATGACACTGACCTCCCTTTTTCTCCTTTTTTTGTTTATTTTTTATTATTTTTTATTTTATATTTTATTTTTTACATCCTTTTGTTGTATAGTTTAAGTCTGTGTTGATTGTTGTTTTGTTTAGTATAAAGTATTTTATGGTCGCCATGGCACAAGGAGGGGTATACCTAATGGATGATGGATTACTGGCTAGGGCCGAGGCTGGTGTAGTCTCCTTTACGGATGACGAAGTAGAAAAATTGCTATTTGATAAGCTTGATTTTGAGTCGCTCCCCGCTGAAACCCCAGCCGATGTCTATTACAAAATACTGAGACATCGACAGAGGGAGGTCGATCTGACCTTACATGGTCAGTTTCTGTCTGAATATTTAAGAAAGAAACAAATTCCTCGGGGATTCCGCATCACCAACATACCAACACTGGGTCGGAATAACCCAGTGTTTTGTAGTCGGTGGTGCGGGGTCCTCAATAAATGCTCATTGGACCTTATAGCATTAGTGGTTGAAGAGGTCGGACAGGAACTGAAGAAAATTCAGGTCGAGTCTGAAACCACCATCACGGTCCTGACAGCATCTCTTAGAGATGATAAGTCTCAGAATTGGAACGAACGACTCACTACCCAAATTGATACATACCGTAAAGAATTAATATCCTTTAAGCGAAAAAAACTGGCTACGGTCAATAATGACTATCAAAATCATGCAGTGTATAGGTGGTTATTAGGGAATACTACACAAGAAAGACAAGGGCGCCCAGGGAGAAGGCAGAGAGCCACCCCATACCCTAGGGATTATGGTTCCTCAGCGTCCACATCAGATACGGACTATTATGATGGTGTACCTGAGACCCAACATTTTTTAGAACGGGGTGTGGATCGGCATACAATACACTGCCGCATGCTAAGAAGCGGCACCGACCGAATGCGAGGAGAGGGGGGCACCAACCGAAGAAGAGGCCGTCGCAGGCGCAGTTAGATTTAGTATTCAATCTTTCAAATACTATTTTGGATGAAGCACAACTGAAGCTACTTTCCAGGGGTTTGTCATTTGTCCCGACATGTCAACCTGACTCTTTCCGTCAGGCAGTGGACCAATATAAATTTGGGAGAACACTTCGCCTACGTGAATTTTTCTCTGATCAACCCCCTGCTCCAGCTAGGACTCCATTTAGAAATAGGTCGACCTTTGATCCACCCTCATCTAATGCTAGCATACGTACTTTCTTGCGATGGGTACAGCAAGAGACGAAAACAACATCTACTAAACATGTATATGATAATTTATCTCCATCTGAACGTAAAGCTCTGCGCCAATTGCGCGATGCACAACACTTAGTTTTTCGACCTGCCGATAAGGGGGGTGCGGTTGTAGTGTTGGATTGGGATGATTACGATCATGAGGTTGTCAGACAGTTGTCTGATGCATCCACATATGAAAAATTAGATCATAACCCCATACCTAGAATCAAGAAGAAAATCGATAGGGCTATAGATTGTGGCTATAGCCATCGATGGATAACTGATGACCTTAAAGCATATCTTACGGTTGACCATCCGAGATGCCCTGTGATCTATTTATTACCAAAGATACACAAGTCACTTGTGCAGCCCCCAGGACGACCTATAATATCTGCCGAAGGCTCCCTACTTCAACCATTGGCGAAATTTCTAGATAGCCTGTTACAACCCTTGGTTCAACTGATTCCTAGTTACCTACGTGATACAGGACATTTCCTACAGATTCTGTCCGGTATCCATATGACCAGTGACACATTACTGGCAACTATGGATGTGAGCTCTCTATATACGGTAATCCCCCATAGAGAGGGACTCCGTGTCTTAAGACAGGCATTCGAACGTACTCCATGTATTGAATTCCCCACTGATTATTTGCTTGAACTCATAGAGTTGGTACTCTCAAACAATCATTTTCTGTATAAAGAGGATTACTATATGCAGCTGTCAGGGACGGCGATGGGGTCAAATTTGGCCCCTGCATACGCCAACTTGTATATGGCCTGGTACGAGAAAACTTATATACAACCCCAATACGGACGTAAAGTTTTATTTTTTCGTAGATTTATTGATGACATCTTTTTGCTGTGGCAGGGGACACAAGGGGAGTTTGAACAAATGGTGAATGAACTTAACGCACTAGATAGTCCTATACGATTTACAGCAACATGTTCCACATCTGAGATTAATTTTTTGGACGTCACACTGAGAGTATCAGGTACTAGATTAATTTCGACACTTTTTCGTAAAGGTACGGATCGCAATACTATGTTGCAGGCCACCAGTTGCCATCCACCGGCACTAAAGGACAGTCTACCAATCTCTCAGTATCTAAGAGCGATGAGAATCAATTCAGAAGTGGGTCTTAGACAGGAACAATGTGATGAAATTACTTCCCGCTTTTTAGAGAGAGGGTATGCGGTAGGTACACTCCGTAGATGCCTTGAAAGAGCCACAGGGATATTTTCTGGTGCAATACAAAAAAAGAGAATTGAGGATAGGATGATTTTCCCTATGCAATATGATGGGAATTCCTCTATGATCAAGAGAACTGTACGTCGGCATTGGCCAATCATATCATCAGATGACGACTTACCATTTAAACACACTAAAGCACCGATGGTGGCATACCGGAAAGGAGCCAATCTTAAACAGTTACTAATGCGCCCTACATTGTTCCCGAGTCACATCAATAGACAGTTGACTCCCGATACAACGATGAAGGCCAAACCTGGTTGTTTCTCCTGTGGGAATTGTACAACATGCCGTGCCATGCAGACTGGGCCTTCCTTTAATCACCCACACACTGGTAGGATGATTAAGATCAGATATCATCTGCATTGTAGACTTGACTATGTGATTTATTTACTTAAATGTCCATGTGGATTATGTTATGTTGGGCTAACTACACGGCCCTTTCGTGATCGCATGGCAAACCATAGGTCCTCCATACATACAGCAATACAGACTGGACAAACTGATAAACCGGTGGCCCGGCATTTTTTGCAGGCACGGCACCAGGTGGCGAGCCTGAAATGTAGACTCATAGATTGGGTACCACCGAGATATACAGGGGGAGATAGAACACTAGCCCTCAAACGCCGTGAGAGCTATTGGATTCACACCTTGGATACTGTGACTCCAAGAGGGTTGAATGAGGGTAATCCCCTCAATATATTCCTATAGGTATCATAGGGAGAAAAGAAAAAATGTTGGGTTAAGGTTGGTAACTAGGTGGTCAGACCTGAAGGTTGAAAACTGCATGCATGATCTTGTAATATTCATATAGGCGCAATATGACGTCTCATACTAAATATGTCTGTAATCGAGAGTATGCCTATGGTGACACTATAGTACTTTGTGTTTTGGTCTGTGTTTTATATTATGTGTAGTGTGTGTTTTTGTATATAGGTTTGTGTCTATGTCTGTATTGGTGTTTCTATATATGTGTAATCCGCACTTTTCTGTGAACTTACCGGTCTCTGGGTTACCACACACTAAGTATGTAATTTTGTCTACTGTTTGGTCAAAATACCGTAACAGTGAACAATTAGGATTATGTTGGGCTGAGGTGTCTATGAACACCTAGAGGCCACTTTTAAGTGATTTTATGGCTTGGAAGTAGTAACACTCAGTGATTTGTTTTACACTATGGATGTTGATGCTGGTTACCATGGTTACCTACCTATTTAGGTTAGGGCACTGTTATATTTAAATATACATAACTGTTGGACTAGTGCCTTGGCTATATATGTATATTTAGCCTTTTATATCCATGAGATCACCTTTATGTTATAGTTGTCTGTAGATATAACTAAATTGTATCCCATATTTGTAACATTGTAGATCGCCCCGTTCAGTGTTCACACTGACGGGTGCGACACTTCCGCTGCGGTGGAACGCACCGCTATGGCACTTCCGCCATCGTGGAACGCACAATGGTGCCGCTTCCGGCGAGTGATCCCCGGACCGAGTACATACGGCAGCTGGTGGGGCCGCGAGGCCCGAGTCGCGGGCGGTTCTGCGGGGTGTGCGTTGCCACTACTAGTAGCATATGTTGTGAAACCTATACGGGTTGTTTAAAATAAGTAAATAGAAGTGGAATAAGGTTTGGACTGTGATGTCACTTCCGGTGGGAGCGGTATTTAAACGCACCACGGAGTGAGGAGGGTCATGCATTTACAAGCAGGACGCCTCCAGCTCTGTGTAAGTTACTGAATTGTTTTTTTTGTGTTTTTGTTGTTGATGGCTTATGACATTCATCTGATTGGATTTGAGGTTGATGTTAGATCATTTCTCCTTGCAGCACCATGCATATCTACAGCTGTGACTGCATTCAGGGACAACTTTTGACATTGGAGAGTGCATACTAGGTAATAGTCCTAATGTCTTTGACTATCTAATATGGTCGATATTAGTTGTAGTGAAATGCCTAAACTAGGTTCTATGCATCTGGTGTTATTGCAGTGTAATGGATTATAAATTGGCTGGACTGGTGATGTTACCTACTACCAGGTGATGGAGGAGGCCTGACAGGTATGGGTCACCCATTATACACCTGGTGGAGGGTATACACTAAAGGTGATCATATAATATAGTTCGCACTGAGTCTAACCAGTATCATAAGAATATATATTTTTCCCTTGGTGTGGGGTTCCCCGGGGACCGGTGAGGCATGTGATTTTAACTATGATCATTGTCCTTACAGAACTTTTTTGCATCAATGTCATTATCTTTATAATTTGATCTGCTGTGGCACCGGTCTTGAGAAAGGCCTGTTAACAGGCCGAAACGTCGACATTAAAACTACGGTGATATTTCAACTATTCAAAGCTGACTGATTTCTTCATAGCGAGAGTGCATCCCCACTTTGTGGACATTTTGCGTATATAGTGGACCTGCCGGTCTGTTGGAAGCACCCGCCCATGTGACTAACTTGGAGGATGTGAGTGCAGGAGCACTTTGGATATATATATATATATATATATATATAGAGAGAGAGCATTATAGGCAGCACGTACACCAATATAGTATACAGCCCTGGTGCCCTCTCTAGGTGGGAAGGCTATTGTGGTTTTTCCCCTGTGGGGTCCAATGCATTTTTCCATGTCAGCAACTATGGGGGTCATTCCGAGCTGATCGCACGTTGCAACTTTTTGCTGCCCGTGCAATCAACTAGACGCCGCCTATGGGGGTGTGGATTTCTGCATAGCAAGGCTGTGAACGCTTGTGCAGCCCTGCTATTCCCAAATTTTTCCCCTGTAAAAAAAGACCAGGGTAAGAGTTACTTACCCTGTGCAATCGATCCAGCGATGCAGGTCCCGGAATTGACGTCAGACATCCGCCCTCCAAACGCCTGGACACGCCTGCGTTGGACTCACCACTCCCCGAAAACGGTGAGTTGCTGCCCGGATCCGCCTTCCTCCTGTCAATCTTCTTGCGGTCGCCGCTGCGACTGATTTCTTCTCTAGCGGCATCGCTGCCTGGCGACGGCCATGCCTGCGCAATGCGGCCGGGGCGCATGCGCCGTTCCGACCCGATCGCACGGCTGCGAAGAAGCGCAGCGTGCGATCGCGTCAGAATGACCCCCAATGTGTTTGGGGGGGAGTGATGTGAGCTTGCTCCGGGTGCCATTGCTCCACGCTATGCCTCTGATCATTGGGGTAAATGTATGATACTAGCACATATCGTGCTATCACCCTTCCCACTTTTCCTCTTTACCGAGGTGAAGCGGGAAGCACTACCGCCGAGATGTATGAACATCTCAGCTGTCAGAGAGGGGGAGTGAAAACTCCCCGCTCCGTTGATCCCTTTTAGCCTCCACAACGCATCAGCCTAGTGCCGATGCACTGTGTCTCTCCTCTCCAGCTAGCTCACGGGGCATGCGTAAGATCTCTCAGAGGTAGAGGTAAGGGGTTCACTACGGCTGGCCGGCGGTCGGGCTCCCGGCGACCAGCATCCCGGCGCCGGGAGCCCGACCGCCGGCTTAACGACAGCTTGGCGAGCGCAAATGAGCCCCTTGCGGGCTCGCTGCGCTCGCCACGCTACGGGCACGGTGGCGCGCTACGCGCGCCACACTATTTTATTCTCCCTCTATGGGGGTCGTGGACCCCCACGAGGGAAAATAATTGTCGGTATTCCGGCTGTCGGGCTCCCGGCGCCGGTATACTGAGCGCCGGGAGCCCGACCGCCGGCAAACAGAAGACCACCCAGAGGTAAGCCGTGGGTAGGGGGGCAGTTAGGTTTAGGCTGTGGGCGGAGGATTAGAGTTAGGCTGCAAGGAGGGGGGTTAGGTTTAGGCTGTGGGGAGGAGGGTGGTTACGTTTAGGTACCCCCCTGGAGAGTTAGTGTTAGCCGGGGAAGGCAAGGGGGGTAAGGGTTAAAATTCAAGTAGGGGGAGTTAGGTTTAGGCACCACTGGGGAGGGTTAGGAGGATTATTCTGCGGGGCAAGAGGGTTAGGTTAAGGCCACGGTAACAGAGGGTTAGGGAGCATTGGAGGAGGGTAAGTATACTTACCTTGCCCCTGTCAGGATTCTCGCCATCTGGATGCAGCTGGTATCCCGAATGCCGGCATTTCGAACCCAACCTGGTGCAATGAAGGAGATTACTGCACTTTTCAGGGAGTTAGGTAGATAGCTACTATTTCAGGGAGTCTCTCTGACATTTAGAGAGCGTCACAAGTGTGATTTGCTATTAGGGATAAAAAAATAATTAAAAACCCTTTTTAATACATAGAACAGTTCCAATAGAAGATTTCCTGGTAATGGCGCTCTGTAGTCTTTACGTTCCTCAAAGAGATAAAATGAATTTCATAGTGTAGACTGCTTTGTTAATTCAAAGACTCCACTACAGGTGAATCCCTCCACTCTCAAGAAAGTGTATGTAGAGAATAGTATTTAGTAGAGATGTGCAATGGACACATTTGGGTTTTGTGTTTTGGTTTTGGATCTGGATCTCCATTCATGTTTTGGATCTGGATTGGTTTTGCCAAAACCACCCTTTCTGGTTTTGGTTTTGGTTCTGGATTTTTTTGAAAAACAAACAAACAAACAAACAAACAAACAAACATAAAAACAGCTACTATGACATAATTTGGGGGTATTTTTTATCCTACAGTATTATTAACCTCAATAACATTCATTTCCACTCATTTCCAGTCTATTCTGAACACCACACACCTAACAATGGGGGTCATTCCGAGTTGTTCGCTCGCTAGCAGATTTTAGCAGCATTGCACACGCTAGGCCGCCGCCCTCTGGGAGTGTATCTTAGCTTAGCAGAATTGCGAATGAAAGATTAGCAGAATTGCGAATAGAAAATTCTTAGCAGTTTCTGAGTAGCTGGAGACTTACTCCTACACTGCGATCAGCTTAGCCCGTTTCGTACCTGGTTTGATGTCACAAACATGCCCTGTGTTCGGCCAGCCACTCCCCCATTTCTCCAGACACTCCCGCGTTTTATCGTGGCACGCCTGCGTTTTTTCGCACACAGCCATAAAACGGCCAGTTTCCACCCAGAAACACCCACTTCCTGTCAATCACACTCTGATCACTTTAACGATGGAAATTCTTCGTTCGGACATGAATAAATCTACTAAGTTTTGTGCTAAAATACTTAGCGCATGTGCACTGCGTACCATGCGCATTTTCGCCTTAATCGCTCCGTTGCGAAAATCGGCAACGAGCGAACAACTCAGAATGACCCCGAATATTGTTTTTAGACCAAAAGATTGCATCGAGGTAGCTGGATGACTAAACTAAGCGACACAAGTGGATGGCACAAACACCTGGCCCATCTAGGAAAGGCACTGCAGTGGCAGACAGGATGGCAGTTTTAAAAACTAGGCCCCAAAGAGCACATAATGCAAAGAAAAAAAGAGAGGTGCAAGATGGAATTGTCCTTGGGACCTCCAACCCACCCTTATGTTGTTTAAACAGTTTAATAAACCCATAATTTCAGCGACAGGTGGTCCCCCTGGAAAAAGCTTGCCAACTTTTCTAAATCATAGCTAGCTACAAACATACCACCTCCATATTTGATGACTTTTCACATTATGAGAAGAGGCAAGAGGAAGAGGACAGTGTCAAGAAGGTGATTAAAAATTAGAAAGGCACACATAATCAGGAACAACACACAGGCTTTAACCTCCACTCCTATATTGGTGTGGCCCCTGATAAACGAGGGGCCAGAGCCTCCGAATCTGTACCCCCTTCCCCATTTTCAGGGATTAAGATAATCTTGGATTTAATGCTGGGATGCAAATAAACTGATGTATACCACATGATCAAGATTGGATATTTTCCCCTCCGTGGAGTCTGGAGGCTTATTTTGTGAAAATCTTGTTGGTTTCTTTTTTTCCATTTTTTAATTGCATTTTTATTTACATATTTTGTGGCAGATGCCTTATTTTCATTTTTCACAGCTCCCAGTTACACGCATGTGAGCATACCTGTGTGTCTTATTTATTTTATTCATATGTAATTTTTTAAAAAGCAGCCCCTTAGATGTTTTAACAGCTCCTCGTGAGCCCCCACAGCAGCCCCGAATCGGGCAAGTTGAGCTCGAGTGGGTTCGGTACAGTACTAAGCTGGACTGTACACTGTTTTTTGTTATTCAGCCCCTGCCATAGTGGAGCTTACCACTCTAGTCAAAACTCATTTCATATTACAAGTAGGACTGTTGGAGGATGCTAACCTCTATGCCAACAGCATGCCTCTGCCTGACAAGCCAGACATCTTCCTGGCTGTAAGCCACCATGAGACTCCATACTGTGCCCTTATTCAGTAACTGTTTGTGCCTCACAGGAGCTCCTGGCCCATCTAGTTCTGCAGTGCAATGGAAAGCTGATGCAATGCAAGATCACTGAAACTCTCATCTTCTAACACCGCAAGGTCTTGCGATAACCCTACGCATCCCTTATATTGTAAGGAGAAAACATTTAAAAAATAAAGGAAAAGAACCCTGTACAACAAATGTACATCTTGTAAATAATCCCAAAATGTGGAACATTAATAATAAATAAAAAAATAAGGTTGACTAATTGGAGCCATTCATTTGAGTCCCTAACATGAAATAATTGAGAAGAAACTCTCCCTAATGCTGGGTACACAGTGCACACTAGAAGATATATCTACTAGAGATGAGCGGATTCAAACAGGGCAACCCTGGAATTATACGGCAGCACCTCTGGACTTATACAGCAGATAGGCAGCAGCCCTGGACTTATACAGCAAATAGGCAGCACCCCAGGACTTATAGAGCAGATAGGCAACACCCCCGGACTTATACAGCATAGGCAGCACACCTGGAGAATTACACAGAACAGCAGACAGACAGCAGCCCCCTAGATTTAAATGGCAGTGGGGCAGCACCCCTAAACTGATAGGACAGAGGTGCAGCACCCCTGGAATGATGTGGCAGACAAAGAAATGATGTGCAAGATGGAATTGTCCTTGAGCCCTCCCACCTTTATGTTGTATAAACAGGACATGCACACTTTAACAAACAATCATTTCCAGCGACAGGGTCTGACACACGACTGTGGCTGAAATGATTGGTTTATTTGGGCCCCCACAAACAAAGAAGCAAATAATCTTTCCTTGCACAAACTGGCTCTACAGGGGCAAGATGTTGTCCTCATCCTGATCCTCCGATTCCTCACCCCCTTCAGTGTTTACATCCTCATCCTCACAGAGAAATAAATCCACACCGAAGAGGTGGATTTTTTTTGTATTTTGCCAAGGCATGACAATGGGGTTTTTCATCCCGTGGCCAACAACTGTCTCCAATGGTGCCTTATTCAAACAAACCACATCACCATCAAAATCCTCATCATCAACTTCCTCCTCAGTGCCAGCTACACCAATATCCTCCTCATCCTGGTGTACTTCTACAGTGACATCCTCAATCTCAATATCAGTAACTGGACTTGCGGTGCTCCTCCCAGCACTTGCAGGGGGCATGCAGATGGTGGTAGGAGCCTCCTCTTCCCATACAGTCTTGGGAAGATCAGGCCTAGACATCGAAACCACGGACACACTTGGACTCTGGGGATTTGTGATATCTCTGAATGCACAGTTGTTTTTTCCTGTGCTTTAACAAGCTTAATTTTTTTAATTTTTCGAGAGGGAGGAGGGCTTCCATCTTCATGAGAAGCTGAACCACCATTCATGAACAAAGGCCAAGGCCTTAGCCTTTACTTGCCACTTTGTGCCATGAATGGCATATTGCCAATTTTACGTTACTCATCAGATAATTATTATTTTTTTGGTTATTAATTCTTGCTTCTTGGATTTTACATGCCCTCTAAGACATTGGGCATAAGCCTTAGCAGATGACGTTGATGGAATTGCATCATCAATGTCATGACTGGTGGCAGCAGCAGCTTCAGAACTAGTACTAGGAACTAAAAGTGGTTCCTGATCTTTCACTATTTTTTCCTCCAAAGTTTTATTCTCCATTTCACATGACAGCACCCCTTTATTATTACAGCACACAGAACAGTGCCTCTTTATTTTCACAGCACCCTTATATTTTTACAGCATACAGGACAGGGCCAGTGTACCTTTATTTTAACAACAGCACCCCTGTATTTTTACAACATACAAGACAGGGCCAGTGTACCTTTATTTTCACAGCACCCCTGTATTTTTACAGCATGCAATACAGGGCCAGTGTACCTTTATTTTCAGAGCACCCCTTTATTTTTACAGCATACAGGACAGGGCCAGTGTACCTTTATATTCACAGCACCCTTGTAATTTTTACAGCATACAAGACAGGGCCAGTGCACCTTTACAATACCCCTGTTTTTTTTACAGCATACAGGACAGAACCAGCACCTCTATATTTTCACAGTACCCCTGTATTTTTACAGCATACAGGACAGGGCCAGCACCCCTGTATTTTAACAACACCCCTGAAATTTTACAGCATACAGCACAGGGCCAGTGTACATTTATTTTCACAGGACCCCTGCAATTTTACAGCATACAGGACAGAAACAACACCCCCGTAATTTTCACAGAACCCCTGTATATTTACAGCATAAAGGACAGGGCCATCACCCCATTATTTTAACAATACCCCTGTAATTTTACAGCATACAGGACAGGGCCAGCACGTCTGTATTTTAACAACACCCCTGTAATTTTACAGCATACAAGACAGGGCCAGTGTTTATTTATTTTCACAGGACCCCTGTATTTTTACAGCAAACAAGACAGGACCAGTGTACCTTTATTTTCACAGCACCCTTGTATTTTTACAGCATACAAGACAGGGCCAGGGTAACTTTTATTTTCACAGCATCCCTGTAATTTTTAGAGCATACAAGACAGGGCCAGTGTACCTTTACAACACCCCTTTTTTTTTACAGCATACAGGACAGAACCAGCACCCCTATATTTTCACAGCAACCCCATATTTTTACAGCATACAGGACAGGGCCAGCACCCCTGTATTTTAACAACACCCCTGAAATTTTAGAGCATACAGCACAGGGCCAGTGTACATTTATTTTCACATGACCCCTGCAATTTTACAGCATACAGGACAGAACCAACACCCCTGTATTTTTACAGCATAAAGAAGAGGGCCATCGCCCCATTATTTTAACAATACCCCTGTAATTTTACAGCATACAGGACAGAACCAGCACCCCTATATTTTCACAGCACCCCTGTATTTTTACAGCATACAGGACAGGGCCAGCACCCCTGTATTTTAACAACACCCCTGAAATTTTACAGCATACAGCACAGGGCCAGTGTACATTTATTTTCACATGACCCCTGCAATTTTACAACATACGGGACAGAACCAACACCCCTGTATTTTCACAGAACCCCTGTATTTTTACAGCATAAAGAACAGGGCCATCACCCCTGTATTTTAACAATACCACTGTAATTTTACAGCATACAGGACAGGGCCAGTGTACATTTATTTTCACAGGACCCCTATATTTTTACAGCATACAAGACAGGACCAGTGTACCTTTATTTTCAGAGCACCCCTGAAATTCTACAGCATACAAGACATGGCCAGTGCACATTCATTTTCACAGCACCCCTGTATTTTTAAAGTATACAAGACAGGGCCCATATACCTTTGTTTTAACAACCGAACCCCTGTATTTTTACAGCATACAAGACTGGGCCAGTGAACATTTATTTCCACAGCACTCCTATATTTTTACAGCATACAAGACAGGGCCAGTGTACCTTTACAACACCCCTTTATTTTTTACAGCATACAGTACAAAAACAGCACCCCTGTATTTTCACAGCACCCCTGTATTTTAACAACACCCCTGTAATTTTAGAGCATACAAGACAGGGCCAGTGTACATTTATTTTAACAACACCGCTGTAATTTTACAGCATACAAGACAGGGTCAGTGTACCTTTATTTTAACAACAGCACACCTGTAAATTTAAAGCATACAACACAGAGCCAGTAAAACGTTATTTCCACAGCACCCCTGTATTTTTACAGCATACAGGACAGGGCCAGTGTACCTTTATTTTCACAGAAACTCTGTTTTTTTACAGCATACAAGACAGGGCCAGTGTATCTTTACAACACCTCTGTATTTTTTACAGCATACAGGACAGAACCAGCACCCCTGTATTTTCACAGCACCCCTGTATTTTTACAGCATACAGGACAGGACCCACACCTCTGTATTTTAACAACACCCCTGTAATTTTAAAGCATACAAGACAGGGCCAGTGTACATTTATTTTTACAGAACCCCTGTAATTTGACAGCATACAGGACAGAACCAACACCCCTGTATTTTTACAGCATAAAGGACAAGGCCAGCACTCCTGTATTTTAACAACACCCCTGTAATTTTAGAGCATACAGGTCAAGGCCAGCACCTCTGTATTTTAACAACATCCCTGTAATTTTACAGCATACAGGACAGGGCCAGTGAACATTTATTTCCACAGCACCCCTATATTTTTACAGCATACAAGACAGGGTGCATGTACCTTTATTTTAGCAACAGAACCTCTGTATTTTTACAGTATACAAGACAGGGCCAGTTAACATTTATTTCCACAGCACCCCTGTATTTTTACAACATACAGGACAGGGCCAGTGTACCTTTAATTTCACAGCACCCCTGTATTTTTACAGAATACAAGACAGGGCCAGTGTACCTTTACAACACCCCTGTATTTTTACAGCAAACAGGATAGAACAGCACCCTGTATTTTTTCAGCACCCTTGTACTTTTACAGCATACAGGAATGGGCCAGCACCCCTGTGTTTTAACAACACCCCTGTAATTTTGTAGCATACAAGACAGAGTCAGTGTACCTTTATTTTCACAGCACCCCTGTATTTTTACCGCATAAAAGACAGGGCCAGTGTACCTTTATTTTAACAACAGCACCCCTTTACTTTTGCATCATACAAGACAGGGGCAGTGAACCTTTATTTCCACAGCACCCGTGTATTAATACAGCATACAGGACAGGGCCAATGTACCTTTATTTCCTCAGCCCCCCATGTATTTTAACAGTATACAAGACAAGAAAGTGTACCTTTACAACAACCCTGTATTTTTTACAGCATTCAGGACAGAACCAGCACCCCTGTATTTTCACAGCACCCCTGTATTTTTACAGCATACAGGACAGGGCCAGCACCTCTTTATTTTAACAACACCATTCTAATTTTACAGCATACAGAACAGGGCCAGTGTACCTTTATTTTCACAGCACACCTGTATTTTGCAGCATACAAG
Organism: Pseudophryne corroboree; assembly: GCF_028390025.1. Taxonomy (NCBI): domain Eukaryota; kingdom Metazoa; phylum Chordata; class Amphibia; order Anura; family Myobatrachidae; genus Pseudophryne; species Pseudophryne corroboree. Next base: position 288,945,399 of record NC_086453.1, on the reverse strand, counting down.
ACATGGCAAGTGTACCTTTACAACACCCCTGTATTTTTCTACAGCATACAGGACAGAACCAGCACCCCTGTATTTCTAAAGCATACAGGACCCGCACATCTGTATTTTAACAACACCCCAGTAATTTTATAGCATACAAGACAGGGCCAGTGTACATTTATTTTTACAGAACCCCTGTAATGACAGCATACATGACAGAATCAACACCCCTGTATATTCACAGCACCCCTGTATTTTTACAGCATAAAGGACAAGGCCAGCACTCCTGTATTTTAACAACACCCCTGTAATTTTAGAGGATACAGGTCAAGGCCAGCACCTCTGTATTTTAACAACATCCCTGTAATTTTTACAGCATACAGAACAGGACCAGTGAACATTTATTTCCACAGCACCCCTATATTTTTACAGCATACAAGACAGGGCCAGTATACCTTTATTTTCACAGCACCCCTGTATTTTAACAGCATACATACAGGGCCTGTGTACCTTTACAACACCCCTGTTTTTTTACAGCATACAAGACATGGCCAGTGAAAATTTATTTCCACGGCACCCCTGTATTTTTACAGCATACAAGACAGGGCCAGTATACCTTTATTTTCACAGCACCCCTGTATTTTAACAGCATACAAGACAGGGCCAGTGTACCTTTAGAGCATCCTTGTATTTTATACAGCATACGAGACAGAACCAGCACCCCTGTATTTTTACAGCACCCCTGTATTTTTACTGCATACAGGACATGGCCAGCACCTCTGTATTTTAACAACACCCCAGTAATTTTATAGCATACAAGACAGGGCCAGTGTACATTTATTTTTACAGAACCCCTGTAATTTGACAGCATACAGGACAGAACCAACACCCCTGTATTTTCACAGTACCCCTGTATTTTTACAGCATAAAGGACAAGGCCAGCACTCCTGTATTTTAACAACACCCCTGTAATTTTAGAGCATACAGGTCAAGGCCAGCACCTCTATATTTTAACAACATCCCTGTAATTTTACAGCATACAGGACAGGGCCAGTGAACAATTATTTCCACAGCACCTCTTTATTTTTGCAGCATACAAGACAGGGCGCATGTACCTTTATTTTAGCAACAGCACCTCTGTATTTTTACAGTATACAAGACAGGGCCAGTTAACATTTATTTCCACAGCACCCCTGTATTTTCACAGCATACAGGACAGGGCCAGTGTACCTTTAATTTTCACAGCACCCCTGTATTTTTACAGAATACAAGACCAGTGTACCTTTACAACACCCCTGTATTTTTACAGAAAACAGGACAGAACAGCACCCCTGTATTTTCTCAGCACCCCTGTACTTTTACAGCATACAGGAATGGGCCAGCACCCCTGTGTTTTAACAACACCCCTGTAATTTTGTATCATACAAGACAGGGGCAGTGAACCTTTATTTCCACAGCACCCATGTATTAATACAGGACAGGGCCAATGTACCTTTATTTCCTCAGCCCCCCATGTATTTTAACAGCGTACAAGACAAGGTCAGTGTACCTTTACAACAACCCTGTATTTTGTACAGCATACAGGACAGAACCAGCACCCCTGTATTTTTACAGTATACAGGATAGGGCCAGCACCCATTTATTTTAACAACACCGTTCTAATTTTACAGCATACAGGACAGGGCCAGCACCTCTGTATTTTAACAACACTCCTGTAATTTTACAGCATACAAGACAGGGCCAGTGTACATTTATTTTCACAGGACCCCTGTAATTTTGTAGTATACAAGACAGGGCAAGTGTACCTTTATTTCCACAGCAACTCTGTATTTTTACAGCATACAAGACAGTACCAGTGTACCTTTATTTTCACAGCACCCCTGAAATTTTACAGCATACAAGACAGGGCCAGTGTACCTTTATATTCACTGCACCCTTTATTTTTACAGCATACAAGACAGGGCCAGTGTATATTTTTTTCACTGCACCCCTGTAATTTTACAGCATACAAGACAGGGCCAGTGTACCTTTATGTTCACAGCACCCCTGTAATTGTGCAGCATACAAAACATGGCCAGTGTACCTTTGCAACACCCTTACATTTTTTTGTACAGCATGTAGGACAGAACCAGCACCCCTGTATTTTCACAGAACCCCTGTATTTTTACAGCATTAAGGACAGGGCCAGCACCCCTGTATTTTAACAACACTCCTGTAATGTTACAGCATACAAGACAGGGCCAGTGTACATTTATTTTCACAGGACCCCTATAAATTATTTTTTTTGAGAATTTTTATTATTGATTTTTAATGTTTAACAATACATTTGCAAAGCAGGAGATACATACATCAAATAAGCGCACATTGCGCTCAGTATCTGAATAACAGTAACATTGTATCTGCATGAAAATGGAAGAAGTGATAAAACAGATCAATCAAATAGGTATGCCTGAGCGTATAGAACCATAACAACATGGCAATGAGCAAAGGATAAAAACACCATCCAAGGGCAGAGGAATACCTCTCATTGAAACGATATAAACTACAAGATAAGAACAAAAGTTAAGTTAGCAATGGGAAAAAGAGAGAAAGAGGAGGGGAGATATAGGAAGGGGGGGGGGGGGGGGGGGAGAGTAATAGCCTGATGGTCCCAAGCGCCAGAGCTATGCATCGGGTTAATATAAAATGGAAATAAGTAAAGAGCATGAAGACCCTTAAGCATAAGCAGAGAGTGAAAAGTATTATATTATATGGTAGCTAACGGGGGTTCAGCACCAAAATATGTCATCCAGGGGGACCACGTTGCAATAAAGTGGGCTGGGGTGTCATGAAGTACCGCAGTAATACTTTCTAGTCTATAGGTTTGCCATATGGCGTTTATGGTAGCCGGAACAGTAGGGGGTGATACAGATTTCCAGTTAGCTGCAATTTGGCATTTGGCCGTATTTAGAATATGCTTAACTAATTTCTGTTGTTGGCGGGGGATGTGAGGGACTGGACGGGAAAGCAGATTGTAGAAAGGTGACATCGGAATCGATAGGCCAAGAATGTTAAAAATTAGTTTATGGATCTTAGTCCAATATCCCTCAATCCGCGGGCAGGTCCACCAAATGTGCAGCAGGGTTCCGCGTTGACCACATTGTCGCCAACAGCTATCCGGGCAGGAGGGGTAGATTGAGTGGAGACGTGTAGGTACCAGGTACCAACGGTAGTATAATTTGTAAGAGTTTTCTTTAATTCGAACTGATATGGAGCTCGCAGAGATTTCCTGTTTGACAACAGACCAGTCCTCGGGCATCAGAGTCTCACCCACCTCCCGTTCCCAAGCCAACTCATGTGGCTCCTTTTGGGGCAAATTATGAGCAAGCAGAATTTGATATATAGCCGAGAGCAGTCCCTTGGTTGATCGGCAATTGTAGCACAAAGATTCAAAGCTCTATTTACCCCCCAGGGGTGATGGTCTAGGGATAGAGGTAAAAAAGTGGCGTAACTATCTGTAAGAATTGGTAGAAGGCTGAGTGTGGGAGGGAGAAACGGGATTGTAGATCTGCAAATGTAGGTAACGAATGGAGTGGAGCAATATCCAAAAGGAACAGTATGTTGTTGTTGATCCACGAATCAAATGCTAAGTGGTTCTCACCGGGCGGGAAGCTAGGGTTGTCCCACAGAGGGGTGAGAAGGGAATGGAAGGAACGTAGCTGGTAGAGCCGAGAACAAAGGTCCCAAATGGAAAGAGTGAATCGTATACTAGGCAACAAAGAGGCAGCAGGGGGGCGATGTTTCGATTGACACCATAGCAAGCTATAAGGAGAATACTTTTGAAGTGAGGCTGCCTCCAGATGTGTCCAGACTCTATGGCCAGGATTAGTGTGCCAAAGGATACACGCAGTTAAGTGTGCAGCTCTATAATATTTAAGGAGGTCAGGAACACCCAGACCTCCCGCCAGGCGGTGCTTCTGGAGAATTCGCATCTTCACCCTGGGTTTTCTCCCTGCCCAGATAAATTTAGTGAGATCAGCCTGAAGATTTTTAAGGACTTTAGTAGGGACATGGATGGGGAGAGATTGCCACAGGTATAGCAGACGGGGTAGTAAGGTCATCTTAACAGCCGTCATGCGCCCAAACCAGGACAGGATACATTTGTTCCAATTGGTCAAGTCATTTTTAATAGAGGATAGTAACCTGGGAAAATTGGCAGCATAGAGACCAGAATAGGATTTAGTTAATTATTTACCCAGGTACTTGAGTTTATCAGCTTGCCAAGTACACGGGAAGGAAGCCTGGAGAAGTCGGAGGTCCGGGTCCACGATATGCAGGGCCAAGATTTCGGATTTGTCCGAATTAATGTTATAATTCGAAAGACGGCTGTATGTAGAGATCTCTTCCAACAATTGTGGGAGGGAGGCATGAGGGTCCGTAAGGGTAAGAATAACATCATCGGCGTACAGCGCAATTTTATGATTCTGGTTTCCCGACACGATACCAGATATATTACGATTTAGTCTAATTCTAGCCGCTAATGGCTCCATAATGAGAGCAAATAGCAGGGGAGAAAGGGGACAACCTTGACGGGTGCCATTTCGTATGGGAAGGGGGTCGGAGGATAGGCTATTGATTAAGATGGAGGCTGAGGGATTCTGGTACAACAAAGTGACACCTTTGTAAAAGGCCCCATGTAAGCCCATATTGAGAAGTGTCTGTTGTAAGAATGGCCAGGCCACCCTATCGAAGGCCTTCTCCGCATCAAGGGCCACCATCAGTGTCGAGAGAAACTTATCTTGTGCCAGATGGATAAGGTCGATGAGGCGCCTGGTGTTATCTGCAGCCTGTCTACATGGGATAAAGCCGACCTGGGGCAATATTTACTAATATTCGTGTTTGATTCGGTTTGTGTAGTGTTTAAACATGTTTTGTATCGGGTGCATTTTCATGCAACTTTTTGAATCCACATACGCAAAGTTATGAAGCAGTCGACTTTATGGTTTTCGTGTTTTCCGATGTCGATGCCAGTCGGGTTTTTTTGGCACATTTACGGCCGTCATTGTCGTTTGCATACGTGTTTTTGTTGTATTTGCTGTTTTTTTTCCTAAGTTAAACGCGGCAGGGATTTTTTTTTCCCGCGGCCGCATTTTCACTTTTAGTTTCGTTTTTCATCCCCGTTCGTGATTGGTTGTGTTTCAGATGGTAGGAGTGTCTGTGCGCAACCATATAAATACGCCCCAAACCGTCCGCACCTCGTGGGTTTAGGTAGTGGTGAGGAGGAGGGAGGTTGTGCTGTGGAGGTAGGTGAATTTGTGGTTTGTTGAGGAGTGTTGGTAGCGATTTCTGAGTGTGGTATTGTGTTTGAAAGTCGTCTTGTCATTCTTGTAGTCTTGTATTTTGTGGTTTTGATTAATTTTTAGTCCAAGTTATTTTTCTTTATAGTCCCTTGTCAGTGTTTGTGTGTGTGGGTGTGTGTGTGTGTGTGTGTGTGTGTGTGTGTGAGTTGTGTAGTGGTAGTTTAGGAGTGTGTTGTTTGTATTTTTTTTCTGTGTTAACTGTTTAGACACACAATTATGTGTGACTCAGAGGTGGGTGAGGTGGAGGGTGTGAGTGAGGGGGAGGAGGTGGGTGAGGTTGCTGCAGCAGCCTCAAGTGATAGTGACAGTCAGAGTGCTCCACAGCCACGCACCACTACTAAGACTGGGCGGAATGTAAAGTTTAGTTTTGCTGAAAATGTGGCATTGGTGCGTGAGCTGATGAAGTATCAGAGGCAGCTATTTGGCCCTGAGTCCGCCAAGGTGCCAACACGGAGGAAGACGGTGTTGTGGGCGAAAGTTGTTGCTGCTGTCAATAGTGAGGGGGTGGTCAAGCGGATGGAGGACACGTGCCGCAAACGGTACTATGACATAAGGCGACGTGTCAAGTCCAAAATGGCCAAGGAGGCGAAGTCGGCTCGAAAAACCGGTGGTGGCCAGCCTTATATTGCCAGATATCTGAAGTATGAGGAGCCCATGCGGAGTGTAATACCTCCTGAAGTAGTCTCTGCAACCCATGTCCGGGATTCCGATAGGCCCAGGAAGAATGGTGAGCATGTGTATTTGCATTTACATTCTATGACTAGAGATGTGCACTTGAAATTTTTCGGGTTTTGTGTTTTGGTTTTGGGTTCGGTTCCGCGGCCGTGTTTTGGGTTCGACCGCGTTTTGGCAAAACCTCACCGAATTTTTTTTGTCGGATTCGGGTGTGTTTTGGATTCGGGTGTTTTTTTCAAAAAACACTAAAAAACAGCTTAAATCATAGAATTTGGGGGTCATTTTGATCCCAAAGTATTATTAACCTCAAAAACCATAATTTCCACTCATTTTCAGTCTATTCTGAACACCTCACACCTCACAATATTATTTTTAGTCCTAAAATTTGCACCGTGGTCGCTGGATGACTAAGCTAAGCGACCCTAGTGGCCGACACAAACACCTGGCCCATCTAGGAGTGGCACTGCAGTGTCACGCAGGATGGCCCTTCCAAAAAACACTCCCCAAACAGCACATGACGCAAAGAAGAAAAAAAGAGGCGCAATGAGGTAGCTGTGTAAGATAAGCGACCCTAGTGGCCGACACAAACACCTGGCCCATCTAGGAGTGGCACTGCAGTGTCACGCAGGATGGCCCTTCCAAAAAACACTCCCCAAACAGCACATGACGCAAAGAAGAAAAAAAGAGGCGCAATGAGGTAGCTGTGTGAGTAAGATAAGCGACCCTAATGGCCGACACAAACACCTGGCCCATCTAGGAGTGGCACTGCAGTGTCACGCAGGATGGCCCTTCCAAAAAACACTCCCCAAACAGCACATGACGCAAAGAAGAAAAAAAGAGGCGCAATGAGGTAGCTGTGTGAGTAAGATAAGCGACCCTAGTGGCCGACACAAACACCTGGCCCATCTAGGAGTGGCACTGCAGTGTCACGCAGGATGGCCCTTCCAAAAAACACTCCCCAAACAGCACATGACGCAAAGAAGAAAAAAAGAGGCGCAATGAGGTAGCTGTGTGAGTAAGATAAGCGACCCTAGAGGCCGACACAAACACCTGGCCCATCTAGGAGTGGCACTGCAGTGTCACGCAGGATGGCCCTTCCAAAAAACACTCCCCAAACAGCACATGACGCAAATAAAAATGAAAGAAAAAAGAGGTGCAAGATGGAATTGTCCTTGGGCCCTCCCACCCACCCTTATGTTGTATAAACAGGACATGCACACTTTAACCAACCCATCATTTCAGTGACAGGGTCTGCCACACGACTGTGACTGAAATGACGGGTTTGTTTGGACCCCCACCGAAAAAGAAGCAATTAATCTCTCCTTGCACAAACTGGCTCTACAGAGGCAAGATGTCCACCTCATCATCATCCTCCGATATATCACCGTGTACATCCCGCTCCTCACAGATTATCAATTCGTCCCCACTGGAATCCACCATCTCAGCTCCCTGTGTACTTTGTGGAGGCAATTGCTGCTGGTCAATGTCTCCACGGAGGAATTGATTATAATTCATTTTAATGAACATCATCTTCTCCACATTTTCTGGAAGTAACCTCGTACGCCGATTGCTGACAAGGTGAGCGGCGGCACTAAACACTCTTTCGGAGTACACACTTGTGGGAGGGCAACTTAGGTAGAATAAAGCCAGTTTGTGCAAGGGCCTCCAAATTGCCTCTTTTTCCTGCCAGTATAAGTACGGACTGTCTGACGTGCCTACTTGGATGCGGTCACTCATATAATCCTCCACCATTCTTTCAATGGTGACAGAATCATATGCAGTGACAGTAGACGACATGTCCGTAATCGTTGTCAGGTCCTTCAGTCCGGACCAGATGTCAGCATCAGCAGTCGCTCCAGACTGCCCTGCATCACTGCCAGCGGGTGGGCTCGGAATTCTGAGCCTTTTCCTCGCACCCCCAGTTGCGGGAGATTGTGAAGGAGGAGATGTTGACAGGTCGCGTTCCGCTTGACTTGACAATTTTCTCACCAGCAGGTCTTTGAACCCCAGCAGACTTGTGTCTGCCGGAAAGAGAGATCCAAGGTAGGTTTTAAATCTAGGATCGAGCACGGTGGCCAAAATGTAGTGCTCTGATTTCAACAGATTGACCACCCGTGAATCCTTGTTAAGCGAATTAAGGGCTCCATCCACAAGTCCCACATGCCTAGCGGAATCGCTCCCTTTTAGCTCCTCCTTCAATGCCTCCAGCTTCTTCTGCAAAAGCTTGATGAGGGGAATGACCTGACTCAGGTTGGCAGTGTCTGAACTGACTTCACGTGTGGCAAGTTCAAAAGGTTGCAGAACCTTGCACAACGTTGAAATCATTCTCCACTGCGCTTGAGACAGGTACATTCCACCTCCTATATCGTGCTCAATTGTATAGGCTTGAATGGCCTTTTGCTGCTCCTCCAACCTCTGAAGCATATAGAGGGTTGAATTCCACCTCGTTACCACTTCTTGCTTCAGATGATGGCAGGGCAGGTTCAGGCGTTTTTGGTGGTGCTCCAGTCTTCTGTACGTGGTGCCTGTACGCCGAAAGTGTCCCGCAATTCTTCTGGCCACCGACAGCATCTCTTGCACGCCCCTGTCGTTTTTTAAAAAATTCTGCACCACCAAATTCAAGGTATGTGCAAAACATGGGACGTGCTGGAATTTGCCCAGATTTAATGCACACACAATATTGCTGGCGTTGTCCGATGCCACAAATCCACAGGAGAGTCCAATTGGGGTAAGCCATTCCGCGATGATCTTCCTCAGTTGCCGTAAGAGGTTTTCAGCTGTGTGCGTATTCTGGAAACCGGTGATACAAAGCGTAGCCTGCCTAGGAAAGAGTTGGCGTTTGCGAGATGCTGCTACTGGTGCCGCCGCAGCTGTTCTTGCGGCGGGAGTCCATACATCTACCCAGTGGGCTGTCACAGTCATATAGTCCTGACCCTGCCCTGCTCCACTTGTCCGCATGTCCGTGGTTAAGTGGACATTGGGTACAACTGCATTTTTTAGGACACTGGTGAGTCTTTTTCTGACGTCCGTGTACATTCTCGGTATCGCCTGCCTAGAGAAGTGGAACCTAGATGGTATTTGGTAACGGGGGCACACTGCCTCAATAAATTGTCTAGTTACCTGTGAACTAACGGCGGATACCGGACGCACGTCTAACACCAACATAGTTGTCAAGGCCTCAGTTATCCGCTTTGCAACAGGATGACTGCTGTGATATTTCATCTTCCTCGCAAAGGACTGTTGGACAGTCAATTGCTTGGTGGAAGTAGTAAAAGTGGGCTTACGACTTCCCCTCTGGGATGACCATCGACTCCCAGCAGCAACAACAGCAGCGCCAGCAGCAGTAGGCGTTACACGCAAGGATGCATCGGAGGAATCCCAGGCAGGAGAGGACTCGTCAGAATTGCCAGTGACATGGCCTGCAGGACTATTGGCATTCCTGGGGAAGGAGGAAATTGACACTGAGGGAGTTGGTGGGGTGGTTTGCGTGAGCTTGGTTACAAGAGGAAGGGATTTACTGGTCAGTGGACTGCTTCCGCTGTCGCCCAAAGTTTTTGAACTTGTCACTGACTTATTATGAATGCGCTGCAGGTGACGTATAAGGGAGGATGTTCCGAGGTGGTTAACGTCCTTACCCCTACTTATTACAGCTTGACAAAGGCAACACACGGCTTGACAAATGTTGTCCGCATTTCTGGTGAAATACTTCCACACCGAAGAGCTGATTTTTTTGGTATTTTCACCAGGCATGTCAACGGCCCTATTCCTCCCACGGACAACAGGTGTCTCCCCGGGTGCCTGACTTAAACAAACCACCTCACCATCAGAATCCTCCTTGTCAATTTCCTCCCCAGCGCCAGCAACACCCATATCCTCCTCATCCTGGTGTACTTCAACACTGACATCTTCAATCTGACTATCAGGAACTGGACTGCGGGTGCTCCTTCCAGCACTTGCAGGGGGCGTGCAAATGGTGGAAGGCGCATGCTCTTCACGTCCAGTGTTGGGAAGGTCAGGCATCGCAACCGACACAATTGGACTCTCCTTGTGGATTTGGGATTTGGAAGAACGCACAGTTCTTTGCGGTGCTTTTGCCAGCTTGAGTCTTTTCATTTTTCTAGCGAGAGGCTGAGTGCTTCCATCCTCATGTGAAGCTGAACCACTAGCCATGAACATAGGCCAGGGCCTCAGCCGTTCCTTGCCACTCCGTGTGGTAAATGGCATATTGGCAAGTTTACGCTTCTCCTCCGACAATTTTATTTTAGATTTTGGAGTCCTTTTTTTACTGATATTTGGTGTTTTGTATTTTACATGCTCTGTACTATGACATTGGGCATCAGCCTTGGCAGACGACGTTGCTGGCATTTCATTGTCTCGGCCATGACTAGTGGCAGCAGCTTCAGCACGAGGTGGAAGTGGATCTTGATCTTTCCCTAATTTTGGAACCTCAACATTTTTGTTCTCCATATTTTAATAGGCACAACTAAAAGGCACCTCAGGTAAACAATGGAGATGGATGGATACTAGTATACTTATGGATGGACCAGCGACTGCCGACACAGAGGTAGCTACAGCCGTGGACTACCGTACTGTGTCTGCTGCTAATATAGACTGGATGATAATGAGATGAAATTAATATATATATATATATATATATATATAATATCACTAGTACTGCAGCCGCACAGGTATATATATTTATTATGTAATGACTGATGACGGACCTGCTGGACACTGTCAGCTCAGCAGCACCGCAGACTGCTACAGTAAGCTACTATAGTAGTATGTATCAAGAAGAAAGAGAAAAAAAAAAACACGGGTAGGTGGTATACAATTATGGATGGACCAGCGACTGCCGACACAGAGGTAGCTACAGCCGTGGACTACCGTAACTGTGTCTGCTGCTAATATAGACTGGATGATAATGAGATGAAATTAATATATATATATAATATCACTAGTACTGCAGCCGGACAGGTATATATATTTATTATGTAATGACTGATGACGGACCTGCTGGACACTGTCAGCTCAGCAGCACCGCAGACTGCTACAGTAAGCTACTATAGTAATATGTATCAAGAAGAAAGAGAAAAAAAAAAACCACGGGTAGGTGGTATACAATTATGGATGGACCAGCGACTGCCTACACAGAGGTAGCTACAGCCGTGGACTACCGTACTGTGTCTGCTGCTAATATAGACTGGATGATAATGAGATGAAATTAATATATATATATATATATATATAATATCACTAGTACTGCAGCCGGACAGGTATATATATTTATTATGTAATGACTGATGACGGACCTGCTGGACACTGTCAGCTCAGCAGCACTGCAGACTGCTACAGTAAGCTACTATAGTAGTATGTATCAAGAAGAAAGAGAAAAAAAAAACCACGGGTAGGTGGTATACAATTATGGATGGACCAGCGACTGCCGACACAGAGGTAGCTACAGCCGTGGACTACCGTACTGTGTCTGCTGCTAATATAGACTGGATGATAATGAGATGAAATTAATATATATATATATATATATATAATATCACTAGTACTGCAGCCGGACAGGTATATATATTTATTATGTAATGACTGATGACGGACCTGCTGGACACTGTCAGCTCAGCAGCACCGCAGACTGCTACAGTAAGCTACTATAGTAGTATGTATCAAGAAGAAAGAGAAAAAAAACCCCACGGTTAGGTGGTATACAATTATGGATGGACCAGCGACTGCCGACACAGAGGTAGCTACAGCCGTGGACTACCGTACTGTGTCTGCTGCTAATATAGACTGGATGATAATGAGATGAAATTAATATATATATATATATATATATAATATCACTAGTACTGCAGCCGGACAGGTATATATATTTATTATGTAATGACTGATGACGGACCTGCTGGACACTGTCAGCTCAGCAGCACCGCAGACTGCTACAGTAAGCTACTATAGTAGTATGTATCAAGAAGAAAGAGAAAAAAAAAACCACGGGTAGGTGGTATACAATTATGGATGGACCAGCGACTGCCGACACAGAGGTAGCTACAGCCGTGGACTACCGTACTGTGTCTGCTGCTAATATAGACTGGATGATAATGAGATGAAATTAATATATATATATATATATATATATATAATATCACTAGTACTGCAGCCGCACAGGTATATATATTTATTATGCAATGACTGATGACGGACCTGCTGGACACTGTCAGCTCAGCAGCACCGCAGACTGCTACAGTAAGCTACTATAGTAGTATGTATCAAGAAGAAAGAGAAAAAAAAAAACCACGGGTAGGTGGTATACAATTATGGATGGACCAGCGACTGCCGACACAGAGGTAGCTACAGCCGTGGACTACCGTACTGTGTCTGCTGCTAATATAGACTGGATGATAATGAGATGAAATTTATATATATATATATATATATATATATATATAATATCACTAGTACTGCAGCCGCACAGGTATATATATTTATTATGTAATGACTGATGACGGACCTGCTGGACACTGTCAGCTCAGCAGCACCGCAGACTGCTACAGTAAGCTACCATAGTAGTATGTATCAAGAAGAAAGAAAAAAAAAACACGGGTAGGTGGTATACATATACAATTATATATATATTATATACAATTATATATATATATATATATATATATATATATATTAAACTGGTGGTGATTAATTGAACTGGTGGTCAGGTCACTGGTCACACTATCAGCAACTTGCAAGTAGTACTCCTAAGCAGACAATCACAATATATACTGGTGGTCAGTGTGGTCACAATGGCAGTGTGGCACTCTGGCAGCAGAGTGCCAGCAAAAGTGTGCACTGTACGTTAAAATCTGTACTCCTGCTCTCAGACTCTAACTGCTCCCCACTGTCTCCCCCACAAGTCAGATATACAGTCACACTATCACTTCAGCAAGTAGTAGTACTCCTCCTAATGCTCCCCAAAATTACTAAAGTAAATAATACTGTGTCTCTCTCTACTCTAGTAGTCTCACTCTCTATAAACGGAGAGGACGCCAGCCACGTCCTCTCCCTATCAATCTCAATGCACGTGTGAAAATGGCGGCGACGCGCGGCTCCTTATATAGAATCCGAGTCTCGCGATAGAATCCGAGCCTCGCGAGAATCTGACAGCGGGATGATGACGTTCGGGCGCGCTCGGGTTAACCGAGCAAGGCGGGAAGATCCGAGTCGCTCGGACCCGTGTAAAAAAAACTGAAGTTCGGGCGGGTTCGGTTTCCGAGGAACCGAACCCGCTCATCTCTATCTATGACCTTATTTTTTTTAATTTTTTTTAAATGTGTGTCATGTGACGTTGCATATTACTCCCATCTTCAAGTGTGTGTCAGCAAATACATTGTTTTGGTTAATGTTTTATACAAAAGCCAATGTAACATATTACTTTATTGTATGTCATGTGTTTTTATGAAAGATATTTTGCATGTGTAGTTTGGACTTGGTGTGTCTCTGAATTGTCCTGCAATAATGTTTTCCTTTTGGGCCTTTTTTTTTAAATAATTGTGACTATATTTTATATTCATGTGATCCATGTGCAATGTTTCAAAAACAGTGGTTGTCATGTTAGAGGCTGGAGTAGTGGAAAGTGGTTTGGAAACCTCTTACATGTGTAATGTCATTATTAGATAATGTAATATATTTTAACAAAATACCACTATTTTTTTGATAATTTTTAGTTTGTATTTGTACCGTGACACCACACTGCAGTGTAATTTTTAAAATATTTATACATTTTGGTTTGGCTCATATAGTGGTAATGTGTGTTTGGAGTGCCACATCACAGAGCAATTTATATATTGCATCTGTAATATTTTTCCTTTCAATACAAAATGAAGATGAGTGTGTTTTTGGTTGGTAATGTTTTTTTATTTTACTTGTGGCCTATGTCAGTGTCCTGTACATGTTTTCCTGTGTTGATTTTTCCATAGTGCATATGTCTATTGGACAATGTTTATTGTTTTATGTATTGTTTTTTTTTCCGGTCCTTATGTTTTTATTAAAAATAAAGCAAGCATTTCTTAAAGAATAAATGTTTATAAGCATAATGGGTGGATGTATCAACAATAGCATGAATACATTTTTTTTTTTTTATACAGTGTTTGAAAAAAGCAGTACTACTCGTCGTCCAGTAACTCCTATCACATCTGATGATGATGACGCTGCGGAAGCAGGTAAAGTGTCCATTGTAGTATAGGGTATGTTTGTAAAGGAATGGCCATAACAAAATTGCACTTTCATTAATAGGTCCATCAAAAGAAGTATGGAGCAGCAGAAGTGGGACTTCTGTAAGACATCACCACAAAAAACCTGGGGCCGAAAAGAAAGCAAGGTCGTATGTCCCGGCCCAACCACAGCAGGCTACCCCGCCACGAAGATTATCGTCCGTATGTTCTGTCCCCCCACTCCAAATTTCTCTGACGTCCTAAGTGGATGCTGGGACTCCGTAAGGACCATGGGGAATAGCGGCTCCGCAGGAGACTGGGCACAACTAAAAGAAAGCTTTAGACTAGCTGGTGTGCACTGGCTCCTCCCACTATGACCCTCCTCCAGACTTCAGTTAGAATCTTGTGCCCGGCTGAGCTGGATGCACACTAGGGGCTCTCCTGAGCTCCTAGAAAGAAAGTGTATTTTAGGTTTTTTATTTTACAGTGAGATCTGCTGGCAACAGACTCACTGCAGCGAGGGACTAAGGGGAGAAGAAGCGAACCTACCTGACTGGAGGTAGCTTGGGCTTCTTAGGCTACTGGACACCATTAGCTCCAGAGGGATCGAACACAGGACCCGACCTCGATCGTTCGGTCCCGGAGCCGCGCCGCCAGCCCCCTTACAGAGCCAGAAGCAAGAAGTGTTCCGGAAAATCGGCGGCAGAAGACTTCTGTCTTCAACAAGGTAGCGCACAGCACTGCAGCTGTGCGCCATTGCTCCTCATGCACACCTCACACTCCGGTCACTGATGGGTGCAGGGCGCTGGGGGGGGGCGCCCTGAGGGCAATATAATACACCTTGGCTGGCAAATCTACACCATATATAGTCAGGAAGGCTATATAGGTGCAAAAATACCCCTGCCAGAATTCCAGAAAAAGCGGGAGAAGTCCGCCGGAAAAGGGGCGGGGCTATCTCCCTCAGCACACTGGCGCCATTTTTCCCTCACAGCTCCGCTGGAAGGACGCTCCCTGGCTCTCCCCTGCAGTGTCAAGCTACATAAGGGTAAAAAAGAGAGGGGGGGCACTAAATTTAGGCGCAGTATATGTAATATAAGCAGCTATAAGGGAAAAAACACTCATTTATAGTGGGATCCCTGTGTTATATAGCGCTCTGGTGTGTGCTGGCATACTCTCTCTCTGTCTCCCCAAAGGGCTTTGTGGGGTCCTGTCCTCTGTCAGAGCATTCCCTGTGTGTATGCGGTGTGTCGGTACGGCTGTGTCGACATGTTTGATGAGGAGGCTTATGTGGAGGCGGAGCAGATGCCTATAAATGTGATGTCACCCCCTGCGGGGCCGACACCTGAGTGGATGGTTATGTGGAAGGAACTACGTGACAGTGTCGACTCCTTACATAAAAGGTTTGACGACATACCGAATATGGGACAGCCGGCTTCTCAACCTGTGCCTGCCCAGGCGTCTCAAAAGCCATCAGGGGCTCTAAAACGCCCGCTACCTCAGATGGCAGACACAGATGTCGACACGGATACTGACTCCAGTGTCGACGACGATGAGACTAATGTAACTTCCAATAGGGCCACACGTTACATGATTGAGGAAATGAAAAATGTGTTGCACATTTCTGATGTTACCCCCGGTACCACAAAAAAGGGTATTATGTTTGGAGAGAAAAAACTACCAGTATTTTTTCCTCCATCTGAGGAGTTAAATGAAGTGTGTGAAGAAGCGTGGGCTTCCCCCGATAAGAAACTAGTAATTTGTAAAAGGTTACTAATGGCGTACCCTTTCCCGCCAGAGGATAGGTCACGTTGGGAAACATCCCCTAGGGTGGATAAAGGGCTTACACGCTTGTCAAAGAAGGTGGCACTACCATCTCCGGATACGGCCGCCCTAAAGGAACCTGCTGATAGAAAGCAGAAGTTTATCCTGAAGTCGGTATATACACACACAGGTATTATACTGAGACCAGCTATTGCTTCAGCATGGATGTGCAGTGCTGCAGCTGCGTGGTAAGATTCCCTGTCGGAAAATATTGATACCCTAGACAGGGACACTATATTGCTAACGGTAGAGCATATTAAAGACGCAGTCTTATACATGAGAGATGCACAGAGGGATATTTGCCGGCTGGCATCTAAAATAAGTGCAATGTCCATTTCTGCCAGGAGAGGGTTATGGACTCGGCAGTGGACAGGTGATGCAGACTCAAAAAGGCACATGGAAGTTTTGCCTTATAAAGGTGAGGAGTTGTTCGGGGATGGTCTCTCGGACCTAGTTTCCACAGCAACTGCTGGGAAGTCTGCATTTTTACCCCATGTTCCCTCACAGCCAAAGAAAGCACCGTATTATCAGGTACAGTCCTTTCGGCCCCATAAGGGCAAGCGGGTTAAAGGCACGTCCTTTCTGCCCAGAGGCAGAGGTAGAGGGAAAAAGCTGCAGCATACAGCCAGTTCCCAGGAGCAAAAGTCCTCCCCCGCTTCCTCTAAGTCCACCGCATGACGCTGGGGCTCCACAGGTGGAGCCAGGTACGGTGGGGGCTCGTACCAAAAATTTCAGCGATCAGTGGGCTCGCTCACGGGTGGATCCCTGGATCTTTCAAGTAGTATCTCAGGGGTACAAGCTGGAATTCGAGACGTCTCCCCCCCGCCATTTCCTCAAATCTGCCTTGCCAACAACTCCCTCAGGCAGGGAGGCAGTGATAGAGGCAATTCACAAACTGTATTCCCAGCAGGTGATAGTAAAGGTGCCCCTACTTCAACAAGGACGGGGTTACTATTCCACAATGTTTGTGGTACCAAAACCGGACGGTTCGGTGAGTCCCATTTTAAATTTGAAATCATTGAACACATATATAAAAAAATTCAAGTTCAAGATGGAATCGCTCAGGGCGGTTATTGCAAGCCTGGACGAGGGGGAGTACATGGTATCACTGGACATCAAGGATACTTACCTGCATGTCCCCATTTACCATCCTCACCAGGAGTACCTCAGATTTGTGGTACAGGATTTTCATTACCAATTCCAGACGTTGCCGTTCGGTCTATAAACGGCTCCGAGGGTCTTTACCAAGGTAATGGCCGAAATGATGATACTCCTTCGGAAGAAGGGAGTTTTAATGATCCGTACTTGGACGATCTCCTGATAAAGGCGAGGTCCAGGGAGCAGTTGTTAGTCGGGGTAGAACTATCTCGGGAGGTGCTACAACAGCACGGCTGGATTCTAAATATTCCAAAGTCACAGCTGGTCCCTACGACACGTCTACTGTTCCTGGGGATGGTTCTGGACACAGAACAGAAAAAAGTGTTTCTCCCGGAGGAGAAGGCCAAGGAGTTGTCATCTCTAGTCAGAGGCCTCCTAAAACCAAAACAGGTGTCGGTGCATCACTGCACGCGGATCCTGGGAAAGATGGTAGCTTCCTACGAAGCAATTCCATTCGGCAGGTTCCATGCAAGAACCTTTCAGTGGGACCTGTTGGACAAGTGGTCCGGATCGCATCTTCAGATGCATCGGCTGATAACCCTGTCTCCAACGACCAGGGTGTCTCTGCTGTGGTGGCTGCAAAGTGCTCATCTTCAGGAGGGCCGCAGATTCGGCATACAGGACTGGGTCCTGGTGACCACGGATGCCAGCCTTCGAGGCTGGGGGGCAGTCACACAGGGAAGAAACTTCCAAGGACTATGGTCAAGTCAGGAGACTTCCCTACACATAAATATTCTGGAACTGAGGGCCATTTACAATGCCCTTAGTCAGGCAAAACCCCTGCTTCAAAACCAGCCGGTACTGATCCAGTCAGACAACATCACGGCAGTCGCCCATGTAAACCGACAGGGCGGCACGAGAAGCAGGACGGCGATGGCAGAAGCCACAAGGATTCTCCGATGGGCGGAAAATCACGTGTTAGCACTGTCAGCAGTGTTCATTCCGGGAGTGGACAACTGGGAAGCAGACTTCCTCAGCAGGCACGACCTTCACCCGGGAGAGTGGGGACTTCATCCAGAAGTCTTCCAACTGATTGTAAACCGTTGGGAAAGGCCACAGGTGGACATGATGGCGTCCCGCCTAAACAAAAAGCTAGAAAGATATTGCGCCAGGTCAAGAGACCCGCAGGCGATAGCTGTGGACGCTCTAGTGACACCGTGGGTGTACCGGTCGGTTTATGTGTTCCCTCCTCTTCCTCTCATACCAAATGTACTGAGGATAATAAGGAGAAGAGGAGTAAGAACTATACTCATTGTTCCGGATTGGCCAAGAAGAGCTTGGTACCCGGAACTTCAAGAAATGATCTCAGAGGACCCTTGGCCTCTGCCGCTCAGACAGGACCTGCTGCTGCAGGGGCCCTGTCTGTCCAAGACTTACCGCGGCTGCGTTTGACGGCATGGCGGTTGAACACCGGATCCTGAAGGAAAAGGGTATTCCGGAGGAAGTCATTCCTACGCTGATTAAAGCTAGGAAGGAAGTAACCGCAAACCATTATCACCGCATATGGCGAAAATATGTTGCGTGGTGTGAGGCCAGGAAGGCCCCAACGGAGGAATTTCAGCTGGGCCATTTCCTGCACTTCCTACAGTCAGGGGTGACTATGGGCCTAAAGTTGGGTTCCATTAAGGTCCAGATTTCGGCTCTATCGATTTTCTTCCAGAGAGAACTGGCATCACTACCTGAAGTTCAGACTTTTGTTAAGGGAGTGCTGCATATTCAGCCCCCTTTTGTGCCTCCAGTGGCACCTTGGGATCTCAACGTGGTGTTGGATTTCCTAAAGTCACATTGGTTTGAGCCACTTAAAACCATGGAATTGAAGTATCTCACGTGGAAAGTGGTCATGTTGTTGGCTTCGGCCAGGCGTGTATCAGAATTGGCGGCTTTGTCATGTAAAAGCCCTTATCTGATTTTCCATATGGATAGGGCAGAATTGAGGACTCGTCCCCAATTTCTCCCTAAGGTGGTATCAGCTTTTCATCTGAACCAGCCTATCGTGGTGCCTGCGGCTACTAAAGACTTGGAGGCTTCCAAGTTGTTGGACGTAGTCAGGGCCCTGAAAATTTATGTTTCCAGGACAGCTGGAGTCAGAAAGACTGACTCGCTATTTATCCTGTATGCGCCCCACAAGGTGGGTGCACCTGCTTCAAAGCAGACTATTGCTCGCTGGATCTGTAGTACGATTCAGCTTGCACATTCTGCGGCTGGACTGCCGCATCCTAAATCGGTAAAAGCCCATTCCACGAGGAAGGTGGGCTCTTCTTGGGCGGCTGCCCGAGGGGTCTCGGCTCTTCAACTTTGCCGAGCAGCTACTTGGTCGGGGTCAAACACGTTTGCTAAATTCTACAAGTTTGACACCCTGGCTGAGGAGGACCTAGAGTTTGCCCATTCGGTGCTGCAGAGTCATCCGCACTCTCCCGCCCGTTTGGGAGCTTTGGTATAATCCCCATGGTCCTTACGGAGTCCCAGCATCCACTTAGGACGTCAGAGAAAATAAGAATTTACTCACCGGTAATTCTATTTCTCGTAGTTCGTAGTGGATGCTGGGCGCCCATCCCAAGTGCGGATTGTCTGCAATACTTGTATATAGTTATTGCTTAACTACAGGGTTATTGTTGAGCCATCTGTTGAGAGGCTCAGTTGTTATCATACTGTTAACTGGGTATTGTATCACGAGTTATACGGTGTGATTGGTGTGGCTGGTATGAGTCTTAACAGGGATTCAAAATCCTTCCTTATTGTGTCAGCTCTTCCGGGCACAGGATCCTAACTGAAGTCTGGAGGAGGGTCATAGTGGGAGGAGCCAGTGCACACCAGCTAGTCTAAAGCTTTCTTTTAGTTGTGCCCAGTCTCCTGCGGAGCCGCTATTCCCCATGGTCCTTACGGAGTCCCAGCATCCACTACGGACTACGAGAAATAGAATTACCGGTGAGTAAATTCTTATTTTTGGACACACCTCCAAGACGTCATCCACACTCCCCTCATCTTGATTGTGAGTATCAAACTGAAATAAATGTTAAAAATTTCAGAACATAATCCAAATTTTTCTTAACCGCATTAAGTCAAAACACATCAAAAACTTAGATACTTACCGCAGTAAGTAAAACCTGAAATGGAATCCAAGCTAAATGGCCTTGTCCACATCCAGTAAAGATATGTATGTCCACTTGAGCCATACATTATGACATTGTGTGTAAGATGCTGCAACAAAAAAACATGTTTTTTTTAAGAAAAAAGTAAGGTTGTTTTTCCAAATTTCACATGTGTGTTTGAGGTAACATTGCAAAATACATATAAAAACATTACTATGTTTGTTTGATCAAAGCTATAAGGTAACACATTATGGATTCCAATGTGTTTTTATGGTGGAGTATGTGTGAGCTACAATAAAACTAAAGTGTTTGCTTTCACAATTAAGTAACCAGACACATTTGCCACAAATGCCACAAACAGGCATATGTATGTATTTAAGTTATGAGTGATGATGTTGCTAGGCAGAATATTTGAAAGCAACAGTGAATGACATGTGTTCCATGTGTAGTGATTTGTTTACATTTCTCAAACATATGGATAGCTAACTGAGATTTGTTTAACATTTCAGCTTCTAGTCCTGGGAACAGCATCCCTCCACAACAACAGCAACACAGTGACATGGAGGAGACAAACATCTTAGAAATGCAGCCATTATGGCAAGGAATGAGCCCCCCAGCACCTGTGAGTACACCACCACAGCAAAGCACACCACCACCACCACAACACAGCCCAACAACACCAGTAACACAAGGCCCTGATCAGGTGTTTTGGACCATTTGGGCATGACAGCAGGCCACTAATGAAGATTGCCTGCGTAGGCAGACACAAATGTTTGCAAGCCTACCATGTCACCTCAGAAGAATATCAAGAAATCTGAGTAGACAAAATGAACAAACAACCAGAATTGGCAATACCATGGAACTCATGCGTACAGACATTACACAGGTCATGGGCAACTTACAGCGCATAATGGAAGAACAGCACAGACTAATGGAAGAACAGCACAGACTAATGGAAGAACAGCACAGACAACAGCAAAGTTATATGAACATTTTTCAAAACAATCAAATGATTAATGAAAGTTTATTCCGAATTGTAGACAATCAAAATGCTGCTACATGTGAAGTCAATGCCACCCTCACTAACCTGAATGAAACACTCAGATGCATGCACCAACAGCAAACAAGCAGCAGTTCTGGTACGACTACTCCAAATATCACGCCAGTCTCATCACCACCAAGACGCTCCACCAGAGCACGCAACATGACAGTGCTAATGGCAAAGGGCAGGACAAGCAGCCACCAAAAAAAACGTGAAAAAAATACAAGTTAGACATTTGTGATAAGTAACTCGAAATAGTAAGTGTATGTTTGGCAAAAAATATATAACACTTAGCTCCTTGACAATTTATACAACATCATTAATTATACGTGGTACAAACAACAACATAAAATTTGTATGCACATTTATTCTTTACCATTTTTTTTGGTATTGGAGGAGGGAAATGTTGATGGAGCCGCACATACATGTTAGCAGGAAGTTAACAGACCACTTGATTTTTTTTCAAATCATTACTCTTTCTAGATTCAAATCATTCTCATATCCTGCAGACACAATAATTGGCAGCCAGGCAGAATGTCTTTAGCAGGAAGAAAACAGACCACTTGATTTTTTTCTAATCATTACTCTTTCTAGATTCCAATCATTCTCATATCCTGCAGACAATCCAAATTACAAAGTTATTGATAACTATTTTACCTTTCTTCTCTATACAACATTACAAGAAGAACACAATTGAGTTGCGTAAAAAGCTTTTAATATGTTGGCATTGAATTTAAAAAAAAACATTGACAAAATGAATGTCAGTATTGTTGGGACATGTTTGTGTGTGTTAAAAATTAGTAAGAATGTTATTACACATGATGCAGAAACCAACAAATAAGAATTTTTTAACCAAAAAACAAAGAATGTGTATAATAATGTATATATGTGGCAAACTGTGTATTTACTTACACATCAGCAAGTTTACTGCAGCAAACATTAGGAAGTAAATTATTTCTGATAACAGTAAGTTTGTGTCCCTTAAATATGATGGAGCATCACACATAGGGACACATGTATTCCTCAAGGCTAACATATTATATGTTGAAGAGTGTTTTTTGGGAACACAGGTTCTCAAACTCGGCCCTCAGGACCCCACACAGTGCATGTTTTGCAGGTCTACTCACAGAATCACAAGTGACATAATTAGCTCCACCTGTGAACCTTTTAACATATGTCTGTGAGTAATTCATACACCTGTGCTTCTACTGGGTTACGTGAAAAACATGCACTGCGTGTGGTCCTGAGGGCCGAGTTTGTGAACCTGTGCATTAGGACGTTACACACAATGATAAAGTAAAATACTAAATGGATTATGTGTGCTTGTAATAAATTAGCACTGCAAGTTTACGATCACTTATCCAGACTTAATGCATTACACTCATAATCTGTTGTTTTGAGTTTTAAAATACACACAATACACATGCGACATTTGTTTTGCATAAAGCGAGGGTATGTTTGTATGTGTCAAGGAGACAGACACATTCTGAGTAATGGTTTTGCCAATAAAAATGGCAAAACATCTATTTATGATTACACAACAAATGAAATAAGCAAACCAAACTTACCTTAGAAATAGTGAGTGATGAGCTCTTGCCTAACCTGCCTCCCTACATCTGTACTCCAAGTATCACCAGATGTCTCTAATTCCTCTGCTTGCTGGCTGCTTTCTTCCTCCTCCTCCTCAACATGTGGCAGATGTTGTTGCAAACACATGTTATGAAGAAAGCAGCAGCAGAACACAATTTGAGTCACCTTGGATGGACTATACAACAAAAGGCCACCAGACTTATCCAGACATCGAAACCTAGATTTCAGCACACCAAAACATCTTTCTATCACATTCCACGTGGACTTATGTGCATGATTGTAATTGTGTTCAGCAGGGGTATCAGGTCGGGACAATGGAGTTAGAAGCCAAGAGAAACAGCCATATTCTCCATCACCTAAAAGACAGATATAGTAACTTGATTCATGTTAAGATACAGCAACACATAAGTAACACACTGTGGGGCAGATGTATTAACCTGTACAAGGCATAAGGAAGTGATAAACCAGTGATATGTACAAGGTAATAAAGGCAGCAGACAATCTGATCCTAAATGTTCATTTACATATTGGAGCTGATTGGCTGGTGCCTTTATCACCTTGCACATATCACTGGTTTCTCACTTCCTTATGCCTTCTACAGGTTAATACATCTGCACCTGTATTTGGACAAAGTATACGCAGGCCTACACATATCAAATTACATACCCAGCAGCCATCCATCTGGCATTTGTCCATCCTCAAACTTATCAAAGAGGGATGACTGACTGAGGATGAAGGAGTCATGGCAGCCCCCAGGGTAACCAGCAACAACACTCATTATTTTGAGATTTGCATCACAAACCACCTGCACATTTGTGGAGTGTTCGAAATGGCGATTAGTATATATGTGCTGCCTGCTAGGGGCAGGTGGTCTCAGCTGAATGTGTGTGCAATCTATGGCTCCAAGCACATTGGGCATGCCAGCCAGCTCATAGAAATCTACCCTGACGGCATGCCACTGAGACTCCTGGGTAGGGAAGCAGATTGAGGCCTCGATGTGGGGCTGCAAAACAGCCAACACCTGTGTGTATATTTTAAAGAACAATAAACATGAGATTTTAGGACAGAACTGGCCACCGAGAAATTAAAACAAACAAAAAACAGAAGAGGTAGTTAGGTATACATCACCTGTGTTAAGATTCTGGAAAATGAGGGCTGTGAGATTCCTATGACATCCCCAGACACAGCCTGAAAGCTGCCAGTAGCCATAAAGTGCAACACAGCCAGGAGTTTGTGCAGGCCTGAGACAGAGCGAGAGCGTGCTGTCTCAGGGTCTAGGCCCAGTTTGACAAGGTCATACAGACGGAAAATGTTGTTACGATTTAGACGGAACATCTGTATGACCTTATCATCGGACAATGCGTTCAAGTTTAAACGCCCTGGGTACTTACAGGCTGATGTCTGAGTCTGAGTAATCCCACAGCACACAAAAGATCACTGGCCCACAGTCCTGCTGCCATTTCTGAGTGTAGGTGGATTGAAATGGGCCTAACATCCTTTTATAGGCATCCTATTCAGGTGTGATTGATTTTTGAGTTGCAACACATGTAAACACGACTGGAATAAGCAGGTCTATTTTTTTGCCACTTTTTTTACCGATTCGCAAAAAAATACGACCGCAATTGAGCACTCAGAAACTAACACCCAAATACGAATGAATAGTGAATTCCCGTGTTGTATGAAATAACAGCCGCGTTTGACCAATGGTCTATTCATTCGTATTTCGGAACTTTGCCAATCAAACCATTACGAATAGTCCAAACACTGCCAAGATTGGTGTTTAGTGAATTCCCGGATTGGGACTTAGAAAAAAAAAACACAAATCGGACAAACTCGAAATCTTAGTAAATATTGGCCCTGGTCGGGATGAATGAGGGACGGCAGAAATGGGACAAGTCTGTTAGCCAGGATTTTAGCGACGAGCTTCAGGTCGACGTTCAGAAGTGAGATAGGTCGATAGTTCTTCATCTCTAAAGGATCCCTATCAGGCTTAGGAATGAGGATAAGGTTGGCCCTGGTGGTGGCCGCATCAAATGATCCCCCATCTAGGACCGAATTGAATAGAGATCGAATCATGGGCAGCAAAGGGGTTGTAAATTTTTTATAGTATAGAGCAGTAAAGCCATCAGGGCCAGGGGCAGCAGAACGGCGTAGCTGTTTAATGGCTGTCGAGATTTCTTCTATAGAGATAGGGGCGTTAAGCTTCGACATGTCCGATTCGGAGAGCTTAGGGAGATTACAAGAGGACAGGTAGTTTTGGAGTTCAATGACATGGTGGGAGTCAGAGTCCGAGGTGGGAGGAAGATTGTACAAAGATGAGTAATAGTCCCGAAATTGAGAGGCCATACGTGTCGGGTCGAACATAGTGGAACCATCAGCGCATCATAGAGAAACAATGCGGTTTTGGGTGCGCTTCGCTCGGAGTTTCTGGGCTAGCAAGGTATCAGCCTTATCCGACTTCTCATAGAACCTCTGACGTGTCCACAAGAGTGCCTTGACTGCCTTTTTGGTTAGAATTTGAGACAATTGGCCCTTAACTGCTAGCAGTTTGGAATACGTTTTCTTTCTGGGGCAGCGTTGATGCAAAAGGGTCAGGGCAGCAAGTTCCGATTTGAGGGCTCGGACACGTGCCTCGGTTTTCCTTTGGGCAGCCGAGAGGCTTATAAGGTAGCCTCAGATGGTGGCCTTGTGTGCTTCACATAGCAAGGAGGGAGTGATGTCTGGGGTCGCATTATCTGCGTAATAGTTAGTCAGTGCGGTGGTAATATCAGCAACAGTGCCCTTCTTGAGGAGGAGGGATTCATTTAAGCGCCAGGATCGAATAGGAGGGATTGGAGAAGGAGTCGAAATCTCAAACAGGACAGCCGAGTGGTCTGACCAGGAGATGGGGAACGTCTAAGCACCGAGGAGTTTACGGGTCGTGTCTCGGTCAACAAACACATAGTCAATACGAGTATAGAGATCATGAGGTGGGGAGTAATGAGTAAATCCCTTCGCTGAGGGATACAAGGTTCTCCAACCGTCGTATAGGTTATAAAGTGACAAATGTGACTGCAGACGTTTAGCCAATTTGGTGGGAGAAACAGCGGTAGCACCGGAATGGGACCTATGCAGAAGGGGGTCCATAGTAACATTACAGTCTCCACCAATTATAGTCATGCCCGTTGGGAGCCGGGAGAGGCTGTCAAAAAAGGCCGTAAAAAGAGAACCCTGCTGCGCATTAGGGGCATATATGGAGGCCAGAATAAGAGGAACCTGGTTATAGGTACATTAGAGGATAATGTAGCGGCCCTGGGGATCCGATACAGTGTCATTAACCACTATGGGGAGGCCGTGACGAATCATGATAGCGGTGCCTCTACGTTTGGCAGGCATATTTGAGTAATAGACGTGTGGAAACTGTTTACAGTACATAGACGGATGAGGGGGTTTAAAATGGGTATCCTGGATCAAAACAATATCGGATTTCCGTCTATTAAACAATTGGATGGCTATGGCTCGTTTAGTGGGAGAATTAAGGCCGTTAGCGTTAACCGATATAACGTTCAAAGTCATGGTGGGAAAGGGTGCGGGTGATGCAGAGTGGAGGGCAGGGAGGGACCGATCCGGCTATGGGGAGAAGAAAAGAAAGGAAAGAGAGAAAAGGGAAAAGAATCTGTATAAGAATACAGAAGGGAGAAACCCTTTCCTAAAGAAGGGCCGGGTTCAACAAAGAAAGGATAAGCGCCATCTGGGCATATCCTTCGGTGGGGGGTTTGGGCTCGTAGCAAAAAGGCAAATAGAGTGAGGAGAAACATAGAGAAAAAGGGTACCAGGGAGGCGGCCATGTGACAGGGGGGTAGGAAAGGCTGACAGAATTGCATTATAAAAACAAATGTTGACATTGCGAGCAGTATAAGCATAGGAAGCGAGCGGGATAAAGCATTCAATAATATCAGAATAATCAGATATAAACATTACTGGAATAATATAACCTGAAACAGAAAAACACAGAACTAATCCGCCAGCATCCATGCAATGGATTATCTAAACAGTAAGGCGGGTGCGTACATCACAACAGTATCAGGGGCCGAGTAAAAGAGATTATTATCTAAACTAACAGTCTATTAACAGAGAGCCCCCCAGTTCGCTTTCAGAAAAAGATAACAATAATAAAAAACTGGACCCGGTGGGGTGGTCGTCATCTATGAACGGGTGGCGGGACAGTTAATAAGCAATGGAGGCAAGAAAAGGAAAATTTACCAACGATCCGAACAGGCGTCCACAAGCGGCCGACACAGCGCAGCCAAGTAGATAACCACAGCGTGTCGCCGAATGAGGAGGTCCGCTCGGCATGTCCCAACCACCAGGCTATATAGGAAACAAGGAAGGCAAAAGTGAAAACGAAACTTATAGATAAAAAGATAGATGACCACAGCATGTCGCCGAGTGGTGAAGTCCGCCCAAGGCCTCACAACCACCAGGCCGTATAGAGAATATGGGAGTCAAATGTTAATGTGAGACAAAGTGAAACAGGAGAGATATCAAAACAGTAAAAATCACATCAA
The DNA here is from genome assembly GCF_028390025.1 of Pseudophryne corroboree. Lineage (NCBI taxonomy): Eukaryota > Metazoa > Chordata > Amphibia > Anura > Myobatrachidae > Pseudophryne > Pseudophryne corroboree. The sequence continues at coordinate 288,917,949 of NC_086453.1, read as the reverse complement.
CAAAGACTGTATCATGAAATACCAGAGAATGTTCAAGTGGAGGACCAGTCCGGAATTGGAGCCCTTGGGCCCGAGGTAGATGGCGACAACTGGTTCCGGATCGACTCGGGGAGATCTTCAAAGCTGACCAAGAGTCTTGAGCCAATCAACTCCCAGCGTCGGGGTCCAGACTGCGAACATAGTCCCGTTTTGTGTAACCAGAGAACGTTCAAATGGTAGACCATTCCGGGACAGGAGCCCAGAAAAGTGTTCAGATAAAAGACCATTCCGAAGCTGGGGCCCTAGGGCCCGAGGCAGGGGGTGATAGCCAGTCCCGAGTCGACTCAGGTAGATCTTCGCAGATGCCAAGAGTTTTAAGTAAATCAGCTCCCTGCGTCGGGATTTTGATTGCAAACATAGTTCCATTCTGAGTGACTTGTAATTGAAAAGGGAAGCCCCACTTGTATCTAATGGAATGGGCATGGAGTGCCTTGGTTATATCGATGAGGTCTCTGCGTTTTTGAAGGGTAGAGGGAGCAAGATCCTGGAAAAGTTGCAGCTGGGAGCCGGCATAAGAAATGGACGGCGTCCCTCTAGCTGCTAGCATAATTCTCTCCTTGGTACCGTAGTAGTGAAAACGTATAATAACATCACGTGGTGGTTGATTAGGAGGTGGTTTAGGTCGTAGGGCCCTATGGGCGCGGTCCAAATGAAGAAGGGCCACAGGAACATCTGAAACCAGCTGTAGAAAAAGGTTCTCCAGGTACTCGGGGAGGGACTCAGAGGATACACTCTCGGGGACGTTCCGAACACGGATATTGTTCCGACGATTGCGATTGTCAATATCCTCTAAGTGGTCTCTGTACGCTTCCATATCAGCCCGGATGTCCAAGAGCTCCCTCTCAACCACCGTTTGAAAGTGGCAAACGTCATCGACCTTGCATTCCAAGGAGTCCGTACGGGAACCCAGGTCCGCTAGCTCAGATCTGAACTCAGTTAAGACCGCCCTCATTTCCGACTGGATCGTTTTTGTAACAATAGCCACAATATCTTGAGTAGAAAGTGGAACAGTGGAGGTGGCGGCGTCAGCAGAATCAAGGGATTGGTCGGTTGATGGTGAGTTCCGGGTGGAAGCGCCGGCTTTCTCCCAGGCCCGCAGTATACTAGGTTTAGGCGTCTGAGAATTCTTGCGATTTTTTTGAGACATTATGAACACAGAGTCTCGGTTCAATATAATAGGGTAATGCAATATATGTGACAGTGCCCCCCGTCACTAATCGGTCACTATGATTAGGGAGACATGAACCCCAGATGGGGTACTAGGCGTTTAAAGAAGCCTCGAAACAGCATGGGGATTGCCACGGCAAATGGAGTAGGAGATTATAGTGGCCTGCAAGCTAATAACGCAACCCACAGTTATCACGGTAATTGTCCACCAGTCATGGGCCAGCCAAGGAGCGAGTATGAATTCCTGAGAAGTGGGTAATATAGCAGATGGAAAGGGCAGCTAAGGGGTAAAAGAGGACGGTCTCTCACCCTGCCTCAGGGGCCCATGGGAATCCGGGTAGGAGATCCAGAGTGTTACAGGATGCTTGGAGACAGCGGACAGGCACCTCCACACCAGGCCAGGCTGGAGCAGGGAGAGGAGAAACAGCCACCACAGCCCAGTAGGATCAGCCCTCCTCCGCCTGCACCGCGCAGGGCAATGCTGGGCCTCCTCCCTCCGTTATGTGGGGGGCAGTGGAGCCTCCGTGGATGCAGGAGGCCAACAGGAGAGGCCAGAGGGAAGCCCGCGGCTCCGAGTGCGAAAGCCCGATTCCTCCGAGTCACGGAGCCCCGGGGGCGGGGCCGCACCAAACCCGGGCCCAGGATCACCAGGCCGCAGCATGCAGAGATAGACCGCGGATGCTCCGGGTCCAGCAGCAAGCAGCAAGACGCTCCGGAGGACTCCCGCAGGGCAGGGAGGAGATCAGGGCCCGGGCCGGCAGACGGAGGGTGGAGGGGAAGGAGAGAGCCCGCAGGAGACCCCACCAAGATGGCCGCCACGCGTCTCACCCGGCGGGCAGGCCGCACCACAGTTCACCTCTCTCCCGGGAGGAAGCAGGCCGGGGAGGCAGAGGGGACCCTCGGGCAGCGTTCAGCGGTGGCGGAGGCTCCAGCAGGGACATCCAGCAGTCGCCGGGCGGGTCCGTGTCCCCAGAGGTCAGCGGCGGTTCAGCGCGGAAATCGAGGCCCCAGGCTGAGGGGCTCAGGTAGGCCACTGTCCGCAGGAGCTCCGGTTTTGCTCCCCGACTCCGCAGCTCTCACCTGGCCATTTCAGGGGGTAATAGGGGAACACCCAGCAGTAGTCAGGGGATGGGGATAAAAGAACAGGCCGATTTTAAAAGCCCAAGCTGCAGGAGCTCCCCTCAGGCACCTCCATTCTCCTCAGCAGCTAGGCCACGCCCCGGACCCCTGTAATTTTGTAGTATACAAGACAGTGCAAGTGTACCTTTATTTTTACAGCAACTCTGTATTTTTACAGCATACAAGACAGTACCAGTGTACCTTTATTTTCACAGCACCCCTGTATTTTTACTGCACACAAGACAGGGCCAGTGTGCATTTTTTTTTAACAACAGCACCAATGTATTTTTACAGCATACAGGACAGGGCCAGTGTACCTTTATTTTCTCAGCAACCCAGTATTTTTACAGCATACAAGACAGGGCCAGTGTACCTTTATTTTCACAGAACCCCTGTATTTTTACAGTATACAAGACAGGGCCAGTGTAACTTTATTTTCACAGAACCCCTGTATTTTTACAGTATACAAGACAGGGCCAGTGCACCTTTATTTTCACAGCACCCCTGTATTTTTACAGCATACAAGACAGGGCCAGCACCCCTGTATTTTAATATCACCCCTGTAATTTTACAGCATACAAGACAGGGCCAGTGTACCTTTATTTTCACAGAACCCCTGTATTTTTACAGTATACAAGACAGGGCCAGTGCACCTTTATTTTCATGGCACCCCTGTATTTTTACAGCATACAAGACAGGGCCAGCACCCCTGTATTTTAATATCACCCCTGTAATTTTACAGCATACAAGACAGGGCCAGTGTACCTTTACAACACCCCTGTATTTTTTTTACAGCATACAGGACTGTGCCCATGTAGAGCACAGTGACAGAACAGCAACACCCAGGTACAGCTGCAGCACCCCTAACAGCACAGGACACCACAGTGACAGGACAGCACCCCTAACAGCACACAGGACAGCAACCCTAAAGAGCACACAATGACCTCAGCCGACGCCACCACCAACAGAGAGAGAGGTCTATCTCCCTCACTTTCCAAATCTGGAGTGAAAATGGTGGCAAGGCGCAGCTCTTGATATTGAATCTAAAACCCGCTAGAATCCGACAGCGGGATGATGATGTTTTGCCTCATTCTGGGATCCGAGTCTGATGGGAAGTCCTGAGCCAGACTCGGATCCGGGCTTGGATCCTGAAGTCGGGGGGGGGGGGGGGGGGGGGGTTTCGGAGATCCGAACCCGCTCATCTCTAGTATTTAGCACCTGAATGATTAACTTACAGATAGAGCCACACTCATCTAGTGTGGCTCTATCGTATACGTGCTCTCCAGGTCATACCTGAGTACCACAGTACCAATATAGTTACAGTAAATGATGCAGCTACAGAGACTCCAATCAACATTAAATGTGGTCAATACCAAGTGGATGGATTAATAGAATAGCCACTACACTGTAAACCTGATTAACTGAGTGATGCTTGAATTACATTTCATCAAGCGCATTATGAAAGGTACGATAATTAACAATATAGATGCCATTACCAGTTCCCAGTGCTGCCTTAGGTTCCAGAAACTACTGGTACACACCACCTCACAGGCGATGCACCCCTTTGCCCCTGCTTACCTGGGGTGCATGACAGCAGTGCAACTGGCTTCCGCTACTCTATGTGGACACACTTCCCCATTCTGCTGCTCCCCTAGTCCCGCTGTCAGTCACTCCAAACTGCTACTGGCCCCACTGACGCATTTCTCCTCACTTCTGCCATACATCACCTGCTGCAACACACTTGCCACAGTACATAGCCCCCAGTAACCCCATCTGCCACACTGCCACTTTCTGCTGCCACATTAGCTCCTGTTGCCAGTAAGGCCATGCTGCTGTACCTCACTTGCCATCCTGCTTCCCCAAGTTGGTGTCCCTGCACCACTGTCATAGCTGCAATGGAGAAGAGAGAAAACAAATCCTGAAAACATGCTACAATGCCAGCCAGTCTTTGGCAACACATCACCAATCGGTTGCCAAGTCAGAGGCTAACCAGCCCAACACTCTCCTCGGGTTCAAGCGACTTTATTCTTGCGCTGGAATCCCGCAACTTATTACATTCCCCCACTGGTGTTAGATCACATTAAAGTGTTCTTATTGCCTACATAAAGCAGCCATTTAAATGGTAGAACCAATATGCAGTCTATAAATTCCCTGGGAGCTGGTGATATCAATGAGACATTCTTATCTAGTAATGAGAGCAGGAACTGGCTTCTAACAGGATCCTGCAATGCTGGAAAGGTACTGTATTTGTGTTTCACCATTATCAGTAGGACTACAGGGACACGTCACAATATTTCATAATCTAGGAAGATAGAATCTGTACTCAAGGACTCAGCAATCAGCATAAGAGATTGATGGAAAATCTATACAGTATTCAACTTTCACTAACCATCACCAGCTCTTTATAAAACAGACACTATGGGGTATATTTACTAAGGTCCCGATTTTGACCGAGATGATGTTTTTTCTTCAAAGTGTCATCTCGGGAATTTACTAAACTCAAATCACGGCAGTGATGAGGGCATTCGTAATATTTTGGAAGTCCTAGGAAAAAATTACGAATCAATACACCATCGGTCAAATACGCCTGCAATTTGGTAGAAATCGGTCATTTACTAAAAAGTGCAAATCACAAACACTGCCGACAATAGCCAAACACTGCCGTGCTGAAATACAATTAGTGAAAAAGTGCTAAAACAAACAGACCTGCTTTTCCCCCCCGTGTTTGGATAGGCATGCACGGATCCATGAGATCCGTGCATGTTTTTCAGTGGGAAGGGGTGGGAAAGTGTTATTTAAAAAAAAAAAAATGCGTGGGGTCCCCCTCCTAAGCAAAACCAGCCTCGGGCTCTTTGAGCCGGCCCTGGTTGAAAAAAAATGGGAAAAAAAATGATAGGGGTTCCCCCATATTTAAACAACCAGCACCGGGCTCTGCGCCTGGTCCTGGTTCCAAAAATACGGGGGACAAAAAGCGTAGGGGTCCCCCGTATTTCTGAAACCAGCACCGGGCTCCACTAACCAGATACATAATGCCACAGCCGGGGGACACTTTTATCTAGGTCCCTGCGGCCCTGGCATTACATAATCAACTAGTCACCCCTGGCCGGGGTACCCTGGAGGAGTGGGGACCCCTTCTATCAAGGTGTCCCCCTCCTCCAGCCACCCAAGGACCAGGGGTGAAGCCCGAGGCTGTCCCCCCCCATCCAAGGGCTGCGGATGGGAGGCTGATAGCCTTTTTGACAAAAAATGAATATTGTTTTTAGTAGCAGTACTACAAGTCCCAGCAAGCCTCCCCCGCAAGCTGGTACTTGGAGAACCACAAGTACCAGCATGCAGTGGAAAACCGGGCCCGCTGGTACCTGTAGTACTACTACTAAAAAAATACCCCAATAAAAACATAAGACACACACCTTGAAAGTAAAACTTTAATACATACATCCACGCCTCCATATACACATACTTACCTATGTTCACACGAGGGTCGGTCCTCTTCTCCATGTAGAATCCATGGTGTACCTGTTGAAAAAATTATACTCACAAAATCCAGTGTAGATGGCTCCTCTTTTAATCCATTTGTAATCCAGGTACTTTGCAAAATAACAAAACGAACACCCGACCTCGCACTGAAAGGGACCCCATGTTTTCACATGGGACCCCTTTCTCCGAATGCCAGGAACCCCCTCTGACTTATGTCTAAGATGGTTCCATCAGCCAATCAGGGTGCGCCACGTTGTGGCACCCTCCTGATTGGCTGTGTGCTCCTGTAGTATATGACAGGCAGCACACGGCAATGTTACAATGTAGCGCCTATGCGCTCCATTATAACCAATGGTGAGAACTTTGTGGTCAGCGGTGAGGTTACTTTCGGTCAACTAAAAACAATATTCACATTTTTTCAAAAGGCTATCAGCCCCCCATCCGCCGCCCTTAGATGGGGGGGACAGCCTCGGCTTCACCCCTGGCCCTTGGGTGGCTGGAGGGGGGGGACCCCTTGATTGAAGGGGTCCCCACTCCTCCAGGGTACCCCGGCCAGGGGTGACTAGTTGGGTATGTAATGCCAGGGCCGCAGGGACCAATATAAAAGTGTCCTCCGGCTGTGGCATTATGTATCTGGCTAGTGAAGCCCGGTGCTGGTTTCAGAAATACGGGGGACCCCTACGCTTTTTGTCCCCCGTATTTTTTGAACCAGGACCAGGCGCAGAGCCCGGTGCTGGTTGTTTAAATATGGGGGAACCCCTGACATTTTTTTCCCCATATTTTTTCAACCAGGACCGGCTCAAAGAGCCCGAGGCTGGTTTGGCTTAGGAGGGGGGACCCCACGCAATTTTTTTTGGGATTTTAACACTGATTTCAATTTTTTAAAAGGTGCACAATGAAGCCCAGCACGGATCTCTCAGATCCGGCCGAGATTCATTGTATTAAAGTCGGCAGTGTTTTACAAGTCACTCACGTAAAACACTGCCAAAAAAAACGAATGACATCGACATCGGAAAATCCGAAAATGCAGAATACGACAGCTTAGTAAATTAGTCGTAACAAATTCAAAAAGTTGCAACTTTACACTTTCGATGTCATTCGTGATTGAACTTTGACCTCAGACGGGAAAATACGAATTTTAGTAAATATACCCCTATGTAGGCTAACATAACTATCGCCATTAGTTATTTTCTCTGCAGGATCTCAGCTCCCCCAGAGATTCAGGAGCAGTGTTCATGAGAACATAAATTTATATCACCAGCATTTTCTACAAAGAAATTACCAGTTTAATAATCTATCTGCAGAAAAACAACATTTGCAAGATACCATTTGGCAGGTACATAAAATCATGCATATTAGTAATATAATAAACAAAGGCTGGATTTATCATTCTTGACCCACCCATAAACACCTCAGTTTCTTTAAAGATCGTTTCATGCATGCAATTTTTTTTTAACAGAAACCCCATCTTTACACATCTATAAGTGTATCTATTGCCTACATTCAGGAGAAAGTGAGTCTGTTGTTTTTTTAAGCTATTGGCCCAAACATTGCAGATTTGGATTTCTGGGAATTTTAGTCCAGCCCTGATTCACCCAGCCAATCCTGATCTATGCGGAGCACACCTCTGTGGCCAAATGATGGGATCCTTCTAAGCAAAGGAGACTGCTCTACCTAAATCTGGAATGCCAGTGGTCCTGATGAGAATTCAACCTACCATTTGACAGTTTTGACTAGGGACCAGTGACATCACTGTGATCACTGATGTCCCTAATGAATTCTTGTTCACTGTATACTTCATGAGGTGACTCTCATATCTCATGAGTATTATTCAAGTCCACAAAATCTGCTTCCATTGTGTGTAGACAATGGACACCCTTTACATAGGTTAGTAAAACAATGCTTATTATATCTTTGAAGACAAGAAACAAATGCACTGTGTATTATGTATTGCTCTTATTGATGAGTAAAAAAAGAGTGCATTGTCTGAGTATTTTTTAGAGATGAGCGGGTTCGGTTCCTCGGAATCCGAACCCGCCCGAACTTCAGTTTTTTTTACACGGGTCCGAGCGACTCGGATCTTCCCGCCTTGCTCGGTTAACCCGAGCGCGCCCGAACGTCATCATCACGCTGTCGGATTCTCGCGAGGCTCGGATTCTATCGCGAGACTCGGATTCTATATAAGGAGCCGCGCGTCGCCGCCATTTTCATACGTGCATTGAGATTCATAGGGAGAGGACGTGGCTGGCGTCCTCTCCGTTTATAGAGATTCGAGAAGAGAGTGAGACAGAGAGAGACACAGTAGTAATTTTGGGGAGCATTAGGAGGAGTACTACTACTACTACTAGTACTTGCTGAAGTGATAGAGATAGTGTGACTGTATTATCTGACTTATGGGGGAGACACTGACAGTGGGGAGCAGTTAGAGTCTGAGAGCAGGACTCAGGACTCAGGAGTACATATAACGTACAGTGCACACTTTTGCTGCCAGAGTGCCACACTGCCATTGTTTGTGACCACACTGACCACCAGTATAATATATATTGTGATTGTCTGCTTAGGACTCAGGAGTACTACTTGCAAGTTGCTGATAGTGTGACCAGTGACCTGACCACCAGTTTAATAATCACCACCAGTTTATGAGTTTAATATATATATATATATATATAATTGTATATAATATATATATAATATTGTATACCACCTAGCACCTACCCGTGTTTTTTTTTTTTTTTTCTTTCTTCTTTATACATACTACTATAGTAGCTTACTGTAGCAGTCTGCGGTGCTGCTGAGCTGACAGTGTCCAGCAGGTCCGTCATCAGTCATTACATAATAAATATATATACCTGTCCGGCTGCAGTACTAGTGATATTATATATACATATATATTGATTTCATCTCATTATCATCCAGTCTATATTATCAGCAGACACAGTACGGTAGTCCACGGCTGTAGCTACCTCTGTGTCGGCACTCGGCAGTCCATCCATAATTGTATACCACCTACCCGTGGTTTTTTTTTTCCTTTCTTTATACATACTACTATAGTAGCTTACTGTAGCAGTCTGTGGTGCTGCTGAGCTGACAGTGTCCAGCAGGTCCGTCATCAGTCATTACATAATAAATATATATACCTGTCCGGCTGCAGTACTAGTGATATTATATATACATATATATTGATTTCATCTCATTATCATCCAGTCTATATTATCAGCAGACACAGTACGGTAGTCCACGGCTGTAGCTACCTCTGTGTCGGCACTCGGCAGTCCATCCATAATTGTATACCACCTACCCGTGGTTTTTTTTTTCTTTCTTCTTTATACATACTACTATAGTAGCTTACTGTAGCAGTCTGCGGTGCTGCTGAGCTGACAGTGTCCAGCAGGTCCGTCATCAGTCATTACATAATAAATATATATACCTGTCCGGCTGCAGTACTAGTGATATTATATATATATATATATTGATTTCATCTCCTTATCATCCAGTCTATATTAGCAGCAGACACAGTACGGTAGTCCACGGCTGTAGCTACCTCTGTGTCGGCAGTCGCTTGTCCATCCATAATTGTATACCACCTACCCGTGGTTTTTTTTTTCTTTCTTCTTTATACATACTACTATAGTAGCTTACTGTAGCAGTCTGCGGTGCTGCTGAGCTGACTGTGTCCAGCAGGTCCGTCATCAGTCATTACATAATAAATATATCTACCTGTCCGGCTGCAGTACTAGTGTGATATAATATATATTGATTTCATCTCATTATCATCCAGTCTATATTAGCAGCAGACACAGTACGGTAGTCCACGGCTGTAGCTACCTCTGTGCCGGCAGTCGCTCGTCCATCCATAAGTATACTAGTATCCATCCATCTCCATTGTTTACCTGAGGTGCCTTTTAGTTGTGCCTATTAAAATATGGAGAACAAAAATGTTGAGGTTCCAAAATTAGGGAAAGATCAAGATCCACTTCCACCTCGTGCTGAAGCTGCTGCCACTAGTCATGGCCGAGACGATGAAATGCCAGCAACGTCGTCTGCCAAGGCCGATGCCCAATGTCATAGTACAGAGCATGTAAAATCCAAAACACCAAATATCAGTAAAAAAAGGACTCCAAAATCTAAAATAAAATTGTCGGAGGAGAAGCGTAAACTTGCCAATATGCCATTTACCACACGGAGTGGCAAGGAACGGCTGAGGCCCTGGCCTATGTTCATGGCTAGTGGTTCAGCTTCACATGAGGATGGAAGCACTCAGCCTCTCGCTAGAAAAATGAAAAGACTCAAGCTGGCAAAAGCACCGCAAAGAACTGTGTGTTCTTCCAAATCCCAAATCCACAAGGAGAGTCCAATTGTGTCGGTTGCGATGCCTGACCTTCCCAACACTGGACGTGAAGAGCATGCGCCTTCCACCATTTGCACGCCCCCTGCAAGTGCTGGAAGGAGCACCCGCAGTCCAGTTCCTGATAGTCAGATTGAAGATGTCAGTGTTGAAGTACACCAGGATGAGGAGGATATGGGTGTTGCTGGCGCTGGGGAGGAAATTGACCAGGAGGATTCTGATGGTGAGGTGGTTTGTTTAAGTCAGGCACCCGGGGAGACACCTGTTGTCCGTGGGAGGAATATGGCCGTTGACATGCCTGGTGAAAATACCAAAAAAAATCAGCTCTTCGGTGTGGAAGTATTTCAACAGAAATGCGGACAACATTTGTCAAGCCGTGTGTTGCCTTTGTCAAGCTGTAATAAGTAGGGGTAAGGACGTTAACCACCTCGGAACATCCTCCCTTATACGTCACCTGCAGCGCATTCATAATAAGTCAGTGACAAGTTCAAAAACTTTGGGCGACAGCGGAAGCAGTCCACTGACCAGTAAATCCCTTCCTCTTGTAACCAAGCTCACGCAAACCACCCCACCAACTCCCTCAGTGTCAATTTCCTCCTTCCCCAGGAATGCCAATAGTCCTGCAGGCCATGTCACTGGCAATTCTGACGATTCCTCTCCTGCCTGGGATTCCTCCGATGCATCCTTGTGTGTAACGCCTACTGCTGCTGGCGCTGCTGTTGTTGCTGCTGGGAGTCGATGGTCATCCCAGAGGGGAAATCGTAAGACCACTTTTACTACTTCCACCAAGCAATTGACTGTCCAACAGTCCTTTGCGAGGAAGATGAAATATCACAGCAGTCATCCTGCTGCAAAGCGGATAACTGAGGCCTTGGCATCCTGGGTGGTGAGAAAAGGTGGTTCCGGTATCCATCATTACTGCAGAGCCAACTAGAGACTTGTTGGAGGTACTGTGTCCCCGGTACCAAATACCATCTAGGTTCCATTTCTCTAGGCAGGCGATACCGAAAATGTACACAGACCTCAGAAAAAGAGTCACCAGTGTCCTAAAAAATGCAGCTGTACCCAATGTCCACTTAACCACGGACATGTGGACAAGTGGAGCAGGGCAGGGTCAGGACTATATGACTGTGACAGCCCACTGGGTAGATGTATGGACTCCCGCCGCAAGAACAGCAGCGGCGGCACCAGTAGCAGCATCTCGCAAACGCCAACTCTTTCCTAGGCAGGCTACGCTTTGTATCACCGGTTTCCAGAATACGCACACAGCTGAAAACCTCTTACGGCAACTGAGGAAGATCATCGCGGAATGGCTTACCCCAATTGGACTCTCCTGTGGATTTGTGGCATCGGACAACGCCAGCAATATTGTGTGTGCATTAAATCTGGGCAAATTCCAGCACGTCCCATGTTTTGCACATACCTTGAATTTGGTGGTGCAGAATTTTTTTAAAAACGACAGGGGCGTGCAAGAGATGCTGTCGGTGGCCAGAAGAATTGCGGGACACTTTTGGCGTACAGGCACCACGTACAGAAGACTGGAGCAACACCAAAAACGCCTGAACCTGCCCTGCCATCATCTGAAGCAAGAAGTGGTAACGAGGTGGAATTCAACCCTATATATGCTTCAGAGGTTGGAGGAGCAGCAAAAGGCCATTCAAGCCTATACAATTCAGCACGATATAGGAGGTGGAATGCACCTGTCTCAAGCGCAGTGGAGAATGATTTCAACGTTGTGCAAGGTTCTGCTGCCCTTTGAACTTGCCACACGTGAAGTCAGTTCAGACACTGCCAGCCTGAGTCAGGTCATTCCCCTCATCAGGCTTTTGCAGAAGAAGCTGGAGACATTGAAGGAGGAGCTAACACGGAGCGATTCCGCTAGGCATGTGGGACTTGTGGATGGAGCCCTTAATTCGCTTAACAAGGATTCACGGGTGGTCAATCTGTTGAAATCAGAGCACTAAATTTTGGCCACCGTGCTCGATCCTAGATTTAAAATCTACCTTGGATCTCTCTTTCCGGCAGACACAAGTCTGCTGGGGTTCAAAGACCTGCTGGTGAGAAAATTGTCAAGTCAAGCGGAACGCGACCTGTCAACATCTCCTCCTTCACATTCTCCCGCAACTGGGGGTGCGAGGAAAAGGCTCAGAATTCCGAGCCCACCCGCTGGCGGTGATGCAGGGCAGTCTGGAGCGACTGCTGATGCTGACATCTGGTCCGGACTGAAGGACCTGTCAACGATTACGGACATGTCGTCTACTGTCACTGCATATGATTCTCTCCCCATTGAAAGAATGGTGGAGGATTATATGAGTGACCGCATCCAAGTAGGCACGTCACACAGTCCGTACTTATACTGGCAGGAAAAAGAGGCAATTTGGAGGCCCTTGCACAAACTGGCTTTATTCTACCTAAGTTGCCCTCCCACAAGTGTGTACTCCGAAAGAGTGTTTAGTGCCGCCGCTCACCTTGTCAGCAATCGGCGTACGAGGTTACTTCCAGAAAATGTGGAGAAGATGATGTTCATTAAAATGAATTATAATCAATTCCTCCGTGGAGACATTGACCAGCAGCAATTGCCTCCACAAAGTACACAGGGAGCTGAGATGGTGGATTCCAGTGGGGACGAATTGATAATCTGTGAGGAGGGGGATGTACACGGTGATATATCGGAGGATGATGATGAGGTGGACATCTTGCCTCTGTAGAGCCAGTTTGTGCAAGGAGAGATTAATTGCTTCTTTTTTGGTGGGGGTCCAAACCAACCCGTCATTTCAGTCACAGTCGTGTGGCAGACCCTGTCACTGAAATGATGGGTTGGTTAAAGTGTGCATGTCCTGTTTATACAACATAAGGGTGGGTGGGAGGGCCCAAGGACAATTCCATCTTGCACCTCTTTTTTCTTTCATTTTTCTTTGCGTCATGTGCTGTTTGGGGAGTGCTTTTTGGAAGGGCCATCCTGCGTGACACTGCAGTGCCACTCCTAGATGGGCCCGGTGTTTGTGTCGGCCACTAGGGTCGCTTATCTTACTCACACAGCTACCTCATTGCGCCTCTTTTTTTCTTTGCGTCATGTGCTGTTTGGGGAGTGTTTTTTGGAAGGGCCATCCTGCGTGACACTGCAGTGCCACTCCTAGATGGGCCAGGTGTTTGTGTCGGCCACTAGGGTCGCTTATCTTACTCACACAGCTACCTCATTGCGCCTCTTTTTTTCTTTGCGTCATGTGCTGTTTGGGGAGGGTTTTTTGGAAGGGCCATCCTGCGTGACACTGCAGTGCCACTCCTAGATGGGCCAGGTGTTTGTGTCGGCAACTAGGGTCGCTTATCTTACTCACACAGCTACCTCATTGCGCCTCTTTTTTTCTTTGCGTCATGTGCTGTTTGGGGAGGGTTTTTTGGAAGGGCCATCCTGCGTGACACTGCAGTGCCACTCCTAGATGGGCCAGGTGTTTGTGTCGGCCACTAGGGTCGCTTAGCTTAGTCATCCAGCGACCTCGGTGCAAATTTTAGGACTAAAAATAATATTGTGAGGTGTGAGGTATTCAGAATAGACTGAAAATGAGTGGAAATTATGGTTTTTGAGGTTAATAATACTTTGGGATCAAAATGACCCCCAAATTCTATGATTTAAGCTGTTTTTTAGTGTTTTTTGAAAAAAACACCCGAATCCAAAACACACCCGAATCCGACAAAAAAAATTCGGTGAGGTTTTGCCAAAACGCGGTCGAACCCAAAACACGGCCGCGGAACCGAACCCAAAACCAAAACACAAAACCCGAAAAATTTCAAGTGCACATCTCTAGTATTTTTGCTTGGTAATAAGTTACCATATGGTAGAGTCACGCCCAGGTTATGTCACTCAGGGGAGTCCTTTCTGGATTTCCAAGCTCCGCTTAGTTATAGGAAGTCTTCACCATATCTTCCTGTCTTGAATATTGGGCAGTACTAAGAGAAGTCCCTCAGCGACTCTTCAAGAAATCTTTGCTGAAAACAATTGCTGTACATAGAGCAAAGCAACATTTCTCTTACGTCCTAGAGGATGCTGGGGTCCACATTAGTACCATGGGGTATAGATGGGTCCCTTGGGAGCCATGGGCACTTTAAGAGTTTAATAGTGTGGGCTGGCTCCTCCCTCTATGCCCCTCCTACCAGACTCAGTTTAGAAAATGTGCCCGGTGGAGCCGGTCACAGCTAGGAGAGCTCCTAGGAGTTTTTCTAGTTTTATTGTTTTTTTAAAATGTTAGGTACAGGGAGGCTGCTGGCAACAGCCCCCCTGCTTCGTGGGACTTAGGGGGGAGTAGGAACCAACTCTAGAAGTTAATGGTTCTCTATCTCCGCTGACAGGACACTGAGCTAGTGAGGGTGCTGATCGTAAGCCACGAGGCGACCGCTCACTCCCACAGCATGGCCGCCACCCCCTAACAGAGCCAGAAGATAGAAGAGTGGTGAGTATGACGCCAGCGACCCGGGAAGCGGGTCGCCGGCGGGAATGGCGGCACAAGAGTTGGAGAGCAGCTCTGGCAGGCTGCGCTCCGGAAGGCTCAGTGGCACTTGGTGTACGGCGCTGTGAGGGGCGTCCTGGGCCAGCGCAACATACCCTCCTACACTGGCCCAGAGCCAAAACTACCTATGGGCAAGCGGTGCCTGGCACACAGCGCAAAAGCACTGTGGGCGCAGGACCGCCGCCAGAAACTGTGGGGCCATGACTACCACCGCTAGCTGCAGCGCTGGCAGCAGTGACCAGTGAGGTGTGCCTGGCCCCTTCTCCCGCAATTACCGCAATCTACCACCAGCGCTGTAGCTGCCTGCTTCCCATACCCGGCTGCAGCTCCTCCGGCCGCCCGAAGCCCCGCCCACTTAACTCCTTCTGACCCCCGCAATGTCTGTCTGCTGTATGTAGATTACAGCAGCAGGAAGTAAGAGAGTGCTTCCCATGCGCTCAGATGACCGTCCCCCCCGCGCTGCCCGTCTTGCTGTGTGAGGAGAGGGACTTCCACGGGACAGAACAGATGCTGGCAGCTGAACTTAGTAAGTAGTGCAATACACTACTCTCTCTCTTTGCATACACACACAAACACTCTTTGGACACATATACTGTACACACACTCTCTCACTCCTCTACCTAGCTAGCAAAATGTGTATAAGGGGCTTTTCTATGGTGTAACACGAATAAGGTAACAGACGGACGCTGCTGCGCTGTGTAATGTGACCAACGGACGCTACGCAATGAGACTGACGGACCCTGCTGTGCACTGTAATGTGACCGATGTATGCTGCTGCGCTGTGTAATGTGTCCGACGTATGCTGCTGTGCACTATAATGTGACCGACGTATGCTGCTGCACTGTGTAATGTGACCGACGTATGCTGCTGTGCACTGTAATGTGACCGACGTATGCTGCTGCGCTGTGTAATGAGACCGACGTATGCTGCTGCGCTGTGTAATGTGACCGACGTATGCTGCTGCACTGTGTAATGTGACCAACGTATGCTGCTGCGCTGTGTAATGTGAACGACGGACACTACTGTGCGGTGTAATGTGACCGACGGACACTACTGTGCGGTGTAATGTGACCGATGGATGCTACTGTGCTGTGTAATGTGACCGACGGACGCTACTGTGTGGTGTAATGTGATCGTTGGACGCTACTGTGTGGTGTAATGTGATCGTTGGACGCTACTGTGCGGCGTAAAGTGACCGACGGATGCTACTGTGTGGTGTAATGTGACCGTTGGACGCTACTGTGTGGTGTAATGTGACCGCTGGACGCTACTGTGTGGTGTAATGTGACCGTTGGACGCTACTGTGTGGTGTAATGTGACCGCTGGACGCTACTGTGTGGTGTAATGTGACCGTTGGATGCTACTGTGTGGTGTAATGTGACCGTTGGATGCTACTGTGTGGTGTAATGTGACTGTTGGACGCTACTGTACGGTGTAAAGTGACCGTTGGACGCTACTGTGTGGTGTAATGTGACAGTTGGACGCAACTGTGTGGTGTAATGTGACCGACGGATGCTAATGTGCATGGTAATGTGATGGACGGATTCTGCTGTGCGGCGTAATATGAATTGGTACAATTCTATGGCCATGCCCCATCCCCATAAAGTCACATCCCTATATATTTGGCGCACGCCTGCGGCACGCACTGCCCTATTTTAATTGTGTGTGTGTGTGGGGGGGGGGGGGCACCAATTCTCTTTTTGGCACAGGGCACCAAAAGTCTAGTTACCGCTCTGGCCTGCCTTATGTGTAAAAAAGGGAGGATTGTCTGCCATAATGTGTAAAAAGGGGGACTCTGCTGCCTAATGTGTAAAAAGGGGACCCTGCCTGCTTAATGTGTAAAAAGGGGGACTCTGCTGCTGTAATGTTTAAAATGGAGATCTGTGGCCATGCACCTTCCCCATGAAGTCACGCCCCTATATTTTTGGCGCACACTGGCCTTGTTTTGTACATGGGGGGGGGGGCGATGCTGTTTCTTGCACACAGCGCTAAAAAAAGTCTACTTACGGCACTGCACTGGTCACATACTAACAGGGGTTAATCCCACTGTTAGCAGCAAAATCACCTCAGGCCAGTATAATCTGTGAAAGCAGGAAGATGTGCCATTACAGGGGTGGGGCTTCTCCTCAGAGTGGATCCAGCACTCACCAGTGCCATTTTCTCCCTGCAGATCACACTGAAGAGACACTGACAGGGAGCGCTGCCCTCCACATAACTCCAGCATACCTCTGTGGTACTAGGGTGTTATAGACAGGAGGGGTGGAGAGTGTTATCCAGGGCCGCCATCAAGGGGGTGCCCTGTGTAAACTTGTCCCAGGCCCAGTCACACTGATAGAGAGTGGAGGGCCCGGGCTGCTCAAACAGCCTGTCAAAGCTATCCCCGGCGTCGGCCGCCGCCACTCCCCTTCCCCTGAGGCTGTCATCGGCGGGCCGCAGGCTCTTCCCCTCCGTCCGCCGCAGATCCACGCCACCCGCCACCGATCTTCTCCTGTACTTTGCTTTCTGCCATCCGTGCCCTCCCCCGTCCATAGGAATAGGCCCCGCCCCCTCACTCTGCCCGCCCCCTTCCCCTGTACCTTGCTCTCTGCCATCCGTGCTGTCTCCCGTCTGTATCAATAGGCCCCGCCCCCTTCTTCACTCAGCCCGCTCCCTTCCCCTGTACCTTGCTCTCTGCCATCCCTTCTCTCCCGTCTGTAGGAATGGGCACCGCCCCCTTCCCCTCAGCCCGCCCCCTTCATCCCCTGTGCCTTGCTCTCTCCCCTCTGTAGGACTAGGCACCACCCCCTTTATCTCCTCAGCCCGCCCCCTTCTTTCCCTGTGCCTAGCTCTCTCCCCTCTGTGCTTTCTCCTGTCTGTAGGACTAGGCCCCGCCCCCTTCTTACCCTCCACTCTCCCGAGAAAGTAGATCTAGCCTTCCCCCTCCTTACACTCCAGTCTGCTGCCCTCACTCCACTTGGTCTGGAGCTCCGTTGGGGAGAGAACTCACGGTGAGCTCATTTAGAAAGAGTAACTGAGATGTTTTAATTATATTGTGAGTAGTGTAGTGCAGTGTGGTGATATAGTATGCTGTATGGGGGGGGGGTATAGTGTAGTGATGTAGTGTGGCATATGGGGAGGGTGGTAGTGTAGTGATCAGATGTAGTACAGCATGTAGGGGGGATGTAGTGTAGTTATGTAGTGCGGTGTATAGGGGTGAATCACCTTATTTAATGTTAACCCACCTCATAAATATTTAATGATTCCACCACCTCTTGAATAATTCATGAGCCCCCATCATGTTTGCTAATGTATACATTTTTTTTTTAAATTTAGGTGTAAAATATTTTTTGTAAAAGTGTGTGTGTGTGTGTGTGTGTGTGTGTGTGTGTGTGTGTGTGTGTGTGTGTGTGTGTGTGTGTGTGTGTGTGTGGGGGGGGCTACCTACTTTGCCAGTCCCGGGCCCCACAATTTCTGGTGGCAGCCCTGGTGTTATCATAGCTGTTTAATCCTATTAAGGTTATTCAGTTCAGCGCCGGCCGTTGTCGTGTATTAACTGCCTACTGGGGCGCTGTGTGGCTGGCTCCTTATACTCTGTGACTCACTGAAGGTACTCTGGGGAAAACTGTGTCTGCATTTTCCTGTGTGTGTGTGTATTTATATATCTCACATAAGCATGTCTAAGAACACTGGGGCAGATGTATTAATCTGGAGAAGGCAAGGTGATAAAGGCACCAGCGAATCAGATCCTAACTGTTAATTTACATCTTGGAGCTGATTGGCTGGTGCCTTTATCACCTTGCACATATCACTGATTTATCACTTCCTAATGCCTTCCCCAGGTTAATACATCTGCCCCTCTGTATCTTGTGCTGCAGAGTGTGTATCTTCTCCCGAAGAGTCTATTCCATGTACTCAGAAATGGCAGGTTCTTTCTCAGCTTTCTGAATCCGAACCCCCATGGGTAGATTCTATTAGGGGCATGATATCCCAGATTACAATACAAAAGATGTGCTGTGCTCAGCCTAGAGCAGTGATTTTCGACCTTTTTTTACTCGCAACACACCGAACAATATTTTAAAACTGCCAAGGCACACCATCAGTTCCCTACAGAAAAAAACAAAAAACACACATTGGCCCTCATAGTAAAAAAAAAATCCACACATACATTGGCCTACACAGAAAAAAACATTCACATTGCTCCCCACATAAATCATATTGCTCCCTACATAAATCCTATTGCTCACCACATGAATTATTCGATTTGTTCCCCCCATAAATCTATAAATCCTTATTCTTCCCACATAAATTCTATTGTTCCCCACAGAAGAAAAAAACAAAACAAATATTAGCCCCTACCGGTCAGCTGTCCTCCTCCCTGTCCCTCAGTGGCGGGGATTGTTCATAGTGGAGTGCTGCGAATACTGAGCAGCGGGTGAGCGGGCAGGTGTGGATGTGGGTGGGCAAGGAAAGCTGTGTATGCAGGCAGGAGCTGGAAGATGTGTATGCAGGTGGGTGGGCTAGCTGGGTGGTGAGATGCAGCGGCCGCGACCTATGATATCACACCGCCGCGTCTTCAAGGCATACGTCACGGCCGGAGCACGACTGATCCTCTAAGAAGAGCCCGGGCCAACAGTTCACTCTGAAGGTGCAGGAAGCTGCTCTGGCTCCGCGGCACACCTTCCAACTGGTCGCGGAACACTAATGTGCCATGACACACTGGTTGAAAAAGCCTGGCCTAGAGTGTGAGGATTGTAGTGCTTGTTACCAATAAAACTGATCTAAATTCATAAATTGTATACTATACTAAATGAGCATAAACCAAGTATTGGATGTAATATTATGCAGATAAGCAAAAAAATCATGTGCCACTGCTGTGTTCAGCCTAATGCTACAAATGAGAATAATACGAATTCATGTAAATGTATACTTTACTCAGTAAATATAATCAAATATGAAAACACAAATTTTGGATATAGTATTGAACAAGTACATGATGACTGTGAATTATGTAAAGGGAACAGAGATATGAGCTACGATGGTGGAAGAAAGAAGAAAGGAAGAAAAGGGAAGAATGAATGAAAAATGTTTTAGAGGAAGTATATTCTTGTTTGCTTTGAAATAGGATGAGGAATGTGATCACTTTGATTGAACAGTAAAAACAATTTAGGTGTATGGTGATAAACAGCAGTGACGTGCGGTGAGGTCATTGGCTGGGGAGGCACTGAGATATATAGTGGTCGAACTGGAAATTTTGAAGTGGGGGAATGCAAAAGTCAAGGATGCAATTATTTCGGCGCGCGCGCTACAGAAGAGAGGTGTGGTTACCCAAGAAGGGGCGTGTCCAGTGTAGTAGAACCCCTTATACTATCTAGTACTGGTGCCCCTTTCACCTTATAGCACACGGTACGAGCTGAAATTCACATTATAGCACACGGTACGAGCCGAAATTCATATTGTAGCACACTGAATGAGCCGAAATTCACATTGTAGCACACTGAATGAGCCGAAATTCACATTGTAGCACACTGAATGAGCCGAAATTCACATTGTAGCACACTGAATGAGCCGAAATTCACATTGTAGCACACTGAATGAGCCGACATTCACATTGTAGCACACTGAATGAGCCGACATTCACATTGTAGCACACTGAATGAGCCGAAATTCACATTGTAGCACACTGAATGAGCCGAAATTCACATTGTAGCACACTGAATGAGCCGAAATTTACATTGTAGCACACTGAATGACCCGAAATTCACATTGTAGCACACTGAATGAGCCGAAATTCACATTGTAGCACACTGAATGAGCCGAAATTCACATTGTAGCACACTGAATGAGCCGAAATTCACATTGTAGCACACTGAATGAGCCGACATTCACATTGTAGCACACTGAATGAGACGACATTCACATTGTAGCACACTGAATGAGCCGACATTCACATTGTAGCACACTGAATGAGCCAAAATTCACATTGTAGCACACTGAATGAGCCGAAATTCACATTGTAGCACACTGAATGAGCCGACATTCACATTGTAGCACACTGACTGAGCCGAAATTCACATTGTAGCACACTGAATGAGCCGACATTAACATTATAGCACACTGAATGAGACGAAATTCGCATTATAGCACACTGAATGAGCTAAAATTGTGACAGCAGGGACAGCCAGAGTGACAGCAGAGACAGGGAGAGAGAGAGTGACATCAGGGAGAGAGAAAGTGACGACAGGGGGAGAGAGAGTGACGACAGGGAGAGAGAGTGTGACGACAGGGAGAGAGAGTGTGACGACAGGGAGAGAGTGACGACAGGGAGAGAGAGTGTGACGACAGTGACAGCAGGGAGAGAGAGAGTGACAGTAGGGACAGTAACGACAGGGAGAGAGGGTGACGACAAGGGAACATTACCTGAATGTGGTCGGCGGAGGCACCCATGGGCAGCGGCGGTGATAAGGAGTCCTTTGGTGCGATGAGGTCCTTCTGACCGCCATTTGTTGTGGCTGAGTGGCTGACAGCGGTGAGCGGCGGGTGGCTGGCGGCGGTGAGCAGCTGGCCAGGGACGTAAGTTAATACCATACGCCAGGAGGTGAAAAAGATCATATTGACTCCCCCCCCCTCCCCACTCAGCCCAGTTCAGGTATACACACAAAGACACATGTACACGCATACATACACTTACATATATAAAAATACACACCTAGCCACATTTACAAACACACACACACACACACATACATTATACCACTTATACACAAATAGCCACACATATATAGCCACATATCTACTCACAGTCACACACACACGCAGCCACATTTACACACACACACATACATGTCCCCACACTGACACTCTCCTCCATTAGTTCCAGATTGAGCTGTCAGTGGGGCAGGAGCTGGCCTGGCGGGCGGCTGTGAGCCGCGGCTTTTGATGCAAGAGTCGGGCTGTGGTGAGCTGTCAGTGGGGCGGGGGACGGGGACGGGAACCGGGCTGGCGGCGGCGGGTGGCTGGGCCGCTGTGAACTGCGGCTTTTCAAGCGGGAGCCGCGGATTTTCTTGCGGGAGCCGGGCCGTGGTGAGCTGTAAGTGGGGCGGGGGACGGGAGCCGGGCTGGCAGCGGCGGCGGGCGGCTGTGACCTGCGGCTATTCATGCGGGAGCCGGGTGGTTATGAGCCGGGGGCTGGTGAGGAGTGGAGCGGGGATAGAACATGGGAGAAGGGAGGAGCTACGCGCTAGTAGGTGGTGACGGGGCCAAAATGACCGCTGTCACAGTGATGGGCGTGCTTTCAGATACGCTGAAAGCACGCCCCTACAGTTCAGCGGCACTTAGACAGGTGCCGCTTCCATTAGTTTTTTCAATGGGCTTTTACAGCCCTCTGCTTGTCCCCGCCCCCTGCTTCCGGCCGATCGCAATGGAGAGCAGGAGGCACCGATCTCGGTGCCGTACAAATACATTTCATCAGCAATTTAAACTGAAAAATTATTAATATAATATAAATAAAATACTTATGACACAGAATATGTGTCATAAGTATCTTCTTTGTATTATTTTAATAATCACAGGGGAGGCACTGCCTCCCCTGCCTCCCCTGACTGCACGTCCCTGATAAACAGTCCCGGATTGCTTGGTACTTGATGCTGTCTCTTAAATGAAGCAAATTTTCTCCACGGAATATAGTAAAAAAGTCAGTGGTGCTGCCAAACGTGGGTGAGTGGCGGCGTCCCGCTAACTCACTTAGGTACCTGGTTCTTGCCGCGTCTTACTGAGTGGGTTCTAACCTGCCCCCGGTGCCTCTGTGCTCCGGACTCGCCGTCCTCTGCTCCAGGGGCCGCCGTCCAAGGGGGTGTCCACCACGTGAGCCTCCGCTGAGACACGGACCCAGGTGTGGACGGGTTTAGTTGGGGAAGAGTAGTTGGTATGGTTTGGCTTATTCAGCCTAGCCCAACCAATTCCACTACGGAGACTTACCTAGGCGACCACGGGGACTCGATCTCTCCTCTCAACTCCCAGAAGAAGACCAGTAATTGGTTGAAACGCGTTGGAGAGAGAGACTGCAGCAACAGAGAAAACCACGATCCGTGCACAGACCAACCCAGCAACACCGCAGGAGCGCAGCTGAGAGGAGAGATCGAGTCCCCGTGGCTATACACATCTACAGGAGTAGCTTTAAGACCCACTATTGCTTGTGCGTGGATTTCTAAAGCCATAGTAAAGTGGTCAGGCACATTACTAGAGGAATAGATTCTATGGATAAAAGTGACATTGAATTTTTTTTACGTCACATACAGGATTCGGCAGGTTTCATGATGGAGGCCATGAAGGACCTTGGCCATCTTAATGTGAGGGCTTCTTCCATGGCTGTCTTGGCACGCAGAGGACTCTGGCTGCGCCAATGGTCTGCGGATGCAGAATCCAAGAAAAGTGTGGAGAACCTACCCTTCACAGGTCAGGCTCTGTTTGGGTAAGCATTAGATGCGTGGATCTCCACGGCAACTGCGGGTAAGTCAACCTTTCTTTCCTGAGCAACACAGCCGACTAGGAAATCTTATCCTACGTCTACAATGCAGTCCTTTCGGACCTTCAAAGTTA
Organism: Pseudophryne corroboree; assembly: GCF_028390025.1. NCBI lineage: Eukaryota > Metazoa > Chordata > Amphibia > Anura > Myobatrachidae > Pseudophryne > Pseudophryne corroboree. Next base: position 288,894,726 of record NC_086453.1, on the reverse strand, counting down.
AAAAGTCCAAACCCCCTTCCACTTTCTTTAGAGGAGGTCGGGGGAAATCCAGAAAACCTGCACCAACAGGTTCCCAGGAACAGAAACCTGGTTCTGCTTCCTCAAAATCCTCAGCATGACGGTGGACCTCCCAGCCTGGAGATCGGGCGGGTGGGAGCAAGACTAAGAAATTTCAGTCATGTCTGGGTGTCATCATGCCTGGACCCCTGGGTACAAGATATTGTTATACAGGGGTACGGACTGTAGGTTTAAGAAGTTCCACCTCACAGATTTTTCAAATCAGGCTTACCAGCTTTGCTGACAGAAAGTGCTATCCTACAGGCAGCCATTCAAAAATTGCTAAGGTCAAATGTCATTGTTCCAGTTCCACCTCACCTCACAAACAAGGGTTATTACTCAAACCTGTTTGTGGTACCGAAACCGGATGGTCCGGTCAGGCCAATATTTAACCTAAAGTCTTTGAACCCTTATTTGAGGGAATTCAAATTCAAGATGGAGTCTCTGAGAGCGGTGATCTCAGGTCTGGAGGAGGGGGAATTTCTAGTATCCCTAGATATCAAGGATGCGTAGCTTCACATTTCGATCTGGCCGCCTCACCAGGCTTATCTAAGATTTGCGCTGCTGGACTGTCACTATCAGTTCCAGGCACTGCCGTTTGGCCTCTCCACGGCACCGAGGGTGTTCACCAAGGTCATGGCGGAGATATTGCTACTCCTCCGCAAGCAGGGTGTGAACATAATTCCTTATCTGGACGATCTGCTGATAAAAGCGTCTTCCAGGGAGAAGCTGTTACAGAGCATTGCTCTCTCAACTCAACTACTCCAGGATCATGGATGGATCCTGAATCTTCCAAAGTCGCATTTGGAGCCAACAAGGAGACTGTCCTTCCTGGGGATGATCCTTGACACGGAAGTACAGACAGTGTTTTTGCAGGCAGAGAAAGCGTTGGTGATACAAACAATGGTCCAGGATGTCCTGAAGCCAGCCCAAGTATCGGTTCATTAGTGCATTCGCCTTCTGGGGAAGATGGTTACCTCCTACAAGGCTCTGCAGTACGGAAGATTTCATGCACGGTCCTTCCAACTGGATCCCCTGGACAAATGGTCGGTATCTCATCTTCACATGCACCAGAGGATACGTCTGTCGCCGAAAGCCAGAATCTCGCTCCTCTGGTGGCTGCAAACTTCTCACCTACTGGAGGGCCGCAGGTTCGGAATTCAGAATTGGATCCTTTTAACCACGGATGCAAGTCTCAGAAGTTGGGGGGCAGTCACCCAGAGGATAAACTTCCAAGGAAGGTGGTCAAGTCTGGAATCCATCCTTCCGATAAACATTCTGGAACTAAGGGCCGTGTACAACCGTCTTCTACAAGCGGCACATCTTCTAAAAGATCAGGCCATTCAGGTTCAGTCGGACAATGTAACAACGGTGGCCTACATAAACCAACAAGGCGGAACGAAGAGCAGAGCTGCAATGTCAGCGGTAACAAGAATCATCCTCTGGGCAGAAAAGCACGCAGTGGTTCTGTCTGCAATCTTCATTCCAGGAGAGGACAACTGGGAAGCGGACTTCCTCAGCAGACACGATCTCCATTCAGTAGAGTGAGGTGTTCACGGAGGTGACAGGTCTTTGGGGCGTACCTCAAATATACATGATGGCCTCCCGCCTCAACAAGAAGCTTCGGAGGTACTCTTCCAGGTAAAGAGACCCACAGGCAGTGGCGGTGGACGCCCTGGTGACTCCGTGGGTTTTGAAGTCTGTGTATGTGTTCCCTCCACTTCCACTCTTCCCAAGGATTCTCAAACTAATAAAGAATAAGAGTTCGGGCGATCCTCATTACTCCGGACTGGCCAAGAAGGGCTTGGTACGCGGATCTTCTGGAGTTACTGCTGGAAGATCCGAGGCCTCTTCCTCTTCGCGAGGACCTTCTACAACAGGGGCCGTTCACTTATCAAGACTTGCAACGGCTATGTTTGACGGCATGGAGGTTGAACGCCAGATCTTAGCTCGAAAAGGCATTACGAACAAGGTTATTCCTACCCTGATATAGGCAAGTAAGGGAGTAACGTCTAAACTTTACCATCAAATTTGGAAAAAGTACGTGTCTTGGTGTGAATCCAAGAAGTTTCCTATGGTGGAGTTTCAACTTGGGTGGTTTCTCCTCTTTCTGCAAGCAGGTGTGGATGTTGGCCTGCGTTTGGGCTCCATAAAAGTCCAGATTTCGGCCTTGTCCATTTTCTTCCAGAAACAATTGGCTGCCCTCCCCGAGGTTCAGACTTTCTTGAAAGGGGTTCTGCACATCCAACCTCCCTTTGTGCCTCCTACGGCACCTTGGGATCTTAATGTGGTGCTGTAGTTCCTGCAGTCGGATTGGTTCGAACCTTTACAGGAGGTTGATGTCAAGTTTCTTACTTCGAAGGCGGTCACACTAGCATCATGAAAATAGAGCTGAGCTCAGGATGCGTCAGCAATTTCTTCTGAATGTTGTGTCGGCTTTTCATATCAACCAACCTATTGTGGTGCCAGTGGCTACTGACTCCTCAATTACCTCAAAGTCCTTGGATGTTGTGAGGGCTTTGAAGATTTATGTGAAGAGAACTTCTCGTCACAGAAAGTCGGACGCTTTGTTTGTCCTTTATGATCCCAACAGGGTTGGGTGTCCTGCTTCTAAGCAGACGATTTCTTGCTGGATCAGGTTTACTATCCAGCATGCTTATTCTACGGCAGGATTGCCATGTCCAAAATCTGTTAAGGCCCACTCTACTTGTAAAGTAGGTTCTTCCTGGGCGGCTGCCCGGGGTGTCTCGGCTTTACAACTGTGCCGAGCGGCTGCTTGATCAGGGTCGAACATGTTTGCTATGTTCTACAAGTTCGATACTTTGGCCTCTGAGGACCTAAAGTTTGGTCAATCGGTGCTGCAGGAGCCTCCGCACTCTCCCTCCCATACTGGGAGCTTTGGTACATCCCCATGGTACTAATGTGGACCCCAGCATCCTCTAGGACGTAAGAGAAAATAGGATTTTAATTACCTACTGGTAAATCCTTTTCTGGTAGTCCGTAGAGGATGCTGGGCACCCGCCCAGCGCTTCGTTTTCCTGCTTTTGTTACTTGGTTAAGTACTGCATTGTTACTTGGTTAAGTACTGTTGTTCAGCCGTTGCTGAATTGTTTCAAGCTGGTTGGCTTGGCTTTCTGTTGTTATGTGTGAGCTGGTGTGAATCTCGCCACTATCTGTGTATTTCCTTCTTTCGAAGTATGTCCGTGTTATGATTCCAGCACTCTGGTCTGAGGAGATCTTATTGCAAGGACCGGAGCACTGGAACGTAATGCTGGGAAAGGGGAATGGAAAGGGAATAGCCCCTGGCGCCCTATCTCCGTTGTCTCGCCCGTGCTGTCAGTACACTCTTGCGAGACTATGGTTACTTGAGCCCATGGCAGCCGCGTTTGAAGGGCGGATTACGTCTGCCCAACTTCGATGCCCCCTCAGGTCTTAATGAGAGACAAAGAGTGTACCGAGACAGGGTGATAACAAGGGGCCCTCTTACTGAAACAACCAAAAGCCAGGGGCTACTAACTAGCCTAAAACTAAATGTATGTGCGGTTTGCCGCCAAAGGAAAAGAACAACAAAGGAAATGCTGCCCACACGCCCACACAATACTTTTGTGTACCGGCGGTGACAGCATAAGCAGAACCCTCTGCAAAACACCAGTGACAGAAATAATAATGGACTACAGCGGCCTAGGCCGACGGACGCGGCAGAGCCGCTACTCACGGAACCGGTACGAATACTGGCAAACGGACAGGAACTCCCAATGCTGCTGACACAGACCCTTAGAACTGGAGGACAGGCAGAATCCCAAACGAAAGACCGGTGGACACCAAGAAGCCAGAAACTTGACCAGGCACAGGCAAAGGCACTGGACCTCAGGACAGGAACGCCTCACGGCAGGACATGGGATCAGACATAGGAATCGACACAGGGACTGACTCAGGAATCGACACAGGAAGCTCAGGAACTAGTAGGAACCAAGCTCAGAACTCAAGCAGACCGGATACCCAGAAATATCACCAGCATCTGTGAATTGCAGTCAGCCAGCATATAACAGAGAGGCCTAATTAATAATCTCATGCAGCTGCCCTGTTGCATGACTCCAAACTGACAAGATGCAATTAGCAGCCAGGTGAGGCTGAACACATGGGAACAAGCTGCAATTACACAGACTCACCAGCGGCAGCAGACAAGAGTATTCTAAAACAGAGCAACAGGAAATCCTGGCATGCAAGACAACTTTATAAACATAAAATACATAACCAAAATGCAAAAATGGAAATGAGCCACAGCCGTGGCTCATAACATTACCCCCCCCCTTGAGGAGGGGTCAAAGGACCCCAAAATACAGACTATCCAAAACAAGGGATACACAAAAAAAAAAACCTGACACACTGGTCTAACAGACACGAAAACAGAAACAAGCTGCAACCACAGCTTGTAACAGTGCCCTCCCCCTGACGGTGGCCACTGGACACAAGATAAGGAAAAAAAATCTTTTTTTTTTTCTTTTTTTTTTATATCAAGGCAAGAGTCAAAAATTATTTATTTTTCTTCTTCTTTTTTTACAAAGCTCTTTAGGTCTGACCAAGGTAATTCCCCAAACATTGTCTGAACTGATGGTACCACCCAGCAAGGCTGCATTCAAATCAGAGACAGGTTTCTTACCCTTGGGAGCTGAACTTTCTGGCAAAGTACTATTATTAGAAGAAGAAGAAGTCAGAAAAGCACATCCTGCAGTCAAAACAATGGGCTGGGACTCTTGTGCCGAGTTTACAGTATTTGGTGGACTCTCAGCAGACAAGACGGGTGACTTAGAGGAACCTGAACCAATTTCTTTGGAACCATATCTTTTAATAATTGCATCACTGAATGCTGGGGGATCCTGAAGAATGGGATCTTCAGCTTTCATTAGGCTGGTCGCCCACTCAAAAGGCTCTCCTCTAAAAGAATAAATCAGATAAAGCACAAGGTTCTCTGAAGTGATGCCCAGAAATGGTCTAGACAACATAATAATGTAAAAGTGTTTGTAAAGCGCCAGAAAATGGGCTAAGTCCCCATCAAAGATTATGGATGTTGAGATATCAGAGTCAGGATCTGTTTCCTTCCCATCTGACTGACTGGAGTGCTTTGCTAGGACCTGGTCACTATTGACCTTACTCGAGGCTGAGACTCTCTGAACCCCACCCGGGGCAGTGACTTTCTGAACCCCACCCGGGGCAGTGACTTTCTGAACCCCACCCGGGGCAGTGACTTTCTGAACCCCACCCGGGGCAGTGACTTTCTGAACCCCACCCGGGGCAGTGGCCTCCGGGAACCCCGCTGGGGCAGTGGCCTCCGGGAACCCCGCTGGGGCAGTGGCCTCCGATTCTTTTACTGGGACCGAGCAGTCGGCCTCCCCCACTGGGACCGAGCCATCAGCCTCTCTCTCTGAGTCGATAATTATCGAAACTTCTCCCGGGACTATGACTTCCGGAACTTTTGCTGAAGCTATAACCTTCAGCACCTCCACTAATGCTACACCTCTTAAGTTCTTTCCTGGGGAAGCGAACTCTAGACCCTTCTTAGAGGTTGCGTCTCTCGAGACCCCACTTGGGGATATTACTTCAAAGATCCCTTCTGGGGTTTTGCTTCTCGAGTTCCCTTCTAGAACTATGGTTTCAGATACCCTTTCTGGGGTTGCGCTCTTCAAGTCCCTACCTGGAGTAACAGCTTCTGAGACTCCTTCTGGTATGGAAATCTGAGCTAAAATATTTGATGTCCCTCTATAAGCTTGGGCATCGGGTACCGCTCCAGCACTCTGGGCATCGGGTACCGCTCCAGCACTCTGGGCATCGGGTACCGCTCCAGCACTCTGGGCATCGGGTACCGCACCAAGATCCTGAGCACCGGGCACCACTCCAGGACCCTGGGCAACGGGCACCACTCCAGGAACCTGGGCAACGGGCACCACTCCAGGAACCTGGGCAACGGGCACCACTCCAGGAACCTGGGCAATGGGCACCACTCCAGGAACCTGGGCAACGGGCACCACTCTAGAAACCTGGGCAACGGGCACCACTCCAGAAATCTGGGCAACGGGCACCACTCCAGGACCTTGGGCATCGGGCACCACTCCAGGACCCTGGGCATCGGGCACCACTCCAGGACCCTGGGCATCGGGCACCACTCCAGGACCCTGGGCATCGGGCACCACTCCAGGAACCTGGGCATCGGGCACCACTCCAGGGGCTTGCAACTCTGCTTCAACAGGAACCTCAAGAGAGGAGAGAAACATTCTCTTTTGATTCCTAAATCTATAATGGGGCTCCCTTGCCCAAGGACCCCAATTATAGGACAGAGAGCTTTTTAGTGTGGGTTGTGTGACAAGTACCTCTGCCACAGTAGAGACAGGAGTAGGTCTTGTATCCTGACTCAACTTGGCCAGAGGGCAAGACTCGTCACCACACTTTGGCTTGCGCAACTCACAGGTCTGCAGATAGTGGCCTAAACCCCCACAATATAGGCATAAGTTTAAGTTTCTGCGACGCAGACGCTCCTCTTCTGAGAGCCTGGGCCGCAGAAAACTTTTAAACCTTTTCTCTTCAATTAAACCAGAGGATTCTCTTGTCACCATACTGTGAACAAGAGTCTCTTTAGAGATAGATGTACTCTCAACGACTTCTGGCAAGATGAGCAAGATTTTAGTCAGAAGGTTTTGCAGTTGCTTTAGGGATTGCTGCAAAACTTCTAGTCGCTCTGGTCTCAAAGCACTGAAAACAGAGTTCAGGGCTGCGAGAGATGCCCGCAGGGCTTGCATAGTAGACATAGGAGGATTTAAAACTAGGCAGGACTAGACAAGGCAGGACTAGACAAGGCAGGACTAGACAAGGCAGGACTAAATTTTTGCTAAACAAAACAAGACTTTTTTTTTTTTTTTTTTTAAACACCGGACTGGATTCTAAACACCGGACTGGATTCTAAACACCGGACTGGATTCTAAACACCGGACTGGATTCTAAACACTGGACTGGATTCTAGACTAGACACTGGACTGGGCCAAAAAAGAAAAAAAAAAGTTTTATTTCTTTTTTGTGGTATGGCTGGTGATAATGTTATGATTCCAGCACTCTGGTCTGAGGAGATCTTATTGCAAGGACCGGAGCACTGGAACGTAATGCTGGGAAAGGGGAATGGAAAGGGAATAGCCCTATCTCCGTTGTCTCGCCCGTGCTGTCAGTACACTCTTGCGAGACTATGGTTGCTTGAGCCCATGGCAGCCGCGTTTGAAGGGCGGATTACGTCTGCCCAACTTCGATGCCCCCTCAGGTCTTAATGAGAGACAAAGAGTGTACCAAGACAGGGTGATAACAAGGGGCCCTCTTACTGAAACAACCAAAAGCCAGGGGCTACTAACTAGCCTAAAACTAAATGTATGTGCGGTTTGCCGCCAAAGGAAAAGAACAACAAAGGAAATGCTGACCACACGCCCACACAATACTTTTGTGTACCGGCGGTGACAGCATAAGCAGAACCCTCTGCAAAACACCAGTGACAGAAATAATAATGGAATACAGCGGCCTAGGCCGACGGACGCGGCAGAGCCGCTACTCACGGAACCGGTACGAATACTTGCAAACGGACAGGAACTCCCAATGCTGCTGACACAGACTCTTAGAACTGGAGGACAGGCAGAATCCCAAACGAAAGACCGGTGGACACCAAGAAGCCAGAAACTTGACCAGGCACAGGCAAAGGCACTGGACCTCAGGACAGGAACGCCTCACGGCAGGACATGGGATCAGACATAGGAATCGACACAGGGACTGACTCAGGAATCGACACAGGAAGCTCAGGAACTAGCAGGAACCAAGCTCAGAACTCAAACAGACCGGATACCCAGAAATATCACCAGCATCTGTGAATTGCAGTCAGCCAGCATATAACAGAGAGGCCTAATTAATAATCTCATGCAGCTGCCCTGTTGCATGACTCCAAACTGACAAGATGCAATTAGCAGCCAGGTGAGGCTGAACACATGGGAACAAGCTGCAATTACACAGACTCACCAGCGGCAGCAGACAAGAGTATTCTAAAACAGAGCAACAGGAAATCCTGGCATGCTAGACAACTTTATAAACATAAAATACATAACCAAAATGCAAAAATGGAAATGAGCCACAGCCGTGGCTCATAACAGTCCGTCTCCTCGGGCAGTTTCTAGACTGAGTCTGGTAGGAAGGGCATAGAGGGAGGAGCCAGCCCACACTATTAAACTCTTAAAGTGCCCATGGCTCCCAAGGGACCCATCTATACCCCATGGTACTAATGTGGACCCCAGCATCCTCTACGGACTACGAGAAAAGGATTTACTGGTAGGTATCTAAAATCCTATTTTTTCCTGTCATCCCGATAGATGTACAAAGGAAAATTGCCGCCTTAGTCTCAGACTATTGTGATAAAAGGAACAACTGCAACTTGGACTCTTCTACAAAGATGGAACATATTCAGATTAATTCTAACTGCAATTGAAACACTACTGACTCTATGGGTTTTCTTCTATTCATCATCACTTAATTTAGACAAAAGCAGGTGAAAATTTAAATTTTCACCTACTTTTGTATAAATTAAGTGTCACTGCCATTCATTAAGAAGGTAACACAGGATATATCATGTATATCCTGCTTACCTTTCACTCCCGAACTAACTCACTGTTCCCATACACTAGTGTGGGGACCTAAATTCCTCAAGTTCTGAAAACAATATGTTTTTTCCATACACCGCTCCTTTTCTACGTGAAGGAGTTCTGTTTGCAAAGAGTGATCCATTTATATCCCTCCGCCACTGCCTGCCTCCTTCCACTGGAAGTCACGCATGCTCAGTAGCACTGCCAAAGTCAACCCCAGCAGTGCTAAGTTTCAGACTTGGCAGTGCAAAGATTTGTGCAGACAGCTCTCTCCTTATGTCGAAGTAATGATGAATTGCTCGCGCACACAGTGGTGAATAAAAAATTTAATTATTGAGGGCTGTCTGACCCCTTATAACTAGCTAAATTAATAAGCCTCTTAGTCTTCCTTACCAAGGGCATTTTTCTGAAGCAGCATCTTCCCCAGGCAGACTGGTACAGTAGGCCACCATTAAGCCAATTAGTAATGAAGCCTTATTAGCAAAGACCATAAAGGATTACATCTCAGCTTCCTCTTAAATCTCATGGTATCATAGGAAGACAAAACCCTGGGTGATCATAAGTCCTTGTAAGGCCTGCACTCCTACTGTGTACAGTATGTCTTAAAGCCAGTGTCGGACTGGGGTATGAAGGGCCCACCGGGGGAATGCAGTGATAGGGGCCCATACTTAGAGGTGTGGTCAGTCTACAAAGGGGGTGTGGCCTACCTCCACAAAGGCTTGAAATGCACAATAGTCTTGTGCAGTGTAATGCAACATATCTACCATGTATAATACAAGTGCGCAGTCTGGAACATGATCCCTAGAGGAAGGAGTGGGGCCCACCGGTGGTTTCCCCTGTACCCCACAGGTGGTTTCCCCTGTACCCCTGTGGGCCAGCCCGACCCTGCTTAAAATATCCTTAAATCAAATATCATATTGCCTCAGTTACACTCAGTGGTCATATACACACCTTCACACACATGAAGTGATGGAAGAACTGAGAGCTTCTTTAATTCATCAAGTCAAAAGAGCAAGAAGTGAAACCTTAATTTCAGGTGTATTCCTTCAGTTTATGCCATCGACTGTTGCAACAAATCCCTACCTCTATTAGTTTTTCTGTCCTTGCCCCCATCATTCTCTACCACTGCAACATATATTGCAGGAGTGCATTATTACACCAATCACCTGGGCAATCGTTGCCTCATCAGTTGACGTTACTTGCAGCAAATATAGAAGGTCCTTCAGATGAAGTTTCCTCCCTCTACTGATGTTGCCAGACACTGTCCTATCAATGCAAGGTCTGCAGGAGGAAATGTGTGGGATTGGCAATCATGTACAGAAATCGAGACCAACAGATGGTCAGATGGTGGAAGGAGCAGGCTGCAAGCTGGCACTGGCAGACAAAGTGAGAACCGGGTTCCTGTAGAATCCTAGCATGGTGACCAGTTGAGATTCTTACTTTCCCAAATAGGAGGAATGAGTAAACAATGACTATGTCACCCAGTCAGGATATTTCCAAACCGAAACATTCTGCTTTAATGTTTCCTTTATCCGTAAATGATCATTTATCAACACTTTTCTCATTCAGACTCAAGTCTTTACCAATATTTCAGCTTGTGGTCTGCATTTTTTTGGTAGAATCTCTTAATGAGAACCACCCATTGATTTTATGGAGCTGTTTTTCCTATTTCTACACCACATGAAAAGTTGGCAGTGAATCATTACAATTGGAACGTTTGATGAAACAGTCACACTCAAATTATCTAGACATATCTCTGAGATAGCAAATAAAGGCCAATATCTGTTGTTCACTCAGCAAAACAATCCATTGTTCAGGATCAGGCAGAATGTCTGGATAATGGATCAAAGTCACGTTGTGACATATTGTGTATGCTTGCAATTCCTCATCCATTTCTAATACAAACATGATGTTTATAACTACTGTGTTTTGTTTAAAGCTGCTGCATATATAAGTTACTGGAATGAAAAAAAATATCCATTGTTTTTATTCACAACAAAAAATTTGCACAAGCAATTGATGTTTTTTTCTTTTCTTCTGGAAGCATCTTAAAGACCATTCCATCTTTAACTGTAGAAATGCTAATGTTGGCCAACAAATGTTCCAAGATCAAAGTCACAAAACAATACCACAGAATCGGCCTTTCTGTAAGAGCTTCTGTGACTCTCAAATCAATTTTCTGTCTTCAGCTGTAATAGAAAACTGCATCTACCATGTGTATTTGTATTTGCGCTACCAGTATCAAGGCTGCAGTAAGGTTCATCAAAGACACCTGCAAGGAGTTTTGGACTTTGCTGTGCCCAGTACACAGGTTGTGATCCTAGTAGAGATGAGCGCCTGAAATTTTTCGGGTTTTGTGTTTTGGTTTTGGGTTCGGTTCCGCGGCCGTGTTTTGGGTTCGAACGCGTTTTGGCAAAACCTCACCGAATTTTTTTTGTCGGATTCGGGTGTGTTTTGGATTCGGGTGTTTTTTTCAAAAAACACTAAAAAACAGCTTAAATCATAGAATTTGGGGGTCATTTTGATCCAAAGTATTATTAACCTCAAAAACCATAATTTACACTCATTTTCAGTCTATTCTGAATACCTCACACCTCACAATATTATTTTTAGTCCTAAAATTTGCACCGAGGTCGCTGTGTGAGTAAGATAAGCGACCCTAGTGGCCGACACAAACACCGGGCCCATCTAGGAGTGGCACTGCAGTGTCACGCAGGATGTCCCTTCCAAAAAACCCTCCCCAAACAGCACATGACGCAAAGAAAAAAAGAGGCGCAATGAGGTAGCTGACTGTGTGAGTAAGATTAGCGACCCTAGTGGCCGACACAAACACCGGGCCCATTTAGGAGTGGCACTGCAGTGTCACGCAGGATGTCCCTTCCAAAAAACCCTCCCCAATCAGCACATGATGCAAAGAAAAAGAAAAGAAAAAAGAGGTGCAAGATGGAATTGTCCTTGGGCCCTCCCACCCACCCTTATGTTGTATAAACAAAACAGGACATGCACACTTTAACCAACCCATCATTTCAGTGACAGGGTCTGCCACACGACTGTGACTGATATGACGGGTTGGTTTGGACCCCCCCCAAAAAAGAAGCAATTAATCTCTCCTTGCACAAACTGGCTCTACAGAGGCAAGATGTCCACCTCATCATCACCCTCCGATATATCACCGTGTACATCCCCCTCCTCACAGATTATCAATTCGTCCCCACTGGAATCCACCATCTCAGCTCCCTGTGTACTTTGTGGAGGCAATTGCTGCTGGTCAATGTCTCCGCGGAGGAATTGATTATAATTCATTTTAATGAACATCATCTTCTCCACATTTTCTGGATGTAACCTCGTACGCCGATTGCTGACAAGGTGAGCGGCGGCACTAAACACTCTTTCGGAGTACACACTTGTGGGAGGGCAACTTAGGTAGAATAAAGCCAGTTTGTGCAAGGGCCTCCAAATTGCCTCTTTTTCCTGCCAGTATAAGTACGGACTGTGTGACGTGCCTACTTGGATGCGGTCACTCATATAATCCTCCACCATTCTATCAATGTTGAGAGAATCATATGCAGTGACAGTAGACGACATGTCCGTAATCGTTGTCAGGTCCTTCAGTCCGGACCAGATGTCAGCATCAGCAGTCGCTCCAGACTGCCCTGCATCACCGCCAGCGGGTGGGCTCGGAATTCTGAGCCTTTTCCTCGCACCCCCAGTTGCGGGAGAATGTGAAGGAGGAGATGTTGACAGGTCGCGTTCCGCTTGACTTGACAATTTTGTCACCAGCAGGTCTTTCAACCCCAGCAGACTTGTGTCTGCCGGAAAGAGAGATCCAAGGTAGGCTTTAAATCTAGGATCGAGCACGGTGGCCAAAATGTAGTGCTCTGATTTCAACAGATTGACCACCCGTGAATCCTTGTTAAGCGAATTAAGGGCTCCATCCACAAGTCCCACATGCCTAGCGGAATCGCTCCGTGTTAGCTCCTCCTTCAATGTCTCCAGCTTCTTCTGCAAAAGCCTGATGAGGGGAATGACCTGACTCAGGCTGGCAGTGTCTGAACTGACTTCACGTGTGGCAAGTTCAAAGGGCATCAGAACCTTGCACAATGTTGAAATCATTCTCCACTGCGCTTGAGACAGGTGCATTCCACCTACTATATCGTGCTCAATTGTATAGGCTTGAATGGCCTTTTGCTGCTCCTCCAACCTCTGAAGCATATAGAGGGTTGAATTCCACCTCGTTACCACTTCTTGCTTCAGATGATGGCAGGGCAGGTTCAGTAGTTTTTGGTGGTGCTCCAGTCTTCTGTACGTGGTGCCTGTACGCCGAAAGTGTCCCACAATTCTTCTGGCCACCGACAGCATCTCTTGCACGCCCCTGTCGTTTTTAAAAAAATTCTGCACCACCAAATTCAAGGTATGTGCAAAACATGGGACGTGCTGGAATTTGCCCATATTTAATGCACACACAATATTGCTGGCGTTGTCCGATGCCACAAATCCACAGGAGAGTCCAATTGGGGTAAGCCATTCCGCGATGATCTTCCTCAGTTGCCGTAAGAGGTTTTCAGCTGTGTGCGTATTCTGGAAAGCGGTGATACAAAGCGTAGCCTGCCTAGGAAAGAGTTGGCGTTTGCGAGATGCTGCTACTGGTGCCGCCGCTGCTGTTCTTGCGGCGGGAGTCCATACATCTACCCAGTGGGCTGTCACAGTCATATAGTCCTGACCCTGCCCTGCTCCACTTGTCCACATGTCCGTGGTTAAGTGGACATTGGGTACAACTGCATTTTTTAGGACACTGGTGAGTCTTTTTCTGACGTCCGTGTACATTCTCGGTATCGCCTGCCTAGAGAAGTGGAACCTAGATGGTATTTGGTAACGGGGGCACACTGCCTCAATAAATTGTCTAGTTCCCTGTGAACTAACGGCGGATACCGGACGCACGTCTAACACCAACATAGTTGTCAAGGCCTCAGTTATCCGCTTTGCAGCAGGATGACTGCTGTGATATTTCATCTTCCTCGCAAAGGACTGTTGAACAGTCAATTGCTTACTGGAAGTAGTACAAGTGGGCTTACGACTTCCCCTCTGGGATGACCATCGACTCCCAGCAGCAACAACAGCAGCGCCAGCAGCAGTAGGCGTTACACGCAAGGATGCATCGGAGGAATCCCAGGCAGGAGAGGAATCGTCAGAATTGCCAGTGACATGGCCTGCAGGACTATTGGCATTCCTGGGGAAGGAGGAAATTGACACTGAGGGAGTTGGTGGGGTGGTTTGCGTGAGCTTGGTTACAAGAGGAAGGGATTTACTGGTCAGTGGACTGCTTCCGCTGTCACCCAAAGTTTTTGAACTTGTCACTGACTTATTATGAATGCGCTGCAGGTGACGTATAAGGGAGGATGTTCCGAGGTGGTTAACGTCCTTACCCCTACTTATTACAGCTTGACAAAGGGAACACACGGCTTGACACCTGTTGTCCGCATTTCTGGTGAAATACCTCCACACCGAAGAGCTGATTTTTTTGGTATTTTCACCTGGCATGTCAACGGCCATATTCCTCCCACGGACAACAGGTGTCTCCCCGGGTGCCTGACTTAAACAAACCACCTCACCATCAGAATCCTCCTGGTCAATTTCCTCCCCAGCGCCAGCAACACCCATATCCTCCTCATCCTGGTGTACTTCAACACTGACATCTTCAATCTGACTATCAGGAACTGGACTGCGGGTGCTCCTTCCAGCACTTGCAGGGGGCGTGCAAATGGTGGAAGGCGCATGCTCTTCACGTCCAGTGTTGGGAAGGTCAGGCATCGCAACCGACACAATTGGACTCTCCTTGTGGATTTGGGATTTCGAAGAATGCACAGTTCTTTGCTGTGCTGCTTTTGCCAGCTTGAGTCTTTTCATTTTTCTAGCGAGAGGCTGAGTGCTTCCATCCTCATGTGAAGCTGAACCACTAGCCATGAACATAGGCCAGGGCCTCAGCCGTTCCTTGCCACTCCGTGTCGTAAATGGCATATTGGCAAGTTTACGCTTCTCCTCCGACAATTTTATTTTAGGTTTTGGAGTCCTTTTTTTTCTGATATTTGGTGTTTTGGATTTGACATGCTCTGTACTATGACATTGGGCATCGGCCTTGGCAGACGACGTTGCTGGCATTTCATCGTCTCGGCCATGACTAGTGGCAGCAGCTTCAGCACGAGGTGGAAGTGGATCTTGATCTTTCCCTAATTTTGGAACCTCAACATTTTTGTTCTCCATATTTTAATAGGCACAACTAAAAGGCACTTCAGGTAAACAATGGAGATGGATACTAGTATACAATTATGGACTGCCTGCCGAGTGCAGACACAGAGGTAGCCACAGCCGTGAACTACCGTACTGTACTGTGTCTGCTGCTAATATAGACTGGTTGATAAAGAGATGTCTATGTAACTATGTATGTATAAAGAAGAAAGAAAAAAAAACCACGGTTAGGTGGTATACAATTATGGACGGACTGCCTGCCGAGTGCAGACACAGAGGTAGCCACAGCCGTGAACTACCGTACTGTACTGTGTCTGCTGCTAATAATATAGACTGGTTGATAAAGAGATGTCGTAGTAGTATGTATGTATAAAGAAGAAAGAAAAAAAAACCACGGTTAGGTGGTATACAATTATGGACGGACTGCCTGCCGAGTGCAGACACAGAGGTAGCCACAGCCGTGAACTACCGTACTGTACTGTGTCTGCTGCTAATATAGACTGGTTGATAAAGAGATGTCTATGTAACTATGTATGTATAAAGAAGAAAGAAAAAAAAACCACGGTTAGGTGGTATACAATTATGGACGGACTGCCTGCCGAGTGCAGACACAGAGGTAGCCACAGCCGTGAACTACCGTACTGTACTGTGTCTGCTGCTAATAATATAGACTGGTTGATAAAGAGATGTCGTAGTAGTATGTATGTATAAAGAAGAAAGAAAAAAAAACCACGGTTAGGTGGTATACAATTATGGACGGACTGCCTGCCGAGTGCAGACACAGAGGTAGCCACAGCCGTGAACTACCGTACTGTACTGTGTCTGCTGCTAATATAGACTGGTTGATAAAGAGATGTCTATGTAACTATGTATGTATAAAGAAGAAAGAAAAAAAAACCACGGTTAGGTGGTATACAATTATGGACGGACTGCCTGCCGAGTGCAGACACAGAGGTAGCCACAGCCGTGAACTACCGTACTGTACTGTGTCTGCTGCTAATAATATAGACTGGTTGATAAAGAGATGTCGTAGTAGTATGTATGTATAAAGAAGAAAGAAAAAAAAAATAAGAATTTACTTACCGATAATTCTATTTCTCGGAGTCCGTAGTGGATGCTGGGGTTCCTGAAAGGACCATGGGGAATAGCGGCTCCGCAGGAGACAGGGCACAAAAAAGTAAAGCTTTACTAGGTCAGGTGGTGTGCACTGGCTCCTCCCCCTATGACCCTCCTCCAGACTCCAGTTAGGTACTGTGCCCGGACGAGCATACACAATAAGGGAGGCATTTTGAATCCCGGGTAAGACTCATACCAGCCACACCAATCACACCGTACAACTTGTGATCTAAACCCAGTTAACAGTATGACAACAGAAAGGGCCTCTTAAAGATGGCTCCTTAACAATAACCCGAATTAGTTAACAATAACTATGTACAAGTATTGCAGATAATCCGCACTTGGGATGGGCGCCCAGCATCCACTACGGACTCCGAGAAATAGAATTATCGGTAAGTAAATTCTTATTTTCTCTATCGTCCTAAGTGGATGCTGGGGTTCCTGAAAGGACCATGGGGATTATACCAAAGCTCCCAAACGGGCGGGAGAGTGCGGATGACTCTGCAGCACCGAATGAGAGAACTCCAGGTCCTCCTTTGCCAGGGTATCAAATTTGTAAAATTTTACAAACGTGTTCTCCCCCGACCACGTAGCTGCTCGGCAGAGTTGTAATGCCGAGACCCCTCGGGCAGCCGCCCAAGATGAGCCCACCTTCCTTGTGGAGTGGGCTTTTACAGTTTTAGGCTGTGGCAGGCCTGCCACAGAATGTGCAAGTTGAATTGTGTTACAAATCCAACGAGCAATCGACTGCTTAGAAGCAGGTGCGCCCAACTTGTTGGGTGCATACAATATAAACAGCGAGTCAGATTTTCTGACTCCAGCCGTCCTTGCAATGTATATTTTTAAGGCTCTGACAACGTCCAACAACTTGGAGTCCTCCAAGTCGCTAGTGGCCGCAGGCACCACAATAGGTTGGTTCAGATGAAATGCTGATACCACTTTAGGGAGAAAATGCGGACGAGTCCGCAGTTCTGCCCTATCCGAATGGAAGATTAGATAAGGACTTTTATAAGATAAAGCCGCCAATTCAGATACTCTCCTGGCAGAGGCCAGGGCTAGTAACATAGTCACTTTCAATGTGAGATATTTCAAATCCACCTTTTTCAATGGTTCAAACCAATGGGATTTGAGGAAATCTAAAACTACATTTAGATCCCACGGTGCCACCGGAGGCACCACAGGAGGCTGTATATGCAGTACTCCCTTGACAAAAGTCTGGACCTCAGGGACAGAGGCCAATTCTTTTTGGAAGAATATTGACAGGGCCGAAATTTGAACCTTAATGGATCCCAATTTGAGACCCATAGATAATCCTGATTGCAGGAAATGTAGGAAACGACCCAGTTGGAATTCCTCCGTCGGAACCCTCCGATCCTCGCACCACGCTACATATTTTCGCCAAATGCGGTGATAATGTTTCACGGTGACTTCCTTCCGTGCCTTAATCAAGGTAGGAATGACTTCTTCTGGAATGCCTTTCCCTTTTAGGATCTGGCGTTCAACCGCCATGCCGTCAAACGCAGCCGCGGTAAGTCTTGAAAAAGACAGGGACCCTGCTGTAGCAGGTCCCTTCTCAGAGGTAGAGGCCACGGTTCGTCCGTGAGCATCTCTTGAAGTTCCGGATACCAAGTCCTTCTCGGCCAATCCGGAACCACTAGTATTGTTCTTACTCTTCTTTGCCGTATGATCTTCAATACCTTTGGTATGAGCGGCAGAGGAGGAAACACATACACTGACTGGTACACCCAAGGAGTTACCAGTGCGTCCACAGCTATTGCCTGTGGATCTCTTGACCTGGCGCAATATTTGTCCAGTTTCTTGTTGAGGCGAGACGCCATCATGTCTACAATTGGTCTTTCCCAACGGTCTATTAACATGTTGAAGACTTCTGGATGTAGACCCCACTCTCCCGGATGAAGATCGTGTCTGCTGAGGAAGTCTGCTTCCCAGTTGTCCACGCCCGGGATGAACACTGCTGACAGTGCTATCACGTGATTCTCCGCCCAGCGAAGAATCTTGGCAGCTTCTGCCATTGCACTCCTGCTTCTTGTGCCGCCCTGCCTGTTTACATGGGCGACCGCCGTGATGTTGTCCGACTGAATCAACACCGGCTTTCCTTGCAGGAGAAGTTCCGCCTGGCTTAGAGCATTGTAGATTGCTCTTAGTTCCAGAATGTTTATGTGAAGAGACTTTTCCAGACTCGTCCATACTCCCTGGAAGTTTCTTCCTTGTGTGACTGCTCCCCAGCCTCTCAGGCTGGCGTCCGTGGTCACCAGGATCCAATCCTGAATGCCGAATCTGCGGCCTTCTAATAGGTGAGCCTTCTGCAACCACCACAGAAGTGACACCCTTGTCTTTGGTGACAGGGTTATTCGCAGGTGCATCTGCAGATGCGACCCTGACCATTTGTCCAACAGATCCCTTTGGAATATTCTTGCATGGAATCTGCCGAATGGAATTGCTTCGTAAGAAGCCACCATTTTTCCCAGGACTCTTGTGCATTGATGTACTGACACTTTTCCTGGTTTTAGGAGGTTCCTGACCAGATCGGATAACTCCTTGGCTTTTTCCTCTGGAAGGAAAACCTTTTTCTGAACCGTGTCCAGAATCATTCCTAGGAACAGCAGACGAGTTGTCGGGATTAAATGGGATTTTGGAATATTCAGAATCCACCCGTGTTGTCTTAGCACCTCTTGAGATAGTGCTAAAGCTGTCTCCAGCTGTTTTGAACAATGAACCTGAGGTACCCCTGGTGTGCGGGGTAAATCGGAACGTGTAGATACGCATCCTTGATGTCCAAGGATACCATAAAGTCCCCTTCTTCCAGGTTCGCTATCACTGCTCTGAGTGACTCCATCTTGAACTTGAACTTTTTTATGTAGAGGTTCAAGGACTTCAGATTTAGAATAGGCCTTACCGAGCCATCCGGCTTCGGTACCACAAATAGAGTGGAATAATACCCCTTTCCTTGTTGTAATAGGGGTACTTTGACTATCACCTGCTGAGCGTACAGCTTGTGAATGGCTTCCAACACCCTCTCCCTTTCGGAAGAGACGGTTGGTAAGGCAGACTTCAGGAAACGATGAGGAGGATCCGTCTCTAATTCCAACCTGTACCCCTGAGATATTATCTGCAGGATCCAGGGGTCTACCTGCGAGTGAGCCCACTGCGCGCTGTAATTTTTGAGACGGCCCCCCACTGTCCCCGAGTCCGCTTGAGAGGCCCCAGCGTCATGCTGAGGTTTTTGCAGGAGCCGGGGAGGGCTTCTGTTCCTGGGAAGGAGCTGCCTGTTGGTGTCTCTTCCCTCTTCCTCTGCCTCGTGGCAGGTACGACAAGCCCTTTGCTCTCTTATTTTTGTAGGAGCGAAAAGGCTGCGGTTGAAAGGTCGGTGCCTTTCTCTGTTGGGGAGTGACTTGAGGTAAAAAAGTGGATTTCCCGGCAGTAGCCGTGGCCACCAAGTCTGATAGACCAACTCCAAATAACTCCTCCCCTTTATACGGCAAAACCTCCATGTGACGTTTTGAATCCGCATCGCCTGTCCACTGTCGTGTCCATAAGGCTCTTCTGGCTGAAATGGACATAGCACTCACCCGAGATGCCAGTGTGCAAATATCCCTCTGTGCATCACGCATATAGATAAATGCATCCTTTATTTGTTCTAACGACAGTAAAACATTGTCCCTATCTAGGGTATCAATATTTTCAATCAGGGATTCTGACCAAACTACTCCAGCACTGCACATCCAGGCAGTTGCTATAGCTGGTCGTAGTATAACACCTGCATGTGTGTATATATTCTTTTGAATAACTTCCATCTTTCTATCTGATGGATCCTTAAGTGCGGCCGTCTCAGGAGAGGGTAACGCCACTTGTTTGGATAAGCGTGTGAGCGCCTTGTCCACCTTAGGGGGTGTTTCCCAGCGCGCCCTAACCTCTGGCGGGAAAGGGTATAATGCCAATAACTTTTTTGAAATTATCAACTTTTTATCAGGAGCAACCCACGCTTCATCACACACGTCATTTAATTCTTCTGATTCAGGAAAAACTGTTTGTAGTTTTTTCACACCATACATAATACCCTGTTTTACGGTATCTGTAGTATCAGCTAAATGTAACGTCTCCTTCATTGCCAAAATCATATAACGTGTGGCCCTACTGGAAAATACGTTTGAATTTCTACCGTCGTCACTGGAATCAGTGCCCGTGTCTGGGTCTGTGTCGACCGACTGAGGCAAAGGGCGTTTTACAGCCCCTGACGGTGTTTGAGGCGCCTGGACAGGCATTAATTGATTGTCCGGCCGCCTCATGTCCTCAACTGACTGTTTAAGGGAAGATAAACCATCACGTAATTCCACAAATAAAGGCATCCATTCTGGTGTCGACCCCCTGGGGGGTGACATCTGCATATTTGGCAATTGCTCCGCCTCCACACCAATATCGTCCTCATACATGTCGACACCACGTACCGACACACACCGCAAACTCACAGGGAATGCTCTAATGAAGACAGGACCCACTAGCCCTTTTGGGGAGACAGAGGGAGAGTCTGCCAGCACACACCACAAAGCGCTATATATACAAGGGATATCCTTATATTAAGTGCTCCCTTATAGCTGCTTTAATATATATATATATAGCCATTAATGTGCCCCCCCTCTCTGTTTTACCCTGTTTCTGTAGTGCAGTGCAGGGGAGAGACCTGGGAGCCGTTCTGACCAGCGGAGCTGTGACAGAAAATGGCGCCGTGTGCTGAGGAGATAGGCCCCGCCCCTTTTTCGGCGGGTTCTTCTCCCGCTATTTTTCCAGTCAGGCAGGGGTTAAATATCTCCATATAGCCCCTATGGGCTATATGTGAGGTATTTTTAGCCTTGTATAAGGTTTATATTTGCCTCTCAGAGCGCCCCCCCCCAGCGCTCTGCACCCTCAGTGACTGCCCAGTGAAGTGTGCTGAGAGGAAAATGGCGCACAGCTGCAGTGCTGTGCGCTACCTTATGAAGACTGAGGAGTCTTCAGCCGCCGGTTTCCGGACCTCTTCACGCTTCAGCATCTGCAAGGGGGTCGGCGGCGCGGCTCCGGGACCGGACTCCACGGCTGGGCCTGTGTTCGATCCCTCTGGAGCTAATGGTGTCCAGTAGCCAAGCAGCAAATCCACTCTGCATGCAGGTGAGTTTACTACTTTCCCCCTAAGTCCCACGTTGCAGTGATCCTGTTGCCAGCAGGACTCACTGTAAAGAAAAAAACCTAAACTAAACTTTCTCTAAGCAGCTCTTTAGGAGAGCCACCTAGATTGCACCCTTCTCGTTCGGGCACAAAATCTAACTGGAGTCTGGAGGAGGGTCATAGGGGGAGGAGCCAGTGCACACCACCTGACCTAGTAAAGCTTTACTTTTTTGTGCCCTGTCTCCTGCGGAGCCGCTATTCCCCATGGTCCTTTCAGGAACCCCAGCATCCACTTAGGACGATAGAGAAACCACGGTTAGGTGGTATACAATTATGGACGGACTGCCTGCCGAGTGCAGACACAGAGGTAGCCACAGCCGTGAACTACCGTACTGTACTGTGTCTGCTGCTAATATAGACTGGTTGATAAAGAGATGTCTATGTAACTATGTATGTATAAAGAAGAAAGAAAAAAAAACCACGGTTAGGTGGTATACAATTATGGACGGACTGCCTGCCGAGTGCAGACACAGAGGTAGCCACAGCCGTGAACTACCGTACTGTACTGTGTCTGCTGCTAATAATATAGACTGGTTGATAAAGAGATGTCGTAGTAGTATGTATGTATAAAGAAGAAAGAAAAAAAAACCACGGTTAGGTGGTATACAATTATGGACGGACTGCCTGCCGAGTGCAGACACAGAGGTAGCCACAGCCGTGAACTACCGTACTGTACTGTGTCTGCTGCTAATATAGACTGGTTGATAAAGAGATGTCTATGTAACTATGTATGTATAAAGAAGAAAGAAAAAAAAACCACGGTTAGGTGGTATACAATTATGGACGGACTGCCTGCCGAGTGCAGACACAGAGGTAGCCACAGCCGTGAACTACCGTACTGTACTGTGTCTGCTGCTAATATAGACTGGTTGATAAAGAGATGTCTATGTAACTATGTATGTATAAAGAAGAAAGAAAAAAAAACCACGGTTAGGTGGTATACAATTATGGACGGACTGCCTGCCGAGTGCAGACACAGAGGTAGCCACAGCCGTGAACTACCGTACTGTACTGTGTCTGCTGCTAATATAGACTGGTTGATAAAGAGATGTCTATGTAACTATGTATGTATAAAGAAGAAAGAAAAAAAACCCACGGTTAGGTGGTATACAATTATGGACGGACTGCCTGCCGAGTGCAGACACAGAGGTAGCCACAGCCGTGAACTACCGTACTGTACTGTGTCTGCTGCTAATATAGACTGGTTGATAAAGAGATGTCTATGTAACTATGTATGTATAAAGAAGAAAGAAAAAAAAAACCACGGTTAGGTGGTATACAATTATGGACGGACTGCCTGCCAAGTGCAGACACAGAGGTAGCCACAGCCGTGAACTACCGTACTGTACTGTGTCTGCTGCTAATATAGACTGGTTGATAAAGAGATGTCTATGTAACTATGTATGTATAAAGAAGAAAGAAAAAAAAACCACGGTTAGGTGGTATACAATTATGGACGGACTGCCTGCCGAGTGCAGACACAGAGGTAGCCACAGCCGTGAACTACCGTACTGTACTGTGTCTGCTGCTAATATAGACTGGTTGATAAAGAGATGTCGTAGTAGTATGTATGTATAAAGAAGAAAAAAAAACCACGGTTAGGTGGTATACAATTATGGACGGACTGCCTGCCGAGTGCAGACACAGAGGTAGCCACAGCCGTGAACTACCGTACTGTGTCTGCTGCGACTGGATGATAAATGATATAAAAAATATATATATATCACTACTGCAGCCGGACAGGTATATATTATATATTATATAATGACGGACCTGCTGGACACTGTCTGTCAGCAGAATGAGTTTTATTTTTATAGAATAAAAAAAACAACAACACACAAGTGAAGTCACACGACGAGTGTTTAACTTTTTCAGGCAATCACAATATAAGTATACTACTAACTATACTGGTGGTCAGTGTGGTCAGGTCACTGGTCAGTCACACTGGCAGTGGCACTCCTGCAGCAAAAGTGTGCACTGTTTAATTTTAATATAATATTATGTACTCCTGGCTCCTGCTATAACCTATAACTGGCACTGCAGTGCTCCCCAGTCTCCCCCACAATTATAAGCTGTGTGAGCTGAGCAGTCAGACAGATATATAATATATATAGATGATGCAGCACACTGGGCTGAGCCTGAGCAGTGCACACAGATATGGTATGTGACTGAGTCACTGTGTGTATCGCTTTTTTCAGGCAGAGAACGGATATATTAAATAAACTGCACTGTCTGGTGGTCACTCACTAGTAAACTCTCTGCACTCTCTACACTTCTACAGTACTCCTCCTAGTCCTAAGCTCCAGTAAATCTCTCTCTCTTATAATCTAAATGGAGAGGACGCCAGCCACGTCCTCTCCCTATCAATCTCAATGCACGTGTGAAAATGGCGGCGACGCGCGGCTCCTTATATAGAATCCGAGTCTCGCGATAGAATCCGAGCCTCGCGAGAATCCGACAGCGTCATGATGACGTTCGGGCGCGCTCGGGTTAACCGAGCAAGGCGAGAAGATCCGAGTCGCTCGGATCCGTGTAAAAAAAGCTGAAGTTCGGGCGGGTTCGGATTCCGAGGAACCGAACCCGCTCATCTCTAGATCCTAGTACTGGTTATTGGCGTTATAGTTTGGTGGTAGTTAACACTAAGAATAAGCAAGCCAGGGCCTGGTACACTTGAGGTCTTATATAAGCCACAGTGAATGCAAAGGAGAGTCATGATCAAAGCTAGGGTCAATAGAGTTCACTTGGAGGTCACAGAGAAACCAAAGGGATAATGAGAGGAGTCATGGACAAGAATCAGGTTAGAACATTGAGAGAACATGGATAAGCCACATTGATATTTCAGAGAGGAGTCAGATACTAGGCAGGTCATACACAGGAGCATATACAGTAGAGGTCACACGACATAAACTAGGTAGTGAACATAATACTCTGGAAGCCATAAATTGACAACATGGTGTTTAAATAGGAAAGCCCAATTCAAACAACACATCTCTGTGACAATCACATAATTGCCAAAGCCAGGGACGTGCTGTGTGACCTCCTCTATAGCAACTGCATCAGTCCTGTCTTGTGCTGCATCAGTCCAGTCACAGTGCTGGTGTCCTGTGCTGCCATAAGTCCAGTGGTGCTCCTGTATAAGTCCAGTCCAGTGGTGCTGTCTTGTGCTGCATCAGTCCAGTGGTGGTGTCTTGTGCTGCATCAGTCCAGTCACAGTGCTGGTGTCCTGTGCTGCCATAAGTCCAGTGGTGCTTCTGTATAAGTCCAGTCCAGTGGTGCTGTCTTGTGCTGCATCAGTCCAGTGGTGGTGTCCTGTGCTGCCATAAGTCCAGTGGTGCTTCTGTATAAGTCCAGTCCAGTGGTGCTGTCTTGTGCTGCATCAGTCCAGTGGTGGTGTCTTGTGCTGCATCAGTCCAGTGGTGGTGTCCTGTGCTGCCATAAGTCCAGTGGTGCTGCTGTATAAGTCCAGTCCAGTGGTGCTGTCTTCTGCTGAATCAGTCCAGTGGTGGTGTCTTGTGCTGCATCAGTCCAGTGGTGGTGTCCTGTGCTGCCATAAGTCCAGTGGTGCTGCCGTATAACTCCAGTGGTGCTGCCATATAAGTTCAGAAGTACAGCTGTCTAAGTCCAGCGGTACAGCTGTATAAGTCCAGTAGTACTGCCGTATAAGTCCAGCGGTACAGCCATATAAGTCCAGCGGTAAGCCGTATAAGTTCAGTGGTACTGCCGTATAAGTACAGTGATACTGCCGTATAAGTCCAGCGGTACTGCCGTATAAGTCCAGAAGTATTGCCGTATAAGTCCAGTGGTACTGCCGTATAATTCCAGCGGTACTGCCGTATAAGTCCAGTGGTGCTGCCGTATAAGTCCAGCGATACTGCCGTATAAGTCCAGTGATACAGTTGTATAAGTCCAGTGGTACTGCCGTATAAGTTCAGTGGTGCTGTCCTGTGCTGTATATTATTTACTCCAAATAAAGGGGTTATTAATATTTAATCCAAATAATTTTTACAGGGTTTGCCCTGTGTGGTGTAGGGGTACGCTCTCCTGTGCTGCATATTATTATAATAACTCCAAATAAAAGGGTTATTATCCAAATAATTTTCACAGGCTTTGCCGTGTGTGTGGTTTAGGGGTACGCTCTCCTGTGCCACATATTGGGGGTCATTTTGACCCGATCACACGCTGCAGTTTATTGCAGTGGTGCAATCGGGTCAGAACTGCGCATGAGACAGAGGCGGTCACTGGGTAGGTGGGGGTGGGAGGGGGCTGGATGGCAGCGTTAAGCCGCCGTTTAGGGGGCATGGTCCGGCCAATGCAGGCATGGCCGGATCATTGTGGGGGCAGTCCGCGGCGGATGCATGAAGTCAGATGAGTAGCTCCCGGACAGCACACTAAAGCTGCGCTGATCGGGAGCTACTATTGAAGTGCAAAGGCATCGCCGCTGTGTGATGCCTTTGCACTTTTGCAGGGGGGGGCAGTACTGACATGTGGGGCGGGATAGCCCTGTGCTGGGTGTCCCCCCGCATGTCAGTGTGAATGATCGTAGCTGTGCTAAATTAAGCACAGCTACGATCATCTCGGAATGACCCCCATTGTTATATAACTCCAGAAAAATAATGGAGAACCAAAATGTGGAGGATAAAATAAGGAAAGATCAAGAACCACTTCCTCCTAGTGCTTAAGCTGCTGCCACTACTCATGACATAGACGATGAAATGCCATCAACATCATCTACCAAGGCCAATTCCCAATGTCATAGTAGAGGGCATGTAAAATCCAAAAAGTCAAAGTTCAGCAAACTGACCCCAAAAAATAAATTGAAATGGTCTCAGGAGAAACGATGGAAGCCCTCATCCTCCTGCTAGAGAAATTAAAAGAGTTAAGCTGGCAAAAGCACAGCAAAGAACTGTGTGTTCTAAGATGGTGTCACATATCCACAAGGAGAGTCCAAGTGTGTCGGCGGTTGCGATGCCTGTCCTTCCCAACACTGGACAGGAAGAGGTGGCTCCTTCCACCATTTGCACGCCCTTTGCAAGTGCTGGAAGGAGCACACACAGTCCACTTTCTGATATTCAAATTGGCGTTGTCGCTGTTGAAGTACACCAGGATGAGGATATGGGTGTAGCTGGCGCTGAGGAGGAAGTTGACGATGAGGAAGATTATGATGGTGATATGGTTTGTTTAAATCAGGCACCGGGTTGACAGTTGTCAATGGGATGAATAAGCCCATCATCATGCCTGGGCAGAAGATCAAAAATTCCACCTCTTCTGTCTGGAATTATTTCTATCCAAAACCGGACAACTACTGTCTTGCCATATGGACCTTATGTAAAGGTGTAATAAGTAGAGGTAAGACGTTAACCACCTAGGGACATCCTCCCTTATATGTCACCTGCAGCGCATTCATAAAAAGTCGCTGTCAAGTTCAGAAACTTTGGCTAAGACCGTAAGCAGTCCAGGGACACCTAAATCCCTTTGTCCTGTTGTATCCAAGCGCCTGCAAACCACACTAGCAAATCCCTCCTCGTCAATTTCCTCCTCAATCAGGATCGGAAGTAGTCCTGTAGGCCATGTCACTGGCATGACTGACTCCTCTCCTATCCTGGATTCCTCCAGAGGATCCTGCATTGCTACACCTACTGCTGCCGCTGCTGGGAGTTGTTCATCATCCCCAAGAGGAAGTTGGAACAGTACTACTTCTTTTACTAAACAATTGACCGTCCAACAGTCCTTTGCAAGGAGGATAAATTATGATAGCAGTCATCCTGTTGCAAAGCAGATAACTGAGGCCATGACAGCTATGTTGGTGTTAGATGTGCATCCGGTATCCGCTATTAGTGCAGTGGGATTTAGACAATTGATGGAGGTAGTGTGTCCCCGGTACCAAATCCCATCTAGATTCCACTTCACTAGGCAGGCGATACCGAGAATGTACAGAGACATCAGAAAAAATGTCCTCAGTGTCCTAAAAAATGCGGTTTTACCCACTGTCCACTTAACTACTGACATGTGGACAAGTGGAACAGGGCAGACTCAGGACTATAAGACTTTGACAGCCCACTAGGTAGGTGTATCGCCTTGCACAGCAACAACAGCAGCGGCACCAGTAGCAGCATCTCAGAAACGCCAGCCCCTTCCAAGGTAGGCTACGCTGTGTATCACCGGTTTCAGTAAGAGGCACACCACCAACAACCTCTTAGAGAAACTGAGGGAAATCATCGCCCACTTAGACTCTCCTGGGGATTTGTTATATCAGACAACGCCATCAATATTGTGAGTGCATTAAATCAGGGCAAATTCCAGCATGTCCCATGTTTTGCTCACACAATAAACTTGGTGGTGCAGCATTTTTTGAGAAATGACAGAGCCGTGCAGGAGATGTTTTCGGTGGCCCAAAAGATTTCCGGACACTTTTGCCATTTAGCGACTGCGTGCCAAAGACTGGAGCGCCAGCAAACACTCTTGAACCTGGCCTACCATCACCTGAATCAAGAGGTTGTAACGCTGTGGAACTCAACACTCTATATGCTTCAGAGGATGGAGGAGAAGCAAAAGGACATTCAAGCCTATACATCCACCTATGACATAGGCAAAGGAGGGGGTATGCACCTGACTCAAGCGCAGTGGAGATGATTTCCGTATTGTGCAAGGTTCTCCAACCCTTCAAACTTGCCACACGTGAAGTCAGTTCAGACACTGCCAGCTTGAGTCAGGTAATTCCCCTCATCTGGCTTTTGCAGAAACAGCTGGAGAAAGTCAAGGAGGCGTTAAGACAGAGCGATTCCGATCGGTATGTGGGACTTGTGGATGAAGACCTTCATTCACTTTGCCAGGATCCGAGGGTGGTCAATCTGTTGAAATCAGAGCACTACATTTTGGCCACTGTGCTCGATCCTAGGTTTAAAGCTTACGTGGTGTCTCTCTTTCCAGAGGACATAAGCCTGCAGAGGTGCAGAGACCTGTTGGTGAAAACACTGTCAGCTGAAGCGGAACGTGACACGGCAACAGCTCCTTCTTCATTTTCTCCTGCAACTGGGGCTGCCAGGAAACAACTTAGATATCCGATTCCTAGTCAACCTGCTGGTGGTGATGCAGGGCAGGCAGGACCAACTTTGGACATCTGGTCCAGACTGAAGGACCTGCCAACAATTTCTGACATGTCCGTTGTCACTGCATATGATGCTGTCACCATTGAAAGAATGATGGAGGATTACATCGGTGACAGCATCCAAGTAGACATGTCAGACATGTACATGTCCGTACCTGTACTGGAAGGAAAAAGAGGCAATTTGGAGGCCCCTGTACAAACTGGCTCTATTTTACCTAAGTGGCCCCCCCTCCAGTGTGTACTCCGAAAGAGTTTTTAGTGCAGCCGGTAACCTTGTCAGCGATAAGCGCAGGAGGTTACTTCCACACAATGTGGAGAAGAATCAGAAGATGATGTTCATCAAAATGAATTATAAATTCTTCCGGGAAGACCAGCCTCCAGACAGTACAGAGGGACCTGTGGTGGTGGATTCCAGCGGGGACGAATTAATACTCTGTGAGGATGAGGATGTACACAACACTGAACAGGGTGAGTAATCAGTCATCTTGCCTCTGTAGAGCCAGTTTGGGCAGGGATAGATTAATTGCCATCTTGTTTTGTAGGGGTCTAAATGAACCAATCATTTCAGCCACAGTCGTGTGGCAGACCCTAGCGCTGAAATGATGGGTTTGTTAAAGTGTGCATGCCCTGTTTATACAACATAAGGGTGGGTGGGAGGGCCCAGAGGGCCCAAGAACAATTCCATCTTGCACCTCTTTTCTTTCTTTGCATTATGTACTCTTTGTGCCATCCTGTCTGCCACTGCAGTGCCACTCCTAGATGGGCCAGGTGTTTGTGCCACCCACTTGTGTCGCTTAGCTTAGTCATCCAGTGACCTCGGTGCAACCTTTTGGTCTAAAAACAATATTATGAGGTGGTCAGAATAGACTGGAAATGAGTGGAAATTAATGTTATTGAGGTTAATAATATCATAGGAACAAAAAAAATAATAATTCTGTGATTTTAGCTGTTTTTGTGCTTTTTTCCAAAAAAATACAGATCCAAAACCAAAACCCGCAAGGGTCGTTTTGGCAAAACCAATCCAGATCCAAAACACAAAGAAAGAGCCAGATCCAAAACCAACTGGTGTGAATGTGTGCACGTGTACATGTGGTAGGGAATCTAGATTGTAAGCTCCACTGGGGCACGGACTGATGTAAATGGCCAAAGATTCTCTGTAAAGCGCTGCGGATATGTGTGCGCTATATAAATAACAGGTAATAAATAATAATAAATAAAACACAAAACAAGAAAAGTGGCCGGTGCACACCCCTAGTAACGACATGTGGCTGCTTGTCAGCAAAATGTTTATAGCAACTTGAAGTGTTTTGAAGATTCTTCCTAACTTTACTCCAAATATCAGATACATTACTCATCATTTGTAACACTGCTAGAAAGGAGCCATGAAGACAGGAAGCTAGCTCAGAAAAAATGGGGCATGGCACCAGTACAGAATGGTGAATAAGCTGTGATCTTGTGATAGTGGTTTCTGTGGGCACACTGCCTAGTCATTTTGATTGGAGTAGATATGAATTCTTAGAAAAGTTCTAAAAACTCCAGGTTGACCCACTTAGTTTGTTCAATGGATTGCTCATTGTAAGCAGAGGAAAACTTATTGAATGCTTTAAAATGAGCCCACCAGAATTTTGACACAAATTGTGCCCCTCAATTAAATATAATTTCTTGTGAAAACTTCCTTCAGGAATTGATGTGCAAGTTTGGGGCAGAAGGGACAACATCAGCTTTTGAAAAGCGATTCACAAATACCAACAGAATTTTAATGTCGACATGGTGGCAAGTCAGTAATAAAATACATGGGGTAAATTTACTAAGATGGGAGTTCTATTTAAGATGGGATGTTGCCCATAGCAACCAATCAGCTTCTACTTCTCATTTATCTAGCACCTTCTAGAAGATAATACCTGTAATCTGATTGGTTGCTATGGGCAACATCCCATCTTAAATAGAACTCCCATCTTAGTAAATTTTCCCCATGGAGTTTTGTGGACAAGTGACTACTTACAGTGGATTTAATAGATCTAGAGCTGCTTAATGCCGAAATGTGTACCTTGCAAACACAGGTCATGCACAAATTAAAGCCTTAACATCTTTTTGAAAAGTTGGCCAC
Source organism: Pseudophryne corroboree (assembly GCF_028390025.1). Taxonomy (NCBI): domain Eukaryota; kingdom Metazoa; phylum Chordata; class Amphibia; order Anura; family Myobatrachidae; genus Pseudophryne; species Pseudophryne corroboree. The sequence continues at coordinate 288,864,221 of NC_086453.1, read as the reverse complement.
CAATAATGGTGAGTCAACAGGACAAACAGATTGGTTATAACAGCAAGACCTTCAAAATGAGGGGCATCAGGCTCAATGAAGCAGCTTGGGCTGCAGTTTTAGAGGGACAAAGGAACATCATGGTGGTGGAGTTGGTGTCAGAGGTAAGTTATGCCACAGAAGGGGTTCTAACAAAAACAGTGAACATCTGAATTGCTGGGCTTAAGGCACTGAGCATTTTGTGAATAAAGACTATTCCAATGGTCAGTAAAGATGATGATGATTTGGTGTAACTTCCCAGATTCCTTCCTTTGTAACAGGACAGTCCCAACACAGAGGTGTTGACCTACACATGGAAGATGAACAAAAGAAAAAACCCGGTCCTCTGGAACCCAAACAGTTCATGTTTTCCAGATCTCCTCACAGAATCACAAGTGAAATAATTTGCTCATCCAAGTTGATATAATAAAATAAATCAGTAAGTAATGAATACACCAGTGGCAAATTTTCCATTAGGCACGTGAGGCACTTGCCTAGGGGTGGCACTTCATTGCTTGTGTTGGTACTGTCAACCCAAAAAGTACCAGTAACTGCTAAATATTTCCACTGTACCATATGCCATCTTGAATGGAGTGTAAATGAGTAGGACATGCACATACTGCCCCATAAGCTGTCCTACTTGTATACATATGTATACATAATTAAAAAGAAAATGTCATAGTTAGTAGCTTTTATTATTATTATTCTGTTAAATTGGCTATCATCAAATGAGGGCTTATAACCAATCAATAAACATAATAAAATTAGGCAGACGGGGGCAGCCATTACTGTTGTGCCTAGGGCCGTCTCCACCCCTAGATCCTCCCCTGGAATACACCTATGCACCTGTTTGGTGACTTTAAAAATGTGAACTGTCAGGAGTTTGAGAACCACTAGATTAAGATTTGTTAAAATAGGTGCAGAAATAAAAACCTGTCTGAGACAACTGAAAGCCTCTTTTGCTTCAGGGTCAAGGCTTTAGAAAGAGAAGCGGTGAAGGTACAACTACACTCAAATAGTTTTTATAAACCAAAGAAATCTTTTTGTTGCCTTGAGACCAGTTGGCTACAGCCAATAATAATTTCTCCCAATGTCTCTGGATCCGTTTGCAGACCTGATCCTTACACAAAGTATGCCTAACCTAAAACAGGAAGATGTGCTTGCTTAAATAGACATTTTCCAAGTTTACAGAAAAAGCTATTGGACCATATGCACGAAAGGTTATCAACAACTTGTTTCCAATGGGTAGACAGATCTTAAACGATAAGAGGGATGTCATCCATGTAGACAACTCCAAAGTGATGGAGTGGATTATCTCATTTTAATTTTTTTAAATACTGCTGGTGAAGGCAGAAAGGCAGGACCAAATACTCATAATAGCCCTCACTTGATGATGAATTTGTCATTATCAGTGTCTACTGAACCTGCAGATCCAACTTGTCCAGTGCCTTACCTATAACAACCCTCTTTCCCAGAACTACTATTGTTCACCAGTAGTATGTTGCCGCTAGGCTCAAGATCACAGACACATACTGTATATGTTTAAAGGGAACAGGACACTTCAAACTTACTGAAGGTCATAAGAAACTAAAAGCATTAGCTAAATATACCATAACACTGGATGACACTAAGAACTAAATGCACCTTCTAAATTTGCCAACTAGATTAGAAAACTAAAACTATACAGGTGTTTTGCATAGCACAGATAATTTATTTGTAGAGACATGCTGGCAGATAACAGGTTTGCTGTATAGCACAGATAATTGTAATTTTCCAAATGGCAGTTTACACAGTGGGGAAATACTGACAGGTAACAGGTATGTGGCATTGCACAGATAACTTCACTGTAGAGAAATGCTGACAGGTGTCAGGTTTTCAGCATAACACAGATAATAGTACTATATACAATTAGTAGCCAGAACTCCCAAACAGCACAGGTGGTTTATACAGCAAAGGGAGGCTGGGCAGTTCTTCTGAATTGCCCAGATTATTTGCACTGTGGCAACATACTGGCAAGGATCTGGACTCCTAAATAACACAGTTCATTGAACTATTGAGAGACACTAAGCAGGTCCTCTGAATAGCCTGGCTTTATAACACTGAGGAGAAATACTGTCAGTTATTCCAAATAGCACAGACAAATAAGCTCCACTAAGCAAAACTGAGCAGGTGTCCAAGTAAATGCCAGGACTGAAAAAATCAGGCAACACAAAGAAATGTGAGAGGGAAATCTCTAAAAAGGATTAACAGACAATGAACACAGGTCAAGAAACCAGCAAGGCTTTGAATTCAGCTACAGTAATCAAGCGCAATGACTCCTGGTCTGCACACCTAACTGGTTGCCAGGAGACTGATTGAAGACTCTAGAGCTCACCTCAGCAAGGGCAGCTGAACTGTGCTTCTTCCAGATTCTTACAGTCGTATCTTCCTTGAGATCAATTTGTTTATTTTTTTCCTCTGAGCCTGTCAAATAACTCTGGATATTTATCTTTGACAGTGATTGCATTTAACACTCAGTAGTCAATGCATGGTCTTATGTTGCCATCTTCCTTCTTTACAAAAAAGAAACTTGTGCCGGCTGGTGAACAGAATTCATAAATAAAGCCTTGATCCAGAATCTCCTGCGTAAAATCAAACATAGCTGTAGTTTCAGGTACTGAAAAAGTAAAAGTACATAATCTACTGTAGCTGAGGAAGCATTTCCAATGGCGCAAGATTGGTGGGTGGGACAATCCAACTCCCAATGAAGTGGCAGACACTTAGATTGGAGGTAGGAACCCCAGGATGAGATATAAGTTACCACCCACAAACGTCCTCTTCTTGTCAATCACAGGAGCACTCACTATAGTTATAGAAAGACACTGGAGCTGGGTTGTGAGTCTAATAGTCTGGCGTTCATCTGCAAGCCCAATTTGAACAGCTTGCCTCTGTGATGATAGTGAAGACATGACTACATGAGTATAGCTCTCTTTCTCTCTATATATATGCCAAAGATTCTCAAGCGCGGTCCTCAAGGCACCCCAACGGTCCAGGTTCTAGGTATATCCATGGCTCAGCACAGATGGTTAAATCAAATTGACTGAGGTGCTAATTAAGTCACCTGTGACCAAGCATGAATAAACTTAAAACCTGGACTGTTGGAGAGCCTTGAGGACCGCATTTGAGAACCTCTGATATATGCGGTATATATTAACATGATAGTTCTGTAAGGTCTGTCCTGTTTCCAAAATTCATGCACATTTGGAGCCGGCCCCTGCAATGGCTCCCAATTCTAGGGAGATGAGGCAGACGTAGCAGTGTAGGAAAGATCTTCAGGAACAGTGTGGGGGCTGGGTAGAACAGGAAGGGGTGGGATGGAGTAGGGGGGCAAGGGGTAGGACTGCACAGAGCAGCAGAGATGCGGACAGAGTGAGACAGAGCGGGGGGCAGGATGAAGTGGAGTAGGAAGGGGAGCAAACTGAGGTGTACTCAGCTTTGTTAAGTAAGGAATTCATTTGTAGGCATAGGGGGCAACACAAGCAGGCAGGATGTGCCACAGAACATTGCAGTGGTGCTCGGCTGCGCACTTAACAGCTATATAAGGTACCTGTAACATCACGTTTTCCTGTGCATCACTATGAACCTGCAATATTACTGGGTGGATGCGCTGTTCCGGAACAGCACATTGCAGATATGGCATATAATTTAATCGGACATTCCTTTATTACATTTGATTACACTCCATTCTGGTTTGTATTTTGGCTGCTGGCATGGATGCGAGGATCAGTAAGAAGATGCAAGCCTTGCCACTGTGGCTGCAAATTGTTGCTACTGGCCATCCTCCCTCACATAACAGACCTTTACTTTAGTGATAGAAGTGATGTGTAAAGGTGGTTTCCCTATTCAGACAGTAATGGGTAAATTTACTAAAGGTTCTAAAAATGAAAAGTGGTGATGTTACCCATAGCAACCAATCAGATTATGTCTATCATTTCTCTATTGCATCCTAGAAAATGATAGACAGAAGCTGATTGGTTGCTATGGGCAACATCAGCACTTTTCATTTTTAGAACCTTAAGTAAATTTACCCCTGTGTATGTATGATGTGAGTTGAGTGGATTGGCTGCAGTCTTGTAGAGGTGACACCTTGGGCAATAGGCCCCTGCGAACAAAGTAACTTTCCCAGCCGCTGATCTGGAACATTTCAGCAGACATTAATTCAATAAGCAATGAATACACAGAAAGCATGTTAATATTTTACTGGCTTATTTTATTCAGTACATAGCGGAAAACAATACGTGTTTACAAGGGTGTACTAACTGAATATTATCTTACTGCGCTTAGTCTGACTATAGATTCTGCTGTCTGGATTCATTGCATTAATCAATCCCAGACAAGTGGCCTTTTCATTGCTGCTATGTTGCTGTATTCATATAATGTGAATATTCATCTGGCCTGTTACTTGTCAGAGAGTTACCATAATGTTTATTTTTGTTATTAGGAGACTATTACCTTTTCAAAATGTTTCTTGACATTGTTTTGTCTTTTTTCCACATTGTTTTGCTTTCAGTTCTACAAAGCAGATCTTTATTATGTCCATATGATGTTTCCTAAGCTCTTTAACATTTCTGTGAAAGTAGATGTTAAGACGTTTGTTGTGCTACGTGGTGTATGCACCAGGCTTGTTCTTAGGTGCTAATGTGCGTCTATGGATTTGCCGGGTACTGGTTTCGGAAACCTGGAAGCTCTGTCTTCTCCTGTAAAGCTCCCCATTTCTAGAGCACCCAACCTGAGACAGGTGCCACCTAAGACTTTTCCAAACCAGGATTAGGTGAAAGCTGGAATGGTCCAGACTCCAGAACACTGGACCGGACCAGCTGCCTGCAGCGACCTCAGTTGCTGTGGAGCTCTCTGTGCACTTTCCAATGCACCATTTGCTGTGTGACAGCTGCCTATCACATACACGGAGATGGGCACAGAGAGCTCCTCAGTGGCAAAAGATGCTGTAGGGACTGGTCCAGCCTGGGTTTCGGTTAGGCTGCGGAGAGGTTGGAATTAGGGTTAGGCACCACTGGGGAGGGTTAGGGTTAGGCTGCGGGGAGGGAGGGTTAGGTTTAGGCTCCACCGGGGAGGGTTAGGTTAAGCTGCAGGGTGGGGGGGAATGGGGGGGTTAGGGTCAGGCTGAGATAAGGGGGTTAGGATACATAACTCACAGGTGTCATGATCCTGCGCATCGGGATGCCGCTGTCAGGATTCTGACCTCCGGCATCCCAAGCGCCATCCAAAAAACATATATATGCATGCGTGTGTATGCATGCATGCTTGTGAGTGTATGTATATACATGCATATGTGTGTGAGCACATACCGTATTTGGAAAAAAAACCTTTAGAAATCCTGCGTTTGCCCCTGAGCCTGGTGTTGCGGAGTATGGACCATTCCGGCCATGCTGCCATCATTCTCTCTTCCTGAGTGCAGCAGCTACCAGTCATAAAGGGGCTGTACATCTTCCTGCACCATTTGCTGTGTGTCATACATGGTGGCACAGAGAGCTCCACTGTGGCACAGGTCGCTGCAGGGAGCGGGTCCGGCCCGGCGCTCCCAATCCCTTCAAAACATCTGCCATCCTGTTCTTCAGTGTAAGGTGTTAGCGCCTATATATTTCTTCCAGGTAAGATACGTTAAGAAATACATAAGTATAATGGTGATTGATCCTAGTTCCTCTGGGTAAGAGGTCCAGGACATAGATCACTCACATAGTCCCCCAGCCCATGGACTGCTCACTCCCACCAGGACATAAACTGCTCACCCAACCCCCCTTCCCCCATGCCTTGGAACATAGAGAGCACATTCTTCTCCCGCAGCCCCTGGGGATTAATATATCCCCCATTATCATTTTTATAGTTTGATTTGTAAAATGTTTTGAGACCTCTGCACCCGAACTGACCAAAGTCAATCAAATCCAGAACCCCAATGATCTATTTATTATGTTTGGGTTTGTAGTTGTACACATACAGTAGGTACTGTCCCTCTCACTAATCGGGTGTCTCACCGCCCATTATGAAAGATGGTTTAGTATCGCACATTACACCTCGGGTTAATGTGTAAAAAAATATATTTTAAAACAATAAGGTATTGCGCTGACTCACTGGTGGAGAAATAGCTTACTTATAATTCCCTTTCAGGGGTATTCTAATAGTAATGCTGCGGCTGCTACCCAAAATGAGGGATGTTTTGCGCCCCTCGTGATTATGATAGAAACAAGAAAACAAACAGAGTGGGAGCGCTGCTAGTATTACTACAAAATGCAACCTTCTTTAGTCATATAATTAATACTCATTAGCGGTGTAAATAATAAATTAACTTTTAATTATTCACATAAAAAACAAAAATAAAAGAAAAAGAGAGAAAAAGAAAAAAGGAAAATAAAAAGAAAAACAATATTGATGCCACCAATAATAAAATATATTGCTGAGATGGAATACCAGATCAGAAATGTTTTATCTAATTCACATAAAACATATGAAAATCCTGTGCAGGCTATAATAGTATTGCACAAAGCCCTCGCTTAATAGCGTAGTCCCATAGGGTAGTTCAGACAGTCTCTATATTGAAGTTACCTGGGTCCCACGGCACTGGTGCTGTTCCTCTATTTAACTCCTACTGGACCTGCCAGCGTTTTACAACAATGGAGGAGGGTTTTTGTCCGTATGTGCTCCGTGGTCCCGTTCTCTTCACTGACGTCAGTACTGTGTGCAGGTGATGTGCTCAGCGGCACTCCGGTGCTCTCTTGTTACGCATTTCTCCGCCTTTTACCTCGGCGGATTCCTCCACTTCAATATAGAGACTGTGTGATCAAGGGATCCTTATTTCTATAAAGGACATTGTTTTCAGCTGGATCCGTACTGCTACATTGTGGTACATGTGGACGTAGCCATATCAAAGTATTTATATCTTCATGGAAAAATGAAACAATGTTTCTTTTTGGCCAGCAACAAGTAACTATCTGAACTACCCTATGGGACTACGCTATTAAGCGAGGGCTTTGTGCAATACTATTATAGCCTGCACAGGATTTTCATATGTTTTATGTGAATTAGATAAAACATTTCTGATCTGGTATTCCATCTCAGCAATATATTTTATTATTGGTGGCATCAATATTGTTTTTCTTTTTCTTTTCCTTTTTTCTTTTTCTCTCTTTTTCTTTTCTTTTTGTTTTTTATGTGAATAATTAAAAGTTAATTTATTATTTACACCGCTAATGAGTATTAATTATATGACTAAAGAAGGTTGCATTTTGTAGTAATGTGTAAAAATACCGCTGGCACAGTGGAAGTATTGCCCTATAGGTTTCTGCACACACATTGATAAATCCACAGGCTTAGCAAAATGTGACTGAACCTTTGAATAAGTACAAAGCTAGCATGAGACTAAATATTTCTGCAACCCCAATTCATACATGTACAGTATTATAACTATGTAGCTGTTGTATGTGCCCTTGTTTAGATTAATACCTTTGGATTATCACCCTTCTCTAAAGTTCTGTAGCCTTATGAGAAAATGTCTGTACAGGCTTTTGTTGCCTTTCCATAAATCTTGTCTTAATGACGTCCCCTTTAACTAATCCAGAAACACTTCAATCCTTATTCATATTTTAATTAAACTAGTTGCACTTAACCCCTTAGAGAAAGCCCCCCTGTCCTTTGGCTACAGTGTTTATCTGCAAAGTTGGGTACGACCCTGCTGCTTGTATCTTAAGGGCCCCATACACTAGAACGATAATGCCCGATTTCGGCCATTTGGGCCGATATATCGGATGAAATCGGGCATTTCAGATGTGTTTTACATTTGATCCAATCCGATGTGCGTTCCTGTGAGCATCGGATCGGATCCCTCAGATTGACTGTGCTGCACTCGTGATATGTCGGACCCCGCAGGCATGGCTGGGATCGCACAAGATACATCGTAAGCAAAAGGACCGCATACGATGTATCTTAAGTGATCCTGCCCCCCGGGAGGCTGCCGGGGTGATTGCCTGCGACATGAGGGTCCGACATGTCGCATTAGTGTATGGGGCCCTTTAGGGGTCTATTTACAAAGCCTTGGAAAGAGATAAATTGGACAGAGATAAAGTACCAGCCAACCAGCTCCTAAATGTCATTTTTCAAACTGATGTCCAGATTTATAAAGCCTTGGAGAGTGATAACTTCCACAGTTATAAAGTACCAACCAATCAGCTCCTACCTGTCAAAAACAGCCTGTAACATGGCAGGAGCTAATTGGCTGGTACTTTATCTCCGTCCACTTTATCTCTCTCCAAGGCTTAGTAAATAGACCCTTATATCCCAAAACCGTAAAGATTTGATGCTTGGCAATGCCAAGCACAGTGAGGCTTGTACTGACCGCCAACACTTTCAGTGGGCAGTAATGCAAATTTCTTCAGCCTCGCCAACACATGATTATATTTTCAATTACACTTTTTATTTAGGATACAAGCATGTTCCCTACTGAGGCATTTCTCTGTACTGACTAATATAAAATATTAAATATTAGATATTAATAGTTGTTTTCAAGATAGATTTATTTTATTTTATTTTTTGCTACTTATAAGTAGCAGAAAGTAGCAAAAATCCTTGAGTAGAGCAACAAAAGGCCCTGAAAATCTACAGGGAGATGTTTCTAATTGCATAAAGCATGGTGAGCATTTTCTGTGGCCACGGGATTCAAAAAAATATATTGTTGTGCTAGGTTGTTGAGAGCGTTTCAATTCATTATATCACCTCCCTCGGTGCTCCACAGAAAATCACAAACATTTCCAGAAAAATATATTTCCTTGGTATTTTTTCTCGCGTTCCACGTGCAGAGTTTTTGTATAAGGAGATTGATTATTTAAAGCCCTTCCTCATTAAGGTTGTCAAAGTAATTTTTTGCTGTGCTGAAATGTATAAATACAGAGCACCTGGTGGAAAATGTTTACTGCGCTCGCAGCTGATCATACAAGATGAGAAGTTTGTTTTGAAGCAGATAAAGTTTATTAACTATTCATAGGATTTTGATGTATTATAGTTGTCCTTTAGAATATTTAAATTGGGCCTGGCAACTACACACAGTGCAAGTCACTAACAAAACTCAACTGATGTATGCCGCAAAGCGTCCTAATTTATCAACAGTTCTCCCATGTGGTCCTCACAGCGTATGTCAAGGTGTACACCTACTTTATGTTCTGGGAAGGTGGCTCCTTGACCTTCAAGTCCACCCAAATATACAAAGAAGTAGGAATAGGATTGGTCGCCAAGAAACATACCTGCACTTAGAGGTAAGTGGCCGGTGTGCCACTCCAGTAGGTAGGGCTACAATAAGTTGGCTGTGAATTCATGGCATGTCCTAGAACCCAGACAGTGCCCATTCAGCATCCATGAGAATAGGTCCAAGGGTGCACTTTGCAAAAGTGGTAGCGTCGCATCAAAGTACAATCTCCTGCCACTTTTGATCCCCTTTAAAATAAATGCATTTTTTTTTTAAATAAAATACATGCTTTGAACACATTAATGTCTAATATTTATGATGAATGGATGCCAGGGAAACACTTTAAAAACCAAGGGTGAAATGTAATGTATCAAACCTCTTAAAGAGCTGTGAAGTGGACAAGGTGCAACGAATTAGCTTCCAGCTAGCATTTATAAAGTTCATACTATAAAATGATAGGTAGATCCTGATTGGATATTATAGGCAACTGCTCCACTCTTTGGAAGCTTTGATACATCCCCACACCCACACCCCACCAGCCAATCAGGCTATGTGTCATATGAAAAGCATGGCTCTTTTATCGAAGTAGTAGAAAATCTCAAATTCATTCATAAGATCCCCATTCCCCATGCAGTAAAGCAAAAGCCAGCTGGCTGACCTCTCTCCTTTCCTATTGCTATAGTCTTATTTTTGAACCTGTCCCGCATGTTTACCAACTGAGTCCTAAAATAGAAGGGCAAGCTTTCCTACAGCACATAAAATATTGCCTGTATTTACTTTATGGCGTCCAATGCCAGGTATGGTAAAACAAGCTCTCTATATATAATGACTGCCAAGTTATAAAGGTGAGATGTCAGCAGACATGCAAAAGACTCTTCCTTGAATACCCTTTTTTATTCCAGTCCCTTTCCCTCACCGCCTGCTTTCTTCCCCCCTTTTCTAATAGAATTATTCTTATCTGCAAGTGATTTAAACTCCAAGGTTTACCGAAGATTTAAAGAGTGTGAACACAGTTGGAATGTTTTAAACTAACAGAACAAGTTGCATTTTAAGAAAATAATTAACTCCCAGGGGAGGTGTGGTTCTTGGATCAGTGACAAATTCAAGTCTGGCTTCCACTATATATGGAGTTCCCAAATAATAAAATATATTTGATTCCCTACTGTTGTCAATTGAGAAGCTGTTAGTTGCTAGTGGACTGTCATTTTAGTGGACCCCTTAGTGTATTAAAGACACAATATAGTGAAGGTAATCTTATGTGCAAAGCTTTAGCACAGAGAAACAATTTTATTTACTGAACTTAGGTGCTAAGTTAATTTAAAGTCTCGCTTGTTGCTGGAATTTCCAATTTATTATATTTAATAATATTTTATATTTCATTCAATTTTTTTTTATATACAGCATTCCGGAGTTATGAAGCTTGCTAGGAAACACATGAATGGAATATTTTTACAGTTTCAATTACTGTTTTTTTAAATTTTATTTTATATTTTTTATATTTCAAGTTTATCTTAACTTAATATTTAGCTTTAAAAGTGAAAAGTTCCACGCTGGAGTTTTATATTTTATAGCGCTTCTGTTGTGTTAAATTGAAATGGTAAAGGTTTATTGACTTTAGTAATTTAATTTAAAATATGTAAGACAGAGACACGATTTGTTATTATTTTTATTATTATTATGATTATTATTATTATTATTAATGATCATACAAGATGAGAAGTTTGTTTTGCAGCAGATAAAGTTTATTGTACAATAATTTATTGTACAATATCGTCCCCAGACATATCAAGTCATCTGTGCAGTGTGTACCATGACAGATGCTGATTTATCTTGCAGATATATCGGTACATCTGTCTGTGTGTACGGGTGACCAGCCAACCAACCTACAGTATATGCCGGATGCAGGTACCGCCAATGATGTCACTTCCGGTTGGATTGGTAAGTGTGTATGCTCAATTAGTTTCTGCAGAACACTAACCAAATCATCGGATCGGTTGGCTGATCCATCGTTAAGGTGTTTACCCAACCTTACTCAGGCTCAGCAGAGAATAGACATATCAGCTGCAATAATTCCTGTTATGCGAGTAGGGGGCCAGATGCATCATCGCTTGGAAAGTAGTGATGTGCACCGGACATTTTTCGGGTTTTGTGTTTTGGTTTTGGATTCGGTTCCGCGGCCGTGTTTTGGATTCGGACACGTTTTGGCAAAACCTCCCTGAAAATTTTTTGTCGGATTCGGGGGTGTTTTGGATTCGTTTTTTTTTTTACAAAAAACCCTAAAAAACAGCTTAAATCATAGAATTTGGGGGTCATTTTGATCCCATAGTATTATTAACCTCAATAACCATAATTTACACTCATTTTCAGTCTATTCTGAACACCTCACACCTCACAATATTATTTTTAGTCCTAAAATTTGCACCGAGGTCGCTGGATGGCTAAGATAAGCGACACAAGTGGCCGACACAAACACCTGGCCCATCTAGGAGTGGCACTGCAGTGTCAGGCAGGATGGCACTTCAAAAAAATTGTCCCCAAACAGCACATGATGCAAAGAAAAAAAGAGGCGCAATGAGGTAGCTGTGTGACTAAGCTAAGCAACCCAAGTGGCCGACACAAACACCTGGCCCATCTAGGAGTGGCATTGCAGTGTCAGACAGGATGGCACTTCAAAAAAATAGTCCCCAAACAGCACATGATGCAAAGAAAAAAAGAGGCGCACCAAGGTGGCTGTGTTACTAAGCTAAGCGACACAAGTGGCCGACACAAACACCTGGCCCATCTAGGAGTGGCACTGCAGTGTCAGGCAGGATGGCACTTCAAAAAAATCGTCCCCAAACAGCACATGATGCAAAGAAAAAATAAGAATTTACTTACCGATAATTCTATTTCTCATAGTCCGTAGTGGATGCTGGGGACTCCGTAAGGACCATGGGGAATAGTGGCTCCGCAGGAGACTGGGCACATCTAAAGAAAGCTTTAGGACTATCTGGTGTGCACTGGCTCCTCCCCCTATGACCCTCCTCCAAGCCTCAGTTAGGATACTGTGCCCGGACGAGCGTACACAATAAGGAAGGATTTTGAATCCCGGGTAAGACTCATACCAGCCACACCAATCACACCGTATAACCTGTGATCTGAACCCAGTTAACAGCATGATAACAGAGGAGCCTCTGAAAGATGGCTCACAACAATAATAACCCGATTTTTGTAACAATAACTATGTACAAGTATTGCAGACAATCCGCACTTGGGATGGGCGCCCAGCATCCACTACGGACTATGAGAAATAGAATTATCGGTAAGTAAATTCTTATTTTCTCTAACGTCCTAAGTGGATGCTGGGGACTCCGTAAGGACCATGGGGATTATACCAAAGCTCCCAAACGGGCGGGAGAGTGCGGATGACTCTGCAGCACCAAATGAGAGAACTCCAGGTCCTCCTCAGCCAGGATATCAATTTTGTAGAATTTTACAAACGTATTTGCTCCTGACCAAGTAGCTGCTCGGCAAAGTTGTAAAGCCGAGACCCCTCGGGCAGCCGCCCAAGATGAGCCCACCTTCCTTGTGGAGTGGGCATTTACAGATTTTTGGCTGTGGCAGGCCTGCCACAGAATGTGCAAGCTGAATTGTACTACAAATCCAACGAGCAATAGTCTGCTTAGAAGCAGGAGCACCCAGCTTGTTGGGTGCATACAGGATAAACAGCGAGTCAGATTTCCTGACTCCAGCCGTCCTGGAAACATATATTTTCAGGGCACTGACAACGTCTAGCAACTTGGAGGCCTCCAAGTCCCTAGTAGCCGCAGGCACCACAAATAGGTTGGTTCAGGTGAAACGCTGAAACCACCTTGGGGAGAAACTGAGGACGAGTCCTCAATTCCGCCCTGTCCGAATGGAAAATCAGATAAGGGCTTTTTCAGGATAAAGCCGCCAATTCTGACACGCGCCTGGCCCAGGCCAGGGCCAACAGCATGACCACTTTTCATGTGAGATATTTTAACTCCACAGATTTAAGTGGTTCAAACCAATGTGACTTTTGGAACCCAAAACTACATTGAGATCCCAAAGTGCCACTGGAGGCACAAAAGGAGGCTGTATATGCAGTATCCCTTTTACAAACGTCTGAACTTCAGGGACTGAAGCTAGTTCTTTTTGGAAGAAAATTGACAGGGCCGAAATTTGAACCTTAATGG